>NC_063164.1:74461799-75061799 GCF_023159225.1 Perognathus longimembris pacificus | reverse complement strand
CTTTACTTCTATGACTATGACTCATATTTTGTTTCTCCTACTTTCTAAAAGTGAGAGACATCATTAGAAACTTGTCTTTCTGTCTGGCTTATTTCATTTAATGTGATGATCTTCAGTTGTATCCATCCATTCTCCAACAAAACAACAAAATTTCTTCCTTAAAGTATGAACAAATCTATTGTGTACCTGTGATGAATTTCCATGATCTGTTCTTGAATGATTGACACCTGGACTGATTCTTTACCTGGCAAATATGATAGTGCTGTGATGAATATGGCTGTCTAGGTAGCTCAATAATGAGATTACTTTGATACATTGGGGGTATATTCTATTAATCTAATCTGTTGTTCTTTTTTGTCTTGTTTTTGTTGGTTTTTTTTTTGAGACAAGAGTCTCATTATGTAGTTTAGGATGATATTGAACATTAGACCTTTTTGCCCAGCTTCTTGGAACACATGTACAGGCATGTGCCACCATGTCCTGGTCTTCACCCACTGTACATTGTGCATTAACAATTCATAGATTTTAGCAAGCATTACTTACATTGCCTTTTATTTGTCTTCCTTTTTCATAAGTATATACTTTCTCATGAAAATGCAGGCAAGTAAAAAGTATTTTTAGAATCTGTTCATATGTGATGATAACACCTACATGTCAACTCAGAGTCGGAGTTGTAGAGCTTGTATGAAATGTATTTTAACTATGACAGCAGAAAAATTATATGTTCACTGTAGATTGATCACAAGTGTGCTGAATTGTGGGCCAAAAAGCCTGGCTTCTGAGCATGGATTCACTATGATCTACAGTCCTGTCTACAGGTCTATACATCTATACCTCCATAGAAGTGTTAATTATTTATTATTTAAAAATGATTACCCTCTGATTTTTTTCCTTTTCAATTCTAATATCCCATTCATATTAGCTATGATAATACTGCATGCCATATGTCTTCCTGGGAAATGCCAATAAAATGAAAAGCAAAACTATGAAATAATAGAGAAGTGAAGGAATAAAATTATCTTTTAATTGCAAAAATGTATTGCATATTATATATAATTATAGAAAGGGAATAAAGGAAATAACAAGCCAATTACTCTTTGTAGTGAACAAATATCTTCAGTTTTAAACTTTATTTCCAAGTAAAATAAAGAAGCAAAAATTCAGAACTTCTTTTACAGACTTCATGCATGACAAGAAACTTCTTAGAAATTTGATAGTTTAGTTTTCTGTTTTGTGGGGATTATTTTTCTAAGATGAAGAAAGTTATTGAATATTAAACCATTTCTGGACACTTTTATTAAAAGGTTAAAGAAGTATACAGAAGTATTAGCTGGGAGTAGACTTCATTTTAGTAGCAAACATAAACATGAAGAAAGCATAATCTTGGTGTAATGTAGGAATCTAATTAAGACTAATGAGGCAACATTAAATTTAATGTATGATGCATTTTATATGTCTTACCATTAGAGCTATAGCAAGCTGTTTGTTAGACCTTTGGCTACTATCCCCCTATGGGCATTTTTTAGTAGGCTGGATGTAAGACTTGCAGTTTGGCTTACAGAGAAAGCCCATGAAAATGTACTCTTGAGATGTCAGTATGAAGTTGGAGCGCTCCATCAGTGGGAATCAGCTGACAATGAACTCAGACCTGTTTATGTTGTGGAAATGTCTTTTTTTATGTTGAAAAGCCAGATCACTGAATTTAAGGACATCAAAATTTGCAGTAAATGACCCAAATAATAATAATAATAATAATAATAATCATCATCATCATCATCATCATCATCATCATCATCTTGTAGAGGACAGAAACTGGAGAGAGAGAGAAAGAAAGAGAAAGATGAACAAGGTAACATAGTTTTTATTAATTTCTAAGGAAATTTAGACTCATTAATGATGTATAGGAATTGGAAAATATCTGAAGACAAGAAATCTTCACTCTAGAAAATTCACCATAGGTTAGCAGATGTACACATAGGCACAAGAAGGAGTAATTGGCTACTAGAAATGGAGAATTCAATGTCATATAAAATGATAGAGGGTGACACTGATGAAGATACATTGTATTCATAAACTGTTTCGTTAAATGGCAATTTCTTTGTACAATTACTTAAAAATAGTAATAAAAATCAAACAGATAAGAAAAGATGAATGATAAAAAACACAAATCTCTACAATAATACCTACTATAACAAGTGATACTAATGGACATAGCTTGTAGTTGTGTATGTGAGATATTAGTGTTCTCAGGGCTCAGGACACATTTTCTCATTGAGCTCTTAGAACAATCTCACAAAGTAGCTGTCATTATTACCTTCATTTCAAGTGAATGAAACAAAGCACAAGACAAAGTAAGCAGTTGTACCGTTATTCCGAAGACAAACAGAATTGTAACACAGAATGTGAATGGCAGCTGGCATACCTGAGGCTAGGGCTCACACCATCACAAGAATCATTTCATATGAGTGGATTCCTTCATAAGGATCCATAGAGGTGAAGATCAGGCCTATATCCTGCATCACAAAATGCCAACTCCTCTGCTGCTTTAATTTTTTTTAAATTAAAGTATCTTTTGTAGTAATATAGTTCTTCAAATAGAAACCTTAATTTTTCTGAGTTTGGGTCATACTGCCCTGAAACTTTTACAAATGGCTCATAAAATTGCAACCTTTCTAGATGCCGAACATTCCTGCTTTAAAACTAATGGTTTGTCCTGCTAATTATCTGGTTATTGACATATCCTCTTTGTTAAAAAAAAATAGTTTCTGAAAGTTTGCATTTAGAGTCTTCTGGACCTTGCTGGTCCCCAGGGATAATGATTCAGCTTTGCTGTTAGATGGTTCATGCAGAGGACAAGCCATGGATGGCCATAGAAGGCCATAGCCAAAGGAGTTCACTAACTCACAGGCTACAGCAAGTTTCACATTGTGGGAATACTCAGGAATGATACTCAGAAGAGAAAGATGGGAACCTTCTTGTCCCTTTCAATCATATCTTTTCATATGTATGTTTACTTCTTGGATCCTTTCTTTTTCTTCTGGCCCAACACAGATATATTTCAGCTTTTAGGAACAAAGAAGCAGGCCTTGGTGTTAAATCCAGGCTGCATGTCTGTAGAACCTGCACTCTTAACTCCTCACTACCCACCTGCATTCTTTACTGTTCGTTAACGTGGAAGAGAAAACTTTCCTTTGGTAAACTTCAAAACTTTCCCTTTCAATTGCTTTGGTAGAGCATTAAGTTGAGACTTATCCCAGGCAAGCTGAAAAATGTGGTTACCTTCTCGTGACTAGTTCTTGGTCATAGCACATATGACATATAGATATACCAGATACGATCCAACACTGAAGAACTCAAATCTGTGAATTACTGATTGTTGGAAACATGTACAATTCAATCTTCAACAGAAGATCATTTCTTCATAACATTCATGGACATAAGACTGCATACTATATTGGCAGTGGGGAAATGTATCAGCTAGTCAATTCATTTTCTGCATGCTACTCTTGAACTGGAAAAATGGACCGTTTTGCTACAAAGTCATAAACAATGTTTGAGGTGTCTGCACAATGTGAGGGATTACCTATCTGTCCTTTCAAACATCTGTAGTTCCACAAAAGGTTCCTTAACTGACATTTATCACCACTCCTTTTTTGGATTGATGATTTCATTAAAAGCCATTCTTCTATTGTCATTTTGCTTTCTCTGCTTTAATGTGGTGTATGGGGTTCATTAGATCTGCATTTAATGGCATCAGCTGGGTTTAGGTTTCACTGCAGCTGAACCTCTCCATTGCTAATCACTTAGCTAACATATGCCAATATCATGGTACCTAATGATGCCTTCTGCAGAGACTCCTTTATATTCCGGTATCTACTCTTCCAAAATACCAGAGTAGCATCAATTATCAGTGTGAACTGTAGGACAGCAAGAATCCTGATAGCCCCCCACTCTCTCTTTTTCTCTCTTTCTCCCTCTCTGTCTCTCCCTCTCTCTCTCTTTTTCTCTCTCTTTGTCTGACAAAGCATACCAGTCAATGTGATTGTCACAAGACACAAAAATCTAGGGCTTGCAAGTCCAGGAGAGGAGATAATTTTACATTTGGCTTCTCTGTAAGTGCATGCAACGTTTTTAGGGCTTAAAGTGGCAGAGCTCAGAGTAAAATCCTTGTTTGCTTTCTGTGATAACATTGCTCCCCAGGGACACTGACAGAGTCCAAGAGTGAGTGGGAAAACATTGCAGATCTATTTAGGACAGTATATCATTCTTCAGAATTTTTGGTATTCCGAGATAATTTTGATCTTTACATCTTATTTTTTTTTTGGTTTCTTTGATATCTGAGCCCAGAATAAAAGCCAATATCCAATCTCTCCCTCTGTCTCTCTTCCTTTCTGTAATGTCACTACAAAGGGAATGATGGAAGTCTCACTTAGAGGGGCTGCTTGCTTTGGTATGGTATTGGGGTGGGGGCAGTGGAGTGTGATGGCAGAGTAATTCTGCTTGAAGTAGGATACTGCCCAATTTTTTAAACTTAATAGGATTAGTCATGGGAACTATTTTTAGCAGAGGTTCAACTTTATCCATGTATTTTAATGTGGGAAAATTGTGTCCTTTTCCCTCTGTTAATGTTTGATGTGTTCCAGCCCTCCTGTGAGTGTGTTTGAGTATCTTAGGGGATCTGGAGTGGAGGAGAACTTCCTCTTGGATTCTCTCTGTTTTCTTTCGTGAAAATGACATTCCAAAGCTGTTTCACTTTCTGACAGGAAGTGGAGCCTTGCCAAAAATGATTAAAGTCCAAGAAAGCATAACAGTTCCAAAGCTGTAGCAGTTCTTTAGGAGCCCTGAGTTTGACATTGTGTCAAACAAACGTGAAATATTGTTTAATAAATTTGAATAATACAGAGATAGGAAAAAATCATTCTTGGCTTATAGCAGTAGTTCTTTCTATTAAGTGTGTAAATGACTACCTATGTCTAATAAATGGAAATAAATATGTAAATACACTTGGAGAAGGTTAACTCAACCTGTAACTTCATTCTATTTTTATTAGTTATGTGTGTTAGACAAAAGTCTAACTTAACACTCATGTAAATTTAACATGCATATATTTCTTCAGTGTTTAAGAAAAATAACCCCAGTTTGTAGGAGCTAACTGGTTCATAGTGGATAATTAAAAATATGCAATATATTCAATGAATTTGTCAATGAAGTCACTTAGGCTAAAATATTGTTCATTTAAGGAATAACACATAATTATAAACTTCATCCACTGTGTAAAAAGAAGTCCACAAAGTTAAGAGTATCTTCAATTATTTCACTAACAGCAGAATTTTTAAAAAACAATTTTCTACCAAAGGTTAATTGTAAATCCTCCTCTTACCAAATAAAACCACACAAGGAAAAAGGGTATTTTAAAAAATGTACAAACTGTAGCACTTCTTTTTGAAAACAATATTCAAATTAAAAACTTTAAAATATTGGTTTTGTTTTACATGCATTTTGAAACTTATGTCATCCAGACAAACTCCTCTTGCTTTTACTCTTTCTGGTGTATGTTAGGAATATATGTTTTCAGTGCACAAAGTTCAATCCTTTCTGTACCCACTGACATTCGACAAACACCACAATTCATGACCACTTTTTAGACAAGCTAAATTGATTAGAGAAGTCATTCAATGTCATTGAGAACCATTTGTCACTTCATAAGCAGCTACAATCTGCTGTGTACGAATGCAGAAGGATTGCCAAATAAATCACATCAAATGGTGGGAGAAGATACTATCCTTTCATCTATAATTGGTACAGCTCTTTCCTGTCACATTTGCTCATTCTTGCAATTCTGGGGTGGATTGACAAAGACATGGAAAGGGCAGCTTCTGTCAAAGATATTCGAGTCTACATTCTGGTGATGTACGTGCTAATAGATATCAATCATAATATTACATTAATGTCATCCATGTATCAAACATACAACACACCTATCCAGGTATCTGATGTTATGCTTGTATACATCTGTTATTACAGGAGATAAGCTCCTTAGCTTAGAAGGGAAATGGATAGATGTCAGAGCAGATAAATAATTTACAGAAATATACAAGAACAAGTGAAACTTGCATGCATTTCTCCAGTGGATATAATTGTACTCCACAGTTTAATTTCAGTTATATTTCCCTAAATTGTAATTAATATAAACACTATGATTTTGCTAATTTCAAAACATCTTTCACTTTAGGAACTTTCTTTTCCTATCAAGCAAAACAATGGTCCTTGTTACAATTAATGCTTGATATTATGTCTTAGGTTAAAGCTTTAATGAAAATCTGCTTTCTTGGGGTCAAAACTCTTTTACCCTCCAATATCTACATGTGTATGTGTGTGCTTGTGTATATATGCACACACACAGACTTACATAGATATTATACTGTACTGCCATACTAACATTAAAAATTAACATAAATTAATGAAGACAATATACTTCCATAATGTCAAGTCTTTAAACACTGTAGACTCCAGGGAAATAGAAATGGACTTCAGATGTTGCTGAAACATCTCTAACATATTACATTTTCCTCTGCAGAGATAAAGGTCACATCTGTAAAACTAACTGGAAAATTCAGTGTTACATAAGAACAGCTTTGTCTTAATATTTTTTTTTACTATTTGTTAAGAATTTTGCAAATATTATCTCATTCAATTTTCACAGCAAAGAAGGACTGGTTGGTGATTTTATTCCCACTTTATAGATGAGTAAATGAAGGTACCAGAAAGATAAGTTTCTACTCTATCATTCAGAAAGGAAAAGAACTAAGACCACGACTTGTCTAAATCACTTTACACTCTGTCTTCACACAAATCTTTGAAAACCAAACTATTATGTAGTAGTAATGCCATAAGGACCAGTTGCCTATCCTTTGAAAATGTTCCAAACTGTATTAAATGCCACCTTATTTGAGTCTGGGAAAAGAAGGGCTGCAGAAAAGAAACATTCTCAGTGAAACCTGTGCTTATAGGGCTCAGCCTTCCCCTGCATCTGAGAGGAACGCCTTTCAAGAAAGAAAACAAGGAGGTGTCCGATTGCTGAGTGTGTAGTGAGGAATTGAAGATGATGTTTTAGCATAAATTCAGATGAAATGTTCTAATTGTACTATTTAGCCAACATTTACCATAACTTGTGACATTCTAAGACCAAAATAAACATTTGAGGAAAAACTCAGGAACCTTTCTTTTACTGATAAATATAAGTTATAAACAATGCTTTGAAGAACTTTAAAAAAAATTTATTTCCCTCTCCCAGACATCTTATTCCTTTGAAGAAGTTGTATTCTTCTGGTGACTTTGGGAGATGGCTAGCATTAGAATCCAGATAACACTACTTTTTGAGGCTGATTCAAGTTCCATCAGACGTATATGTTGTCATATGCTTGTTATTTAAAAAAATATTATAAGCTTACTGTTCAGTTACATGGAAAATATATGAATTCATAAGTAGATAAGTTTTATAAAGAGATTTTACTTATTTGACCAAAGTTGAAAAAACTCAACACAGTACTTTCCAATTGATGAACAACATAGAATTGACCAATATCTGAAGCAGGCAGTTTTCATGGGAGTGTTGTTCATTGTCAACAAACGTTGGGAAAAGGTCAATGGCTAATTAAATAATCCATCACCTCAGGATAGAGAGTAGTTCTCAACAGTGACAATTAGTGACAGAAATATTAAAAGGTCAAAAAATGAGTTACATTGTATTCTAGTTTGTTATTCTGTATTATGAAGATGTGGCTTGGCATAAGAAGAAGATGATGATTTAAAAAGCAGGGAGGGAGTAACATCTTTCTAGAAACATGTTTCCCAAAGAAATTTGGGAGTATTTACTGTTATGAATAATGTAAATGCTTCTGGAGACATAGGCTTCTTTTGATTTTGGTAGTTTTGGAAAAACATGTCTTTGGAAAAAGAATATTTTGTCTCCACTAGTTTTTTTTTGTTAATATACATTTGTATTATGAACTGTTTCATTATGATATTTCTATAAATGAACACATATACTTGAGCGAATTCACTCTATCTTATTCCCTCTGCAACTCCACTCCAGTTCCTTTACACACACACACACACACCCACACACACACACACACACACATCTTTTCACCCCTCAATAATCCTTCCTTTAGCCCTGGCCCATCCTGTTCATGCCCTCCTTGTGAATTCTCCTTTTATCCTTGTGCTCCAATTACGATCATTATACTCCACATACGAATGAGAATATTAGATGTTTAGCTTTTTCGACTTTAGCTTATCTTGTTGCTCAACTTGACTATCTCCAGATCATCCAGTTTCCTGCAGTGATTCTTGTAAAGCTATGTGAAAAGGATGGAGGGAGGTGGGGGGGGGGGTGGGGAAATTGTTCAAGCATTACTTTCTCAGGGGCTTTGTGAGTTTAAATTGCTATTTGCTTTGTAAAAGAATGGTGCAAACACAGTAGCTTTCAACTGCTGAATGTACTTTTTCCTTACCCTGCATAGCTCAGTCACTCTCAGAGTACAGTAACATCTCCAGTTTCCTTAAATCATAGCCAGAATAGCCCCCTGTAAACTGATACACCAATTTGACCTAATTTCCCTTTGCCAGGATTGGCTTATTATCCTTTCCACTTTCCCCTTAATGGGGATTATTATTTAATTTGGGATGCCTTATCTAGCAAAATTTTTCTTTCTGTGCCCGTACATCATTCATTCCTTTTCTCCAGAATGCCTTTGGTTTGTTGTGAGCTTCCAAATGTTTTTTTTTTTTTTTTGACAGTCCTGGAGCTTGAACTCAGGGCGTGAGCACTGTCCCTGGATTCTTTTTGCTGAAGGCTAGCACTCTGTCACTTGAGCCACAGCGGCTCTTCTTGGCCTTTTCTGTATACGTGATGCTGAGGAATCGAACCTAGGGCTTCATGTATATGAGGCAAGCACTCTTGCCACTAGGCCATATTCCCAGCCCCCCCAAGTCTTAAACATTTCCTTCCTTCCTTCCTTCCTTCCTTCCTTCCTTCCTTCCTTCCTTCCTTCCTTCCTTCCTTCCTTCCTTCCTTCCTTCTTTCCTCCCTTCCTCCCACCCCTCCTCTTTCCTTCCCTCCCTTCCTCCCTCTCTGTCTCTGTCTCTCTGTCTGTCTCTCTCTCTGTTTTCTGTAATATAGGTTGACTAAAAGAAATAATGCTCATTTCATTCTATGTACCAGTTTTTATCTTTTACCTCTGGGGGTCCAAATATGGAACACAGACAACAAAAAGATGTGCCCCATAGTAACTGCTTCTCAGGAAGCCATAAATCATACGTGATTAAAGTAAATGGCAAGAAAACCTGCCCTCCTGCTTTGGCACTTTAGCTTTGCATATGAGAAGGAAACTGGTCACTAGTTAAGACCATCACCGTTTTAAGAGAGAAGGTGTTTTTCTTTTTCTTTTTCTTTTTGTTCTTAATCTGAAAAGAACAACTAAGTCTCTTACTTGTCCCTAGAGAAAACAGGGCTCCGTAAGTGATATTATATGGGCACGTCACTCTACTGAAATGCTCCTTTATATGGCTTCTAAACGAGTGGTTCCTAACCAGAGACTTTGACCCATAACGAACCACAGATGTCCACCCTTGCTGTCTGGGTGATCGCAGCCATACCCCAGTATGGGCAAGTGTTATATGATTATTTTATCTCTTACTGTAAAGTGTTTTGAGAGATTTTGTATGAGAGGCAATATAAAAATAAATTGAATTGAACCGTGGCTTCACCTCCTCACTTTTTAGTGCAGAAACTTTTAGAGTTAACAGTGCAATGCTATGACAAAGGACAAGATTAAGATGATGCCAGGAAAATGGTCAGCTCTGGAGAGCTCTTGCCCTGCAGAAGAGAGAGAGGGAGAGGGAGAGAGAGAGAGAGAGAGAGAGAGAGAGAGAGAGAGAGAGAGAGAGAGAGAGAGAGAAAGAGAGAGATTGTTGGTTGTTGGCTGTCGTACTTAGCTGTTTTATTTTAAAGGCCTACCCCAAACTAAATAAAATTATCTTTGTATATTTATTAAGTCACTTATTTTGAATTATAAGAAAGAAATCCACACTCTACTTCCAGGTTAAAATCATTACAAACAAGATAAGAATTATTAGTAAAAATACCTCCTTTACGTAATATACCATACACTTCTGAATAATCAAGGTCAGAATCTTATCCTACAACACTCAGTAATCTACAATCATAAATATTTTTATTTAACACAAAATAATCATGCTATGGGTAATAGGTTTTTCTTGTAGAAATATGATTTTGTGTCTTATGATTCCACATGAATCATTATTTTAATAAATGATGTTAGAGTCACCAGAAGTGCTTTATTTTGACTACATCAGCCAACCTTTTCATTTGTTTCAGCAGGAAAAGTAGGGTACCAAAATAAAGTTACTCCAGAACATCTCAAGAATGTTTATGAAAACTCTGTTGCAGTTACATTTATGGAAGTTAAAGCATAGTACTAATTTGTCATGTAGAATTTCAGGGAAGTGAGTAATTTCTATATTTTTCTAAATGCCAGTGTTTCATATTGGAGTTAACAATTTCCTTGTAAATGTAAAACTAGCAACTTAGACTGCAAGGTGAAAAAAGAAATCAGATATTTGTCATTATCTGGCAATAGTTACTGTATGTATTTGCTGCCATGCCACAATGTTTCTAATGAAAGCAAATTGGGAATGGAATTGTTTATCACATGGACTTCTCTGACAATGGGACTGAATTCTTTTCATTATTCAAATCACATGATTTTTTAGTGGTTATGTTTTGGAGTCAGAAACAGAATTTTACTTTCTCTCCTATCTCCTTTCAATACAGAGCCCTTACTTGATTTCCTCATTTCGTCTCCCATGTAGGCTTTTTGAGATTTAGTTTAAAATGTACATTTCAATCCATGGAAGATTATACTAACTTCAAAATTGAAGCTCTAGTGATTGTTAAATTACTAAAATATAGGAAAGGAATCTCTTTCTATACTCAGAGTCTTGATTAGGAGACTGCAGAGGTCTTCCCTTGGTAGAATTGTTGTTTATTACTCCTTTTTATTGTCTAAAGCTTTCAATGATATTTTTCCACAGGTATTCCAATTCTTTCAGGTATTCCAGAGATAGGCAGTACATACTCCCTCTGGGGTTTGAAAAAAAAAAGTTCATTCTGCTTTTTGGGACAAAATGTGCTCGTCCGAAGAAAAACAATCCTTATATCCCAAGATTAAAATAACAGATATATTTGTGTTTATGTGTGTATGGATACATAATGTGTATGTACACATATACAAAAGCATTTCTTTGTAAAATGGTCTGTTTCTTTGAGCATATGTTTAAAATATAGAAGTAGACTATGAATTCAAAATAAGATAGGAGGAGAAGATATACATCTCATTCTTTCTTCTTTCCCCAAAGAGAATTTATTTTGTCCTTACATCATGATTCAATTTCCAAATTCATTCATCAACTGACAAATGACACTCTGGTGTTTTGCGTATTATCTCTGTTTTTCTTTTTTCTCTCCACTGCACAGTTGTCCTACATATCAGGTACAACACCACTGACTTTTGCTCAAATATTCCAGGTGTTTTCATTTCTTTTTTTTTTTTTTTTTTTTTTGGCCAGTCCTGGGCCTTGGACTCAGGGCCTGAGCACTGTCCCTGGCTTCTTCCCGCTCAAGGCTAGCACTCTGCCACTTGAGCCACAGCGCCGCTTCTGGCCGTTTTCTGTATATGTGGTGCTGGGGAATCGAACCTAGGGCCTCGTGTATCCGAGGCAGGCACTCTTGCCACTAGGCTATATCCCCAGCCCTTTTCATTTCTTCAAGACCATGTTCATGATGATCTCTAGGTTTAAAGTCACTTTCACTATCTCTGAGTAATGAAAACTCTCATGCTCAAGTGGCAGAAAATGAGTCTCACTTTTCTTTCCACAGAATGGAGAGCATGTAACACCTCCTGGTCATGTTGGCATGGCAACCAAGTAAAAGCATGTGTTGAACATTGCCATCTTGGTGCCTCAATGGATCACTTCTTCACTGAGAACCTGGAGCCAATTGTCCATTGAACTCTCTTTCTTTGAGAAAGCATACATATGCCAATAACTTTGTATATTCATTGTAAGTATTCAAGAAACTGTAAGTATTTTTTCTATTTATATGGTTTATATATTTAGAAGTCTGAGACTTATCATTGTTTAAATGGATTTTCCAAAATGTTCTGAATATATTATTTGACAATGCATATTCTGGGAGAATTGTACCTGACCTTTATTAAATTTACTGCATTTCTTCAGACAGTGATACAGCCAATATTACTGGTGTGTATAGTCCCTATCTTTGGAGAGATTACCTAGGAGGCATGATATATTAAATAAGGTTGTGTGTAAGTTCTTCTTTCTTTTTCTTTTCTTTTTTAGTATGATTTTCTTACAGGGACACAGTTTGATGGTGATGAGATAAGTATGGCTAGAAGTAGAACTCCACTTACAGTCTTATGATGTTGCAGGTTATATGCTTTCTGTTTATTTGTTATAATCCTAGAACTGGTCTGTCCATATTTCAGATAGGGATGCTATGAGAAAAATATTTAAACTGAGGGACACTTAGGAGCAAGAGGAAGAGGTCAGAAATGAAAAGAGTTTACTTAGTGTTGCCCCAGTCTAGTTACCTCAACATAGTGTGACATGTATAAGTAAAACATAAAATGCAAGGCATCCATAGATATGGTGTGCTCTATAAGAGAGTTTTAAAAATGGTTGGGATAAAAGATCTTTACAAAGATGGGGGATGGGCAGAGTCTCTTGCATTTTTATGTGTTATGCTTCCTGTTTTATATTTAATAAAGATCCCAGAATAGAAACAATGTTGCCTTAAAATTACCTAAAACAAGCCCTACATTCTTTTATTTATTTTTCTTCTTTATCTGCACCCTTCTTTTCTTCCACAGAGGAAGCTTGCTCTTTCAAAATGTGTGAAAAGGGAAAAAAAATTTGCATTGGGGAAGTTTAATGCCCAGCTCAGAAACAACATGGCACAAAGTGCAGAGGGAAGGCAGGAGAAGCTTCATGCTGCCATATTGAGATTGGGATCATGTGGCCCTGAATAAGCTCATTGTGGATGTAGTCACTTTAGGTTTAAGCCTCAGACAAATGAGTTCCCCAAAATGCACATAATTTTCACTTTCTTATCAAGCTGCAAGTTAAAAAAATGGAAGTAAAATGGCACCTAATCCCCCCCCCCAAAGATCCATTAGACTCATATTTGAAGGAAAGGGGATTTTCTTTTTTTCTCTTAAAGATGAAGGTAGATTCTCTTCTGAGGCCAAGGGTTTTCAGGATTGCTCAGTGAAAACTAAACTAATTAGTATAAATCAGACTTTTGTATTAGGCTTCCATGTATAATGAGTTCTATTGTGACATATCACAGTGATGAGATATGTGCTATAGTATGCCCAAGGAAAAAAATGAACATGCTTCATTTATTCATTAGATAATGCTTATTTATTGCACAGTGTATATCTACCTCTACTGTAACATTAAAGTTTTGACTGCTTTTTAACTATAAAATTTGAAATTATTGTGGCAGCTGCACTATTCAAATGATAGCTGTAGTATAGCTGTTATCAGGGAGGGAGATTTATGGCTTCCTTACACTGATAAACTGCATGTATATTTACTTTTAGCTTTACTGCTGCTATCCTATATTTTAATGAGACAAGGTGAGATAAAAGAACATGTTCTTGAAGAAGTCCTTTAATTCTGTAAATACAAATGAGATAGTTCATAGGAACTTTTAACTTTAATTTTCCCACTTTCCTTTAGTAAATTCTGTAAATACAAATGAGATAGTTCATAGGAAACTTTTAACTTTATTTTTCCCACTTTCTTTTAGTAAAGTAGTCCCCAAAAGTAAAGATGTTATATCCTATAATTTCTCTGTTTGTTTATGGCATTTCTTTTATACAAGAGGAGACCGAGAGGATAAAAGGAATGGAAACATAAGGGGAATAAAGAGTAGGTAAGAAGAGAGAAAAGGAAATGAGTGAGCATCCTAAAGGTGTTCCAAACTATTCTGTTTCTGTCACTATGAGGGAAGTTGGTTCAGATAAAAATTAAGGATTCAAAATCCAGTAGGTCTGGAAGTATCTAGCTTACTGTTCAATAGACAATATAAAAAAGCATAAAAAGCAAAAAATAATAAATTAAACTGATGTTGTGTCTTATTCTTTGTCTTGAACAAATAACCTCGTGACAGATGGGAAGAATCAGAGCTCTTGGCAGTTTGGATCAGATCTGTTAAACATTCAGATCTATTGAGACTGAGTCAAAAATCACATGAAGATAGTTTTCTGAAAAAGTCCCTTTACTTGAAGAATCTTCAGAGTATTTGGGGATTCCAATGATATCAAACAATACAAAGGTGCCCAAATGAAATTTACTTAGTATTCAGCACCCTTTAAGATCATGATTTGTGCTATTATTATTATTATTATTATTATTATTATTATTATTGTTATTATTATTACAAAGCCTTGCACTGTATCACAGTATCACAGCTCATCTGAATCTACTTATCTATTGTGCAGAGGTTGTGATTTTAAGATGCTATTTATGTTATTTCCATCTGCACACTACAAGAGCCACAAAATCAGCAAATAGAAGCATTTTACAAGGATTTAAGGGAGTTTTGATCTTTCAATTACTGGAGAAGCTCTAAAAAATTTCATCAAATGCAGAGTGGAAAATACATTGGTAACTCAAAAGTCATTGAGGAAGCAGATCAGGTAATTTTACCTGTATTTTTGGAAAATAAGAAGACACATCTTCATTGTCTGTTTTCTCTTCTGCTTAGTAATCTGGTAGCAGCTTTTTTGGTATTTTAGTATGATTTAATGTCTTAAGTCTAGATATTTGCACTGGAGTCTTATGTTGGGGTTGTTCTTTGCTCTTCAGCCATATGCAAACCATTTTAAATATTTATCCAACTGCAATTCCAGGAAAGTTCATAGGTGTGTGTATGTGTGTGTGTATGTGTGTGTGTGAATGTATGTGTGTATGTTAACAAACTCCAATATGATGTCTTCCTGAATTGGTACATGAGTTATTGTTCCTGTAATAATTGCCTGTAACTGAATAACACATGGAAGTTATCGTCAGTAAATATAGAAATAACTGCATTTGCTGAATAATCTTTTCATTATGAAACTATGCTAGCCAATTAATTCCATTCTCTACTACTGAGCACCCAACATTCCAAGTACTGAAATAATAGAATTAGGATCCTACCACCTACAATATGTTAGATATCATTCAAGGTTTGGGGAACTATTTGCTTTTGCTTAAATTTCCTTATGCAATAAACATCTCTGTTTAAAGATATTTACTAAGAATATAAATAAACCCCCAAGATAAGCATTTGTTTTATAGCATGTGTACTCTTAAAATGAACCACCATCCCTCATTTTCTAGTAATATAACCTGGCAAACCATGTCAAAAATATTTGCTACTAAGGGGTATTTTACTGGAGTTTATTTTAAGTAATATGGACGTATGGGTTCTACTTTTCAGGTACCTTCTAAATAAATCTTCAGCATGTATGGGTGCTTATGGTAATTTAACTTTCTTGCTTATGTGAAAAAACTATAAAAATGCAAAATTTCACACATTTCTATCCCAGATTTTTAATATCAAACCTTATAACTGACAGCATTTATCAAAAGTATGAAATTTCCCTTAGAGTAATGTGCATGAGAAAACTCCTGGAGACAAAATCACCCTGTGAGTTAGGTCATAAATACATTTATTTTTGTTAGGTGTGTTAACTATTTTTTAATCCTAAATTTATTCCTGTCAACAGACTAGGAATAATGACATCTTTGCTATTGTCAACTTAATATATAGTATTATACTATCATAAAGTTTATATTTAATTTGAGTTTAACAATTTTAGGGTGAGTTTAACAATTTTAGGGTGATAATTTTCTATGTACTTCTTTGTAATAATACTTACTAAAGATGAAAGAATTACTTAACTTGTTGATTGATTTATCTCAGTTTAATCTATCATTTTCAATTTACTTGGTTCAATCCTTTTTGATAAATCACCTGATTATTGCTTATTTATTAACCAGTAATTTGAGTAAAGTGGCATTTACTCTAGTGTTTGAAGAGATTTATAAATGATCTCTATGTGGAGTAGACAGGAAAAGATAAATGATTAGATTTTTTTTCAAACTCATGTTTGGTTAAATATTTTTTTAAATGGCTGTCAGCATGGTAAATTTTTTAGTTTAATGACTGTGTTTAGGGTTTATTGAGCAAAGTTTTGGAGAAACACCTGGAGTGAAGAAGATCATTGAGAAACATGATCCAGTTCTGGAAATCTGAAGTTATAATAGCAGGTAATTTCTACAGCAAACTCAGAAAACAGTAGCTTTGGACATAAAGGATGAAGAAGGATTTGAGAAATATTGTTTGCCACTGGAAATTTGAATGCATCATACATTTACTTCCTATAAGCTTAAAAAATGTTGGGGGGCACTGGTGGCTCAGCCTTCTAATCCTTGCTACTTAGGAGGCAGAGATCTGAGAATCATGGTTTGAAGCTAGCTTGGGCCAGAAAACCCATGAGACTGTTATCTCCACTAACCTAGCAAAAAAGCCAGAAGTGAAGCTATAGTTCAAGTTGTAGAGTCCTAGCCTTCAGCCAGGAAAAAAAAAAAGAAGCTTAGCAACAGATCGTAGGCCCTGAGTTCAAGCCCAGAACTGACATTAATAAATAAATAAAATAAAACAGTGTTATTATCTTCAGTGAATGAGGCTTTGAAAAATTAGATAAATTACCACCTAGATAGTATGGTACACTGAATATTCAGAAACTTCCAGAAAACTCATTAGCTTTAGAAGAATACACTTCAAAATTTGAGTCACAAATGTTAGGCACATAGGAAATTTTAAGTTTTCTGGTTACATTAAGAAGCATAAAATTAATCAGGTAGGATTTATTTCAAAGATAATCATTTTTATTTCAAAATATAAGTAAAAGGGTAGGATTATTTTCATAAAGAGATCTTTAACCACTCGAAGTGTATTTTCACTTACAACATGGCTTATTTTGTGCTAAACCACATATCAAATTGACAGTGTAGCTTGTGGACATTGTATTTAACAGCATATCAGAGTTCTTGAGATTATCTGAAAGTTTAGCTGGTAATTTTAGAGAAAACTGCCCTATTGACATAGGTTATAACTTGAGTTGTGTTTTATTAGGGAAGAATGTGAGCAATGCAAGGGAACTTGCCAGTTAGAAAAGTTGAATGAAAATAACACAGTATACAAGCTTGCTGTCGGTCGATTTGTCTCTAGAGCCCTGTCTGTCCTGCCTCTATGTCTCTGTCTGTGTCTTTTCTCTCAAACATATGGGTGTGGTGCACCCCCTTCCCCAACAACAACTACCCCTGCAAAGTAAAACAGTAAACAATTTGATCTAAACAATAGTCAGGACTGATTGTTGACACATTGTTTCCATAGACAGGAAGATGTTATATTCTAGGATAAGGAATTAACAATGAAATAAATTCAACTTTGTACTTTGTATTCATAATGTACTTAATAACTCCACAAATAATTTAACTATAATGGTTTAAATTTTTCTTCATATATTTGCTTTGTACTGTTGGATTTCATCACTAGTAAAACTATGATAATGTCCACCTGTAGAGTGGCTATAGGAAAAAAAATGAATTAAAAGTATACTTCTATTGTCTAACCACCTGAGTTCAATAGCAACATCTGACTTGCTTTCTTTTTGTTTGGTTAGCTATGAAGTAACAATTTTTTTGTTACTCCTTTTTGTTTTCTTTGTTTTATATTTTGGTTTTGAAATGCAGTTTCACTATGTTGCTCAAATTGGACTCTAATTTGTGACTTCTACTTTGGCTTTCTGAGTAGCTGGGATTGTAAGCATAGGCCACTGCACTTGGCTTTGTTGCATATATGCAGAAGAATTAGACTGTGTCTAGATTACAATTGTTCAATGGATACTATTGTAATTATTGTCTGCATTTTGAATTACCTACTATATGCCCTTTGGTGCTATCTTATATGCATGGAATTGGCCACACAGTAACTTCCAGTGTTGAAGTGCCTTTGTGGATCTGAGGTCCAGAGGAACTTGGAAGTTATACCTGAGGAAGGAGGAAACAGAACTGCTCATTCTTCTCTATACCCACTCACTCACATTACTCTCAAACATCAGAGTCTGCTGGGTAAGCCACACTCAAACTGAATAAATCAAGATAGAGAGAATGGCTCCTTGACATCTGTGTGGTAAAAACTCTCCACTTGGTAGCAGTGTCTAAATAAGGTAGAGAGCATCTTTGACCTGAAGCTGAAAATCCTACATCCCAACATACTTTTTTTTTATTTTTTTAAGAAAAATGCCTCTGAGGTTTTAGATGATGGCAAATTGACATAAAAATAGCATATTAAGAAGAGCATTGTGAAAAGAGTGCTTAAATGACCCAGTGTTATCTTTCACTGCCCTTTTTTATATGGATGAATAAAGACAGATAGTAGTTAATTGCTCTTCTGCTAGATCAAGGTCAGTCTTTTGTACTGAAGTCTTGGAACTGGGTTAAACAGGAAGGTATTGCAAGTATCACTGAACTTAACCTTGACATGGGTCATTTAATGTAGTTTCCTCAACATAGTTGCTCATCAGATACACCTGTAGAACAATTTAAAACTTAGATTTCTCAGCCAGCCCTCAAGACATTTTGATATGGTGGGTTTAAAATGGATCTCAGAAGTCTGTGTTACTTGAACACTTCCCAGATATCATTATCATTAATTTATGTGCAGCTAATTAAGGTACTAAACAGCAAAACCAATGCTAATATCAGTAAACAGAAAACAACCTATTAAATAAAAAACAATAGTTAATTGTTACTTTTGTGGTATATAGTTTATTAGATCATGTCCTGGCCATGACTTGCTTAGGAAACAAGCTTTATTCTATCCTTTATTTGAAAATTTGATACCATTAGTTACCAATGGTGTAAGTATACCAAATACTGTGAACAACTTGTTAGTACTGAACACACCCTTCTCAGAGGACCCCATGGACACAATCACATACAGCAAAGGAGTTTCTTGTCAGTGGGGCTGAAAAGGCCATCTCCCTCATGGGAGAGGGGAAATGGCGCCTGTTTCTGTTCAGGGCATCCTTACATAGTTGGGACTAGAGGTGGGAGGTATTCTGCATGTGCAGCTGCTCTCTGAGACAGTGAGTAGGCAGGGTGGAATTTAGTTCTGGGCTGAGAGCTGAGGGGTGGGCAGGAGAGTTCTCTTCTCTTTGTGAAGGGCAGGGTGGAGTTTCAGGTCTAGGTGGAGTGCATTCCACTGATGGAGCTGGAGGCTAGAGATACATGGTAAAGGTGTTGGATGGAGACTGTAAAGCACCAAATAGAAGGGGACATAAGAACATATATCATAGGTAGTGGTAATTCTTCCAACAATCCTTTAGGGTAAGAAATATTGCCATAGTTTCTAATTTGGAATCAGAAATCTCAAATGTTTAAATAGCTTAGTTACAATCACACAGCATGTAAAACTGGACCTGAATTATCTCTACTTTTCAGTTCTATAACATAATATCTGAACCAGGGTGATTTTATTTAAAAAGGTATATTTTGCTCAGGTTTGGATATTTAGGAGTTCACCTATGGTGATGAGCTCCTTTATGACTGATTTCTGAAGTGATATCTTCCCAATAATGTACTTCAAGTGACCACTGAGTCTTTGAGGAGCAGTCATTTAAATGATCAGGCAATTCTAGAGACAACCTCTGGACTAGGGAATGGGTAGTAGTAGGAGAGGGATAGAGGAAGAGATAAAGTGAAGGACAGCAAATGTAATAAAAAAATAATGTAAGTATGTGTGAAAATGGAACAAGGAAACTGGATGAGACTGGTTGGGTAAGGGAGAGAGATAAAGAAAGAGAATAATGGAGGAAGTGATTCTGATTAAGATACATTTTATCCATAAATGTACTTGTTAAAATGAAACACCTTTGTATAACTAACTGATGCGAATATAAAAAAGACTCATCATACTTCTATAATCTGAAAGCAATATAAACCAATTTTGTGCTAATAATGAAATCCAAAGATCAAAATAGCCTCCATGTCACAATGAGGAGCAGCACTGCAAATTTTGTTATCTGAAACATTGTTGATTTAATGTTTGATCTTTTGGACAAAGTGAGACCATTTAACATGAGATTGTATGTGGATGGTTCTCAACAAGAATTTTTTCTGTAATGAATGGGTAGAAATGAGAGAATGAAGAGACTGGAAGTATGAAACTAAGCAATACATTCCCTATTCTTTATTCTCTATAAGTGAAAGAGAGCCTGGATTCTAATCCTTCAGCACTTCGTGGGTTTACTGCTTTCTACCCTAACCTCTCATGTCCTTCAAAGGAATTTATGGAGATTGTGGATAATTCTGAAAGTATTTCTCATTTATGAAGAAAATTTAAATGATATCTTTCTCTAATTTTGACCATAAGCTTAAAAGTACAAACAGACGACAATAGGTAAAGCCACATCAAACAGCTGAAATGGATTTATGTGTGATAGGCTAAAAAATGAAGTGTAAGTAGCAACAATGGCATATGATATATTAAAATGATTTTTAAATGTATTATTTCACCAAATGGTGTAGATTAGAGTAAGCTGTCAAATTCACAGCACAATAATACCATCTTCATAGTAGCACATACTGTACCACAGTAGAAAGTGTATCCATTTTATAAAGAAATTAAAGATGAAATCTAGGGAAAATAGCTTGAAATGCTATTCTTTGCAATTTTTAAATCATTATTACTTGCTAGAATCCACTCCAAACATAGCCACCAGAATAACCATAATAAATCATGATAATTTATATTACAGCTTGTTTGGGGGAAGCAGAATCAGATACACTTCATACTACTCAGACTATAATTATTTTCATTAAACTATAAAATTGCTTACCCTACACACATAAAATTGTATCCTGAACAATGAGCACAACTAGATATAAGTGCTCAAAATAACCAAAGTCAAGTGTAAAATAACAGTCCCTGACTTACACTTTATAATTATATATTTTTGTAGACACAATCAATGTACTTTTGTGGGTTTATAATAAGTTCCTTTTTTATTTTGTTGAAATAGCTGACAGGTTTATTCAATCATTGTCCTATTAAGTAAAAGATAGTGTCAACAGAAATTTATAAAAATGATGTCAGCTGCCTATTAATATCAACTGCCTCATAGTTGGTGTCTGTCAAGAGTAAAGATTATTGTACAATTGAGGTATCTGGGGAAAAGTTAATGGGTTTTATACATCACTAAATAAGAGGTGGTAAGGAAGAGAGTTGAGTTATATAGTATTGTGAAGATCTAAAATATTTCTCTGCAACAAGTGATATATTTCACACTAAATGTTGTAAAAACTAGGATTCTAAAAACAGGCATCTGAAATTGCATTTCTTCCCCATAGTCTTCTTGTTTCCCATGGAATATTTAAAAGATATTTATGTCAGAGGGTTATTTTGTACCTTTATGTTTGTAGTTCAGGAAATGCTTTATCTTTGAACACTTTGTATCTAGATATGATATCAAAGAGCTGTGCTTAATGCAAACAAACTGAACTCCAATATCATTCCACAAGTATCAGGGATTTGTTTTTTCCCTTAGGCAGTATCAGGGTTTGAACTTGATGTCTCATATTAGTTAGGCTGCCACTGTACCACTGGAGCCATATATCCAGCCCAATTTTCACTGGCTATTTTTTGGTAGGATCTAGGTTCCTGAAATACAGGCATATGGGTATTCCACAATCTGCCTGTTTTAGGTTTTTAATTTCCTATAATCACATATATGTGCCGAAACAGTCTCCAGACTTTCATAGTCAGTCTGGCCTGGAATTCCCAACCTCCTAATCTCAGCCTCCCATATAGCCAGGTATAGTAGTTGTATACAACTGTGAGTTGAGAAGAGGTCTCAAAACCTTTTCTACATAGGCTTATGTGTCACCTGCAATTCTCCTCACCTCAGCTTCCCAAGTAGCTTGACATAGAGTTGAGAAGTGCTAACATCTGGCTTATCAGAGTCCTGCACAAAATTTGTGAATTTTAACAATACCAGTGTATGTCTGTTGCCAGGGTTCAGGATGGCTTCATTGTCTTAAAATGAATATATGAAATCACAAGTATAGCAAAACATCTATTCAACTAGTTTGAATAAATTAAAAGATTATAAAGGTTATAAGTTTGACTAGTGGAATTCTGACTAATATTTTGAATATACTTCTAAGATTTGTAGAGAGCAGACTATTATTTTTGTTTTACTAGAATCTAATATTTGGATTGTGTTCCTGGGTTTTAAAATTCACCTTAAAATTGCAAATTATTTTGTCTGTAAACATCTTAGTTTAGGGTAGAGTTAGTCCACACTCAGGATAGAAATCTGCATTCCTTGGCCTTTCCAGGAAACTCTTAGCATTCTGAGAATTCTGGGAGGGGGCATTTAATTTTCCCAATCCTTTCGGGGCCTCACAGCTTGGATTTTTGGGCTTTTATATGTAGCATTAGGCAAATTTACAGTACTTGAGAAAATAAAATTTCAATTTTTTTTTGTTGAAATCCAGAAAGAGAAAGATCTCTCACTTCCATATATTATAGAAAAAATCTTGAGTTATATCTGATTGCACCAACTTTAATCACCTGCGCAAGTGGATGGGTCACTGTGATAAGGATGCCAATGGCTTAGTTTGTCTTCTGTGAGTTTCTTGAGCTATAGTCAATTCAGTGGCATTACTTGGGTCAGGCCAATCAACATTCACCCATGAGGTCTCAAATTATTCAATGAGAAGCTGCTAAGTCTTATAAAGGAGGGAAGGAAATAAAAATGTTGCCTGAACATTGTCAATGAGAAGTCAAAAGCAAAAGTCCTAAAAATGGAATATTAATTTGCTTATTTATAATGTTTGAAGTTGACTGTGATGTGCTTTTGTCTTAAAAGAATGCAGCATCTAGGGGTAGGGATATATATGTATGTATGTATATATATATATATATATATATATATATATATATATATAATTTCCCAGGAAAATAATAGGGTAATATATTTCTGAAAATGATTATAAGAGCCCTATAGGCTGAGAGGTGTTCTTTTTGTACAAACCTTAGTGCCCAGTCCATTTTTGAACCAAAAGTTTATGACCAAATGAGTTTATGAGTCATGATTAATTTAGCATTTAAGCATTCAGAATTATCACCTAGAACACATTAAGTTCCAAGTTGTTAAGTGAAGCACAATGTGTTCTGGAAGAAGCAGAAGTGAATGACTTGGAAGGAAATGTTTGCTACTGAAGCTGGTCAGGTTTGTGGAATGTTAATTCAAGATATTTTCAGAATCTTCGTGTGACTCTCATGAAGAACCCTGTAGTAAACAGTTCTTTTGCTATACTTATCAGCACTTTTTTTAAAAACTGGGGATGGTTTAACAAATTTTGCTTAGCCACCTCATTTCTCAATTGAACACCTTATAAAGTATATTTTATTGGTGTTATTTAGTTGTACAAAGAAGTTACCATTTAACAAAGCAGTTTATACATATAACGCATCTAGATCGCTGTCACTCCTTTTTTATCATTCTTTTTATCATTCTCCCCCATTCCTCCCAACTCCATCTTTTTTTTAATCAATTTTCTTAATTTTGTTATGATAGACTTAGTTCCAAAATAGAAATTGTCCTCATAGGAAAATGATTTGATATTATTGCCAGTATTTAAAAATGCACCAGAGATTTCCATGTAAATTCCACAAATTTTGGAACTAAAATATTTTGGGAACAAATCAGTGTCATTGGAATGAATTTTTTACATTACAAATTGATAGCCTGAAAGCATCTAAAGTCATTTAGAGATTATGCATTCTGGCTTATTTGGATACAAAGTATCTCTCCAGGTCAGTTAGGAGCATAAACTTTGAAGTTTGACCATTTAGGTTTGAGTCTCAGATGTAATCTTGAAAAAACCACTTAAATGATTCCTCTATCAAAGTTTTCATAGGTAAAAGTTTTATAATGATAATGATAAAATGCCCATTTCATGGAGGTAGTTGGGCAACTATATTAATAAGCACAATTCCCAATAAATAATAGTTATTTTATAAATTTTATTTTATTGTAAATGTGATATGCAGAGGGGTTGCAGTTACATAAGTAAGGTAATGAATACATTTCTTTTTGAACAGTTAATTTAAAATATATCTGAAATTACTCAGTTACATATCAGGGGACATGTAGCATCTCAGGAATATAGTCAAGCAAGTGCACAAATTATAGCATAGGGAGCATGAAAACTTTGAGAAGGAAAAAGTCCATATTTTTTCAGATACCTGTGATACTGAGCAAATCTTTATGTTTCTGAGATTCAATTCCTTCACCTAAATGAATTATCTCTTAGTAATGAAATTAGATAATTGTGTAAGAAATGATGGAATCCAGAACTGAACTGAAATCCAACCAGAATTTTCTTAGAGTTAAAAAAATTAAAAAGGCAATTTTTTTTTTTTTTTTTTTTTTTTTTTTTTTTTGGCCAGTCCTGGGCCTTGGACTCAGGGCCTGAGCACTGTCCCTGGCTTCTTCCCTCTCAAGGCTAGCACTCCGCCACTTGAGCCACAGCGCCGCTTCTGGCCGTTTTCTGTATATGTGGTGCTGGGGAATCGAACCTAGGGCCTCGTGTATCCGAGGCAGGCACTCTTTGCCACTAGGCTATATCCCCAGCCCAAAAAAATTAAAAAGGCAATGTTTTGAAGCATTATTTAAAATCATATTGAAAGACAAGAATAAAAGAGAAAATAATTGAG
Source organism: Perognathus longimembris pacificus (assembly GCF_023159225.1). Classification (NCBI taxonomy): domain Eukaryota; kingdom Metazoa; phylum Chordata; class Mammalia; order Rodentia; family Heteromyidae; genus Perognathus; species Perognathus longimembris. The sequence continues at coordinate 75,036,847 of NC_063164.1, read as the reverse complement.
TGCTTGGTTTTATTTTTTAATATGAAGGAACATACTGTGTAATAATAATAATATCATTTAATACACACTATGGAATGCCAGGATTAAGATATAAAATATGTATTTACTTATATATTTATTATCTAGTTGTACAAAGGGGTTACCATTCAACATGTCAATTCATTAGTAAAATGTATTTGATTTTGTTTTTGTTTTGTTTATGCCAGTCCGGTGGCTTGAACTGAAAGCATGGGTTCTGGCCCTATGCTTTTTTGCCTAAGGCTATCATTGTACCACTTGAGCCACAGTTCCACTTCCAGCTTTTTTGGTGCTTATTTGGAGATAAGAATCTCTATGACTTTCTTACCTGGACTGGCATGGAATTGAAATGCTCAATCTCAGCCTTCTGAGTAGCTAGGATTACATGCCTGAGCCATTGGTGCCCAGCTAGTACAATGCATATTGATTGATATTATCTTCATCCATCTCAACCTCATCCCTTTCCTCAAGTTATTCTAAATTTTGGAGTCGACAAGTACATGATACTTGAAAAGAAATAAAAAATTGAAATAATGGTTGCTCAGTAAATACAGTTTATATATAGCAATTTTTTTGAGAAATATGTGTCTCCTTTCTTATGGTTAGGCACTAAGATACCCTGGTCTTCAAGTGTTCCTTTGATTATTCTATTTTTAATATGCCAATCTAATGTAACTTTTAAAATGTATCTGTCTTCTGTGGTTAAGCTGGATTTTATGAGGTAAATGTGTTATCCTTGAAGTGTTTATTGTATGTTTATTTTCTTTGCTACATTCTCTCTTAGAAGATCTTCTCTTGGGTTGGAGAGTGACTAGGTTAGATCTAATTTAAGTCTCAGTAAACCCTACCATAATATCATTGCTTAGTAAATGTCAATATGCTTAATGAGACCTTTTATCACATGGTGCTCCCTGTTACAATATGCAAGAAATGAAGTAATGTGAAATCTAACTGAAGTTATTTCCTGGGTATTGACTTTCCTGTGTGCATACTTTTCTTTTTTGTTTTCAGAAACTCTTGTATTTATTCTCTTTTCATCTTTTTTCCAAGAAAATGGTGATTTTTTACAAATTTCTAAAATGCATTCCTCTTTTTGGTTTGCTTCCAGTTTATATCATGTGGGGATGGTAAGTGGAGTCCAGCTTCTTTCTGCTTTCCTCTATCTTTAGTATTCTATTAAAGATCAGCTTTCTCAAGGACATCAAAACATTGTATGAAGAAGTAATTGATATTAAGATATGGCAGTAAATGCAATGATGATATTAGTTGTAAAAAATTACTATTGAAAAGTTTGGTTAAATTGACATGATTTAAGGTGATAAAATATGACAAGGAAACCTATATTTGGATTTAAGAGCACAGGGCTGGAAATAGCATGGAGAAATTTCTACTATGCTGAGAAGGAAGACAGGAGATTTAGCCATAGTGCCCTACTTGTCTGTGTAGTACAGAATACTCGAATATATCAATATGAAGAGCCAAATGAATAGGAAGATATTCTACTGACACCTCCCATATTTCAATAGCTTAAAATGAAGATTTCTTTCTCACTCATGCTGAATATGAATTACAAAATGGAGACTCAGTTTGGTGTGATCCTTACTCTGGTATTCATGAGAAGAGATCAGCTTTTCTCTGGAAAAGCATTTATTGTGGCAGAGAGGCAAAGAGGAGATTGCATGTGATCACTAGCTCTTACAGCTCCCATTGTTACTTACATTTGGTTTAGAGTTCAAATTAAGGCATCTGATCATCTCAAATCCAAGGCAGCAGAGAATATTACCTTTTTGGAAATATTTAGTGAACACCAAAAATTGCTATCTTCATAAGTAAAAATAATTATTGAAAAGTTACTACAATAGGGACTATTTAACAGTAAGAAACCATGTCTTGATAAAGCACAGAAGACAAGTTTATAATGCAAATATTAGCATTATCTACCTCAAAAGACCTTTGTCTCTATCCCAAAACCTAGTGAATAAAATTCCATCTCCATAGAAACTGGCACTTCCCTATAGGCTTTGTGTCACTACTTTCTACAAAAATATTATTACGGGGCTGGGGATATAGCCTAGTGGCAAGAGTGCCTGCCTCGGATACACGAGGCCCTAGGTTCGATTCCCCAGCACCACATATACAGAAAACGGCCAGAAGTGGCGCTGTGGCTCAAGTGGCAGAGTGCTAGCCTTGAGCGGGAAGAAGCCAGGGACAGTGCTCAGGCCCTGAGTCCAAGGCCCAGGACTGGCCAAAAAAAAAAAAAAAAAAAAAAAAAATATTATTACGAACTTGTTTAATGGAAGTTCAGAATATTGTCTGAAGCAGTAATGCTGAGAGGAATAGAAAAGTGGTTCCATGTTCCAAAAACATTCATGTTCCTTCTCTTCTCAGTCAGCTAACATGGACCTTAGAACATCTATCAACAAGGGAGACTGGCATCACTACTAGTGATGAAAAGTTACTAAGACATTGGAGTTCATTAGGCCTGCACTGGTACAGAAGAAGAGCAGAGAAGAGCTTCACATACATCTCATGGAGTTTTCTTGGAGTTAGGCAGGCATTGCTTTTTCCCCACTCTGAGAGAAAGAGAGAGAGAGAGAGCGCGAGAGAGAGCGAGAGATCGAGAGCGAGAGCGAGCGAGAGATCGAGAGCGAGAGCGACAAGAAAGGCTGTAGCTGCAAAGTGGCCATGAGTGTTTTTCATCACAAGGATGTGTGAATGTTCCATGGATAAAGTGGAGGTCCCAGAGTCCTTCTGTGTCATGGGAACTGCACCCCTAAGAAATGGTTGGGCAGACAGCCAGGGTCAGAAGATGAGAGAAAGGAGAGATCAGTCACAGAATGTATCATCCATCTCCAGGAACTGCTGGGACACAGGGGGCTCTTAGGAGCCCATAAAATGGATCATATTTGGATGACTGCCACCCAGACTTTCACCTCACCCCATCGCCTCTGAGAACCCAACAGTGCTGACACCCAAGGGAAACCCAGAAATAGCAGAGAGGAAGGCTTGAGAGGGAACAAAAGCAAATCGGGTGGGGGAATAAAGCAAAAACCATGCTCTGCTTCCCCACTGTAGGATCTCAGACATCTGCCAAGACCCGGGGAAGAGGTGGGAAGTTACTTTAATTTAAATATGAAATTCATACTTACATATAGACTGAATTGAAAGTAATCAGAAAAATCAGATCCCTGTAAGATTTGTCTTCCAAACAGTGAAAGTAAAGGTTACAGATTATGGTTTGATGGAAAAAAGAATTAAAGAATTTTCCTCTAGGAACCATTCCTGGGTATATTTGTCTCTTTCTTCTTATTTCTCCCACAATATTGGAAAAAGTCTCCTATGTAGAGTGACTGGAAGGACCTGAGCTGGGCTAGTCTACAGGAAGTGTAGCTCAGATTCCAGTTGAACTTACATATTATGTCCAGCCTGAGACTAAAACGAAAAGCCTAGCAGGAAGTTCCATTGAGATGTCAATCCAAAGGACAGAGAGAGTCCAAGTAGGGACAAATGCAATGTGAAATGGCAAGGCCAGCTTGGGCAGAGATTTCTTTTAGGCATTGAGATGTCAGTGAGTATTGAAATGTCACTGCAGACATGTTTTACACTGAGACCAACAATCTTAGCTGATAAAGATACTGAAACATCTGAATAACCTCTCCTCTACCAATTCTTCAGGAACAGTTATAAAACCACATTAAAATATAATTGACTACTTCTTTCCATATTCCCTAAATGGAAATCATCTGTCATTCCCTTGAATCTAACAGCAAGTGGATGTTACACTTACATAGAACTATTTTTATGTTTCCCATAATTGATCTAAAAATCAGGGAGATTAGCACTAATACACATGAAGTATGTAGGATGTATTTGTTTGGTAACTATTGCAAGGAAAATAAAGTTACAATTTAGGAATAATTTTCAATGCACATTTTAGGTAGTAAGGGAAGTTGTAGATGAAATCAACATCAATAAATGGTATTTATTAAGCAATCACATTAACGTATTGGTGTGATAAGCAGTATGTCAAGTAAGCTAAAAACATTGTTTTCAGTTCTCTGAGAGCAGCTTAAAACCTTACCATTTTGTGAAGACCAGAAATGGATTGGCTAGAAATGTAGGTAGAGTACTATAAGTCAAGAATATAATTTATAATAGAAGGAGAATATATGAGTATCTAGCAATTGGGGAAAGATATGAGGCAGTTGGTATAATAAACTAACACATAGGACTAAATATAATAAGAATTTAGTTTTAGTGTTTCCTTGGATCTGCTATGATAAAATAGAAAGTGTTAATATGCAGGCAGAAAGTATATTAATATATACATGTATATATATATGGTAAATGTTGGATTTTGGTAACTTTTTCTTCCTTTCTTTTTTCCTTCTTGCCCTCCTTCCATTCTGCCCTTTCTTCCCTCCCTCCCTCCCTTCCTTTCTTCCTTTTCTTCTTTATCCTTCCTTCCTTCCTTCCCTCTCTCCCTCCCTTCCTCCCTTTGTTTTTTCCGTCCTTTCCTCTTCCTCACTTGTAAAAATCTACATTATTGAATTATATAAATGTGCCTTAATTTTTTTCATAGTAAACACTTTTCCCAAATTCTTGTGTAGGACTACAATATATAAAGCATTCACATTGTATATTTTACAATAAAGATTTCCTTAAAGCGAGTAAAATGCACTTTCCAATACAATTTATGTTACTGTTAATAAAAGCAAGAGTGAAGTCCAGGCAGAGTAATTCTTACATATATGAACAGAGACATAGAAAGTAAAGGAAATGTTTTGGCCCATTCACCATCTTGAATGTGCAAATGTATGCACACCATCTTGGATGTGCAAATGTATGTTTAGGGTTCATTTTTACCTGTTGAAATGTTTATTCCATTTGGAAAAAAACTTACCTGTTTATCTAAAAAGAATAAGGAAAATATATGAGGAATTTGATTTGGGAAAATGGCCACCCTTTCCCAGGATCTTAAGGCTGGAAAAGTTTAGAATCTTTAGAGAAAAAGAGTGCTTATAGGAAGTAATGCCTTGTCTCATAATAATTATTTGAAATGTCATCAGTTTTGATCCACTACCACCATAAACCATGCAATTCCCTGCACATTCTTTTTGCAATAAGACATACTGCAGTTTTACAAAACCAAGCACAGAAGAATAGTGCTTGTTCTCAAGCCAATTGGAGTAGGGTAATGTTCAAGTCATCACAAATACTGCTATAAACAGAACAATGACACTGGCAACATCATTTGATCTTTTGCCAAGGGTTAAATTAATGTCATATGCTTTCCCCAGTGGAACTTTAGAAGCAACTTTCTACAAAACAAGCTTAAAAATAATGGTGTTGTCTCCCACTTCTCTTATCCCTTCTATGAAGTCAATATTTCCTCAGAAACTATACTAGCTCTTTTGGCATTAGTAATAAAAGAATAACTAGGCAGCTAAACAATTAATTTGACTTAGAGATATTTTCTTCCTCTGTGAACCCTGAGAGAAACAAGCACAAACCAATAGTTTCAAAGGTAACAATATTTTCCAGGTAAAAAAAAACCTTCCATCACTCTCTACCAATCTTATATACCTTTCACAACCAGATAAGGTCCTGTAGATGTGAGAAAAATATTTTATGGGATAGATTCCTGAAGTTATTGAGAGTATTCCTAGTTTAGATGACACTGCCTTCATCATTTTCTTCAAAACACTCTATTTAGGGCTTTTTCATTTGCTATAGAGATTAGTACAAAATTAACATCTCTATATTCCCATGTTATCCATCTTCATCTTTACATTGCCCCTAATCAGCTCAGCCCAGTTCAAAGGGGAGTAGTTTTGTTAAGGAGAGACATAAATGCAGTGACACATTATTTGCACATGCAGGCTTTTCTTTTTTCTTCCTAGTCAGGCACAACACAATTTTAAATGAGAAATCATTCTTACTTATACTGGAGAAAGCATAACAAGGTGAGGTGCTATACAGGATTCTTGAGACCAAGAGACTTTGAAAGGGAGAAGAGTACCTGGGAATTTTCTGATCTATAAGCAAGGCTTCATGGTGCTTCGTCAATAGTATCAATAGTGGGGCTGGGGATATAGCCTAGTGGCAAGAGTGCCTGCCTCGGATACACGAGGCCCTAGGTTCGATTCCCCAGCACCACGTATGCAGAAAACGGCCAGAAGCGGCGCTGTGGCTCAAGTGGCAGAGTGCTAGCCTTGAGCGGGAAGAAGCCAGGGACAGTGCTCAGGCCCTGAGTCCAAGGCCCAGGACTGGCCAAAAAAAAAAAAAAAAAAAAAAAAAAATAGTATCAATAGTGTTCTGCGATGGTCATTTATTTAGTACAAATATGAATAGTTCTTACAGATAGTTTTCAAAAGTATTTCAGTCTGAATATGTGGAACTAGTGTCTCATTTTTAACTGTGGTGACTGTAAACTGATGAACAAAGTGACTGGTCTGTATTTACTTGAAATATGCATTGAAATAAGACTCTCTTACTTTCTTTTTTTATTTTTTACTGTCAAACTGATATACAGAGCGGTTACAGTTTCATACGTTAGGCTTTGGATACATTTCTTGTACTGTTTGTTACCTCTTCCCTCATTCCCCCCTCTCCCCTCCCCCTTTCCCTTCCCCCCTCCCCCATGAGTTGTTCAGTTGATTTACACTAAACAGTTTTGCAAGTATTGCTTTTGTAATCGTTTGTCTTTTTTACCCTGTGTCTCTTGATTTTGGTATACCCTTTCAGTTTCCTAGTTCCAATACCTGTATACATGGTTTCCAATGTACTCAGATAAGATACAGAGATAGTGCAGGTACAACCACAGAAAGGGGATACAAGAGGATCATCAACAATAGAAGCTACAGTTTCACATTGCATGTTGAAAGTAATTACAACAGTGATGCAACAGTTGTTTCCATAACATGGAGTTCATTTCACTTAGCATCATCTTTTGTGTTCATAAGGGTATAGCTATTGGGCTCTTGTGATCCTCTGCTGTGACTAGTGTAAACCTGTGCTAATTTGCATTGAAATAAGACTCTTTCTTACTTTCTAGAGGCAGTGCATTATCTAATTTTAAAGAAGGAACAAAAATATTGCTGTCAGAAACTTGGTTGTTTGGAAAAGTTTAAGTGGTCATATTATTAGGAAGCGGCATTGCAGGGAGAAACCCCAATAAAAACCAGTTCAACAGTCAATAACAATGAGGACTGATAACCAAGCTTCTTTAATACAATTCTTCACAAACATTGGCAAAGATTAGGAAGCTATTGGAGTTGGAGGGATATCACTGGAGGATTTGGGAGTTTCTTCTGAAGTCATTCTGAATTAGCAGCTAATGGGGAGCTTGCTTTGATAGCGCTATTATAATTAAATACAGCTGGATGAAAAGCAAGCACAAAGGGAACTCGTTTGTTTATCATTACTTGAGACTTTGTTAGCAGATGTTTTCCTAGTACCATAGTAGCCAGCTTAATTTGTCTCTGTGTAATACGAAGCAGGTAAACTTTGATTAATAAACTGACAAGTACATTCTTTAATTTCTCTTCTGAAGTTTGCTTCTGTGACTCTTCTATAGCACATATGTCAAATCCGGAAAGCACACGGGTAAACATTCAGTTTCTTTTTATATATGTCAGGCCAGCTGAAATGGAGGTGTCAGTCGGTGGTGAGCTGGCTTGTCAAATGTTCATCTTGAAAGCTGCTGTAGTATTAGCACATGTAAGTAGGCTTGAGAAAAAGATAAACACATATGGCCTATATGTACCAGGCTATGGAACAACAGCTCTAAATTGTAATCACTATTGGATTTCCATACGGGATTCAATAATCTTCAGCAAATTGGATTCTTTATAAGTTTAAACATTAATTCATCTATTTAAAAAGGGTAATTTTGACATATCCTTTGCTTATAATAAATGCCTCCTCCACTTTAACAGGCAGACTTCCTCACCACGTACTTCGTTCAACACACTCTTGCATCTTTATCCAGAATGCACTTTCTACCTGTTTCCCTCTCCAATCTTTCACAGAGCACCTGCCTTGTCATTCAAAGTGCTCTTGAAAATTAAAGTTATAGCCCTCTCTTGCAAGTCTTTCCCACATACATGAATAGGAAGTGCTCGTGGTATCTTGTTCTGCTTGGTTGTTAAATCAGTTAAAAGCAGAGCATCTGAGATTCTCACTGCATTTATCACTCTTCCACCAAATCCATGTTTAATATTTTCTCAAGATAAGGTTAAAAACATGTCTGTGTGTCCATTTATTTTGAAACCCATGTCTTATTACCTGTTTCATACTGTAAAGCATTCAGCTGCTTTTAATTCCTTGATGCATAGTGTAATTCTGAGGACTTCATATGTACTTGAAATCCCAAGTTTTGATGCTGGCGTTATCCTGTCAGATATTCATTCAGTTATCTATGACTTCTGTAAATTTACTTTCAGGGATGTGTTTGCTGGTATATCTTTATGCCTGTGCTTGTCTTCTCACCTGTTTTCTGTGCAGAATTAAGATGGGCTTAAGTTGGCAAAAGATATGAAGAAAAATATAGTGAGCTCTGCAGTCTTGTGTAGATAAGCACAGAGAAATGTAATCTTTGGCATCATCCTATTTCCTTTTCTTTAAAATTCTGATTGATTTTTCTTAAAGTACAATATAGGCAGAATCAAAAGGGAAAAAGAGGATGAAATTTGTGACTAATACACAGCTGGGTTCAAAAGCCAGCATGACTCTCCTAGCTCCCCTGGCCTCAAATTTCTCATGGGTAAATTTAGACAATAATGCTAACTACCCTTCCCATGGTTTTATCCCTGATATCACTGTATCTGTTTTTAGTATCTAGGATATTGTTTATACATGTATTGCAACTAGGGATAAGAAAGGGAATACCAAAATTGAGAGACAAAGGATAAAAAGACTAACCAAAGCAACAGCAATACCTTTAAAACCATATGGTTTAAACCAAGTATACAACTCATGGGGGACGGGGAGGGATATGGGGAGGGGGGATGTGGGGGAAAAATGAGAGAGGAGGTAACAAGATGGATAAGAAATGTACTTATTGCCTTACATATGAAACTGTAACCCCTCTGTACTTCACTTTGACAATAAAAAAGAAGAAAAAATGCTACCTTATTAGGATTATAGAAAATATATCTAACTATTCTGACACAAAATATGTATTCTGTACATATTATTCAACAGCATTAAAAACAAGTAATAGCTGGATACTTGTGGCACACATCTGTAAATTTAGTCAGTGGGCAGAGATGTGAGGATCTTGGTTCAAAGCTAGAGCAGGAAAGTCTATGAGCCTCTTATATGCATTTGACTGTCCAAAAGCAACACGTAGGAATATAGCTCAAGTAGTAGAGTGAGAACCTTGAGCAAAAATAGCTAAGGCATAGTGCCCAGGCCCTGAATTCAAGCCTCAACAGTGACTTGCACACAAAAATATAATACGTTATTTCAGCAAAAGATGAAAACTAAGTTACAAATGGTCATACACTCTGTACCTCACCTTTATAATAACAATTTAAAAAATTTTAATGGTCACACATATGTATAGAACAGTAGGAATGGCTCTCTGTGATTATTTTTGTGGGCAATGTGCACAATATGCCATCACCATATGAATTTTGAATTTATCTCATGCAAAATTAACTTAAATTATTGAATTTCAACTAAAAGTGATGGAAATACACAAATGACTATAAAATATTTCTTGTAAAAGAGAACACCTACTTGTGACTCACTGCTAGCTACCAATTGTCATTTGATTAAATTAATACAGCAGGTACTGTAGCAGGTACTCTTCTAATTGGGTCAAGGAAGCTTTTCCTGGAAACTTCATTAAATGATCATTCTCTGAAAGTTTTCTTTTTTGAAATAGTTATCTATATTAGAAGTATGAGGGTAATTAGTTAAAGCACAATCTTAGGTTGTTATGTAGTAAGAAGCAAATTTATACCTTTATGAACATTCAGAATAGTGAGAATTTTGTCAAGACATTTTTAAGCTCTTTAAACTGTTTCTTTAATAGGAATATGTCTTTACTTCACTTCTTTTAGGGTGAAGAGAGCAAGTCTTTAAGTCACAATGTTTTACTAGAACTGTAGATTAACTAATTTTGAAGAAAAAAAAACTTCTCGTTAAAATGATTGCCCTTGAGAAAAGTCCTTCATTTGTAACTATGCTTATTATTTCATCTACTTTGCAGAGAACAGAACTATCTGACAACATTTCAAAGGAACATAACAGTCAGGAGAACAGGTGTGGCTTCTACAAACAATGTGACCTATGCTTTTGGCAAAATTCTGCATGATGGGCTGGGCATTGGAGGCTATGCCTGTAATCCTAACCATTCTAGAGATAGATATTGGGAGGCAAAAGTTTTCAAGATCTTATCTCAATAATTAAAACAAAAAAGCTGGGCATGGTGGTATATACTCATCTTCTTAGCTGTACCAAGAAATAAATAGGAGGATTTAGTCAAAATTTGCCTGGGCAATAAACAAAGAACAGTGCAAAAAGGACTGGTGGTCAAGCACTGGACTACCTGGCCACCAAATACAAAGCCCTAGGTTAAACACAAGTACTCCCTGCCCCCCTTCCCCCCCAGAAATCAGTATGAGATAGGCCAGGTGGTATTTAAGCCACTCCATGGACCTCTTTGCTGGTCTATATTTTAATTTATCTCGAAAAGTCACTAAATTCTTATCCAGGATAACATAATATCTAGCATGCTTTTTACAGGATGGAGAATGTTGATTCCATAGGTTAGTGGGTTACTTTCCTGAATGAGAAAACATCTGTGATGAAGCCAGTCATGTTATGGATATCGTTGTGCTGGGTGTAGTCATACTCTGAAATCTAGGAAGGTCACACAACATCTTGAACATCTTTCCAGTATTTTTGCATGTTTCTTAGGCTGGTGCAAGTGAGTGAGAGTAAGGAGCTGACTTGCCAGGCAGTTTGTAGTATAATTGCTTAGATAATTCTACTTGAGAAGTAGAAGGTAAAGCAATATTATTTAAGCACATGGATTGTTTCACAATTGTCAGATAACTAGTTGATGAATGGTGTGATTAAAAATAGTTCTCATAGTTTCAGAGGCTATGCCATTTTTCTAGTACTTGTTGAGTTGCTTGGGATAGTGCTGCTTAGAATGTGCTTAGAGAGGCACTTGTAAGTTAAAGAAGATGGATGTCTAAAAATACTGATACAAAGTGAAGTCAGGCACACAGTAGATCCTAGGGCTGTTGGGAAAACTTGCATGATACTTACAATTAATCAGTAGATCCTCTACCAGGTACTACTGAAAGTGGTTGTTTGGTGTCTGTGATGTTTTTGTGGTGCCTGGAGTTACTGACAGTGAAGCAAATAGAGTCAGAACAAGAATCAATTCAACAGAGGAGAAGCCAGGAGTCTGCAAAGATGAGAGGTTTCTGTTGAAGATATTTGTTCAAATCAGGTAAAGCAGGCCGAGGAATGCTGCTTGAATGTGTTTGACTTATTTTTTTTTATGTTCAAGAGCAGCAAAAAAATGTAGAAAGTTCAATATAAAACCATATGGGAGATCAGACTTCCGGGAAGACGGTGGAGGAGCGGCAGAGCCCTAGCTGAGCTCCCTCCGACATCGCAGTTTTCTCACCCCATAGAAAATTTTACTCCTAGAAAGACAGTCAGAGTAAGTTCTAACAGTACAGAGATTCTGGCTAGGAAGGAAAAATCGACTTTGCTCATCTGAAAACACAGATTTGAGCTCCAGGCGGTGTCACGCCACCGCGCCAGTGCCGGCGCTGGCTCAGCGCCTAGCACAGCAACCCGCACTCCGCGCAGCTAAAGCACACAGCGTAGACCAGGATGAAATCCTCCAGACAGCGATCGAACATGGACTACCTGAAATCACAAAGAAAGCATGAGTACCCCAAGAACGATATTCTCACTCGCGCTCACAGAGCAGCTTCTGGAAGGCAGCCCTTCCCCCACCGCCAGAGCAAAGCACCATCTTTGACACTGGCATAGGGTCAGACCAGATTGGAACTAAAGCGGGCCTGGGGAAAGCAAGGTCAAAGGAGCCATCTTTGAAAAGGGCAAGAGGGACTGACCAGTGAGAGCCAGCTCTGCCCAGGAGAAAGCCCCCTGCCCTGGTGGGAGGTGAGTCCTGGGCCTCAGCTTAACCAGAGGTGCCCAGCCCTGCCCACCGGAATTTCTAAATTTAAAGTAATAGGGGCAAGCAGCTCCCAGCGGTACGGAAACACCAGATGGGGGAACAAACAGTTCCTGAGACAGTTAAACGGTCCCGTCACAGAGGAAGCCCAATTCCCAGCCCGAAACTGAGCTGCATTCCATAGCCACCTCCACCAAGGAGGCCGTCCTGCCCAGGAGGGGGGAGCCTCCCCGAAGCAAGCAACTCTCAGCCGGGTAAAACAGGCCAGAGGCGCCCCGCCCTACTGAGTCCACAGCCTATTCAAAGCCAGGAGTCAAAAGCAGCGGCCCCACAGCAGACAGAGGAGCCACAGTTCCCGAGACTGCTCACGTCCCCATCTACAGAGTATGTCCAAGGCCTACCTGAAAGCTGTGTGAACCACAGAGACCCAGGATTGCACCAACAGGGGAGAACGGTCAAAACAGATCCACCCCCTGCAAACTGAAATCAAGTCAAACCAGCCAATCAGGAAAATAGACTGCAGACCTTCGCAAGGAAACCAGAGACTGGGGAAAGACCACCCAAACAAGGAGGACTCCATTTTTTTTTCTTTTCAAACATTTTTTAAACTTATAAAAAAATGTTTTTTAATTTGTTCACTTCTGAAACGTTGGTGTTTTTTTTTTTGTTTTTTTTTTGGCCAGTTCTGGGTCTTGGACTCAGGGCCTGAGCACTGCCTTCGTGCTCAAGTCTAGCACTCTGCCACTTGAGACACAGCGCCACTTCTGGCCATTTTCTGTATATGTGGTGCTGGGGAATCGAACCCAGGGCCTCATGTATACAAGGCAAGCACTCTTGCCACTAGGCCATATCCCCAGCCCTTTTTTGTTTGTTTGTTTTCCATTTTTTACCGGTTTGTTTTATCAAGTTTTCTTTTTGTTATTTTTTTTGGTTGTTCGTTTTCTGGTTATTTTCCTTTTTATTTTTTTCTTTTTAAAATAATTTTTCTCTGTTTTGTGCATCTGTCTTCCAGTATTTTAACTTTATTTCTCTCTTTGCATTCTCTTTCTTTAAAAATTACTTTCCTATGAATAACACCACCACTCGTTTCTGCTAACTCTCCATTGTCTATCATTTTAACCTTGTTCTTTCCACTGATTCTACTCTTCTCCACATTTACACGTCACTGAAACTAAACCAAAATCACCCCTCCCCAATACATTTTACTCTATTCTCTTTACTACCTCCAATTTAACCTCCTGACTTACTGCCTGGAGCTCCAGGTTCCATTGACTCCTGGTTATTGGATAGAGGGTATCCCAGCTTAATCCGAGTGAATCAAAGGGGTTCATAGAGAAAGCCAGTCCTAAAAGAACTAAATATAAAAACAATGAACACATAAGATGATGCTAAGAGAAATGAACTCCATGTTGTGGAAACAATTGTTATATCACAGTTGTAACTACTTTCAACGTACTATGTTTATCTGTAGCTTTTATTATTGATGATGTTCTTGTATCACCTTCTTGTGGTTGTACTTACACTATCTCTGTAATCTTATCTGAGTATATTGGAAACAGTGTTTATGGGTATTGGAAGTAGGAAATTGAAAGGGAATACCAAATTTGAGAGACACAGGGTAAAAAAAAGAGAAACAACTACAAAAGCAATACATGCAAAACTGTTTGGTGTAAGTGAACTGAACAACTCCGGGGGGGGGGGGGGGGAAGAGAAAGGGGGGGAGGGAGGGGGGTATGAGGGACAAGGTAACAAAGAGTACAAGAAATGTATCCAATGCCTAAGGTATGAAACTGTAACCTCTATGTACATCAGTTTTATAATAAAAACTTAAAAAAAAACCCAACAGCAAGAATTGCTTATTGGGTTGTAACAGTAAAAAAGTAACTACTGAATACAGGGCCCAGGATCAGTTATTATATTGAAATTGTATTCTTTAGAAACACCAAATCTAATTTTATAGACAGGTATACAAGGTATCTGTATATAATTGTGAACTTGTAAGATTTATGCTTGGTAAGGGCTGCTTTGGGTCTCAAACGGTGCTCACAGGTGCTGGTGGACTGGCATTCCCAATCCAAATGGGTAGAAGGAACACAAGAAAGATGGCAAACAATGAAGTCTTATCCTCCACTCAAAACAAGCAGGAAGCAGAGCAGTCAACCAAAGACATACAAGAGAACCACCAAAATGATCTACAAAGTCTACTGATAAACATGATAAATGAAAAGTTTGAATCTCTTCAGTCAATTATTCTAAGGCGTGAGGAGGCAAAGCAAAAATTAATGGAGAATTTCATGGCATCCACAAATAGAAAGATAAATGAACTTCAAGAATCAAATGAAAAGATAGCTACCTAGCTTAAAGATTTGAGAGACAACACTCAAAACCAAATTAATGAAGTAAAGAACTCCATGCAGGACCTAAGAGATAATTATAGCAAGGACATGGAAATCATCAGGAAAGATCAGTCAGAAGGAAAAGAGATTTGAAATCAAGTAGCTAGCCTACAGTTCCGACTAACTGAAGCAGAAGATCAAATCTCAGGAGCTGAAGATTCCTTAGATTCTATGGAGAAAGATAAAAAATCAATACAAATACAGTCCAATCAACAAAACAGATTGCTACAGGAGATTCAAGACACGATCAGGAAGCCCAATTTAAGGATAATAGGTATTGAGGAAAACTTGGAGAAAGAGGTTAATGGGATAGGCAATCTATTTAACAGAATATTAGCTGAGAACTTCCCAAATATCCAAAAGGAAAGGCCTATACAGATACAAGAAGCACTTAGAACCCCAAATCGACGAGACCAGAATAGGACATCCCACCGACACATTGTGATCAAAACAGTTTCAGCAGAGTACAATGAAAGAATCCTTAAAGCTGTTAGGGAGAAGAAAACAATCACATATAAAGGAAAAGCAATCAGAATTACCCCAGACTTCTCAGCAGAGACCATGAAAGCAAGGAGAGCCTGGAATGAGGTATACGGAACACTAAATAAAAATAACTACCAACCAAGAATTCTGTACCCAGCCAAACTCTCATTCATAGCCGAAGGTCAAATGAAAGTCTTCCACAGTAAGGAAAAACTGAATCAATGTATCTCCACCAAACCAGCTTTACAGAAAATCCTCAAAGATGTACTATACAGGGAAAATAATCAAGATCCCAATACAGACAGAGAAATGAACCCTAAATAGTAAAAATCAGATCAAGAAATGGGAAGACACAGCTTTAAACAAGATAGTGATAATGACAGGAACAAACGATAATCTCTCAATCCTAGCTCTCAACATTAATGCACTTAATTCTCCAATCAAATGACATAGGCTCATAAGTTGGATCAAAAATCAAGATCCATCTTTCTGCTGCCTCCAAGAGACACATTTATCCAGCAAAAGTAAACATCTTCTAAAAGTGAAAGGATGGAATCAAATATATCAAGCAAATGGCCCCCATAAGCAGGCTGGAGTTGCAATCCTAGTATCAGAAAAAATTGACTTCAAATTAAAAAAGGTAAGAAGAGATAAAGAAGGTTACTACACATTAGTAAAGGGATCTCTCCTACAGGAAGATATAACCATTCTAAATATCTACACACCAAATGCAGGAGCACCCAACTTCATCAACAAACACTACTGACTCTAAAAACACTCATAGACCCAAACACATTGATAGTTGGGGACTTTAACACTCCACTATCACATCTCGACAGATCAACACACCAAAAACTGAACAAAGGAATCACAGAACTTAATAATTGCATAGACCAACTAGACTTAACCAACATCTACAGAATATTTCACCCAGCAACAACAGAACACACAATCTTCTCCACAGCACATAGAACCTTCTGCAAAATAGATCACATCTTAGGGCACAAAGAAAATCTGTACAAATTCAGAAGTATCAAAACCATTCCCTGCATTCTCTCAGACTACAATGGAATAAAATTAGAGCTCAACTCAAACAGCCACCACAGAAAATCCTACAATTCATGGAGACTAAACAACACACTGCTGAACCATCAGTGGGTCATTGAAGAAATTAAAACAGAAATTCAAATGTTCATGGAATTCAACCAAGTTGAGGAAACAAAGTGCCAGCTCCTTTGGGAAAGAGCAAAGGCAGTACTCAGAGGAAAATTTATCTCTGAGTACATACATCAACAAACTGGAGAAACAGCAACTCAATAATTTAATGAAGCACCTTAATTTCCTTGAGAGAGAACAACAAGCCAAACTCCAAGTCAATAGACAGAAGCAAATAATTAAAATAAAAACAGAATTAAATCAATTAGAGACAAAAAAAAAAACCATCGAAAGAATCAACAAAACAAAGAGTTGGTTCTTTGAAAAAATCAACAAGATAGACAGACCCCTGGCAAACCTGACCAAAAAACGAAGGCAGCACACTCAAATAAACAAGATAAGAGATGAAACAGGTAACATCACCACAGAAATAACTGAAATTCAGAAAATAATAAGGGGACTATTTTGCAAACCTTTATGCCAACAAATTTGAGAACTTGGAAGAAATGGATGATTTCCTAGAAAAAATTGATATCCCCAAACTTAAACATGAAGATTTAAACCTTGTAAACAGACCCATATCCAATATTGAAATAGAAACGGCAATAATTGATCTCCCATCCAAGAAAAGCCCAGGTCCAGACGGATTCACTGCAGAATTCTACAAGGCCTTCAAAACAGAACTCACACCAATATTTCTCAAACTCTTCAATGAAATTGAAAGAGCACGTTCACTACCAGACTCATTCTATCAAGCCAGTATAACCCTCATCCCAAAACCAGGCAGGGACTCATCACGGAAAGAGGACTTCGGACCGATTTCCCTGATGAACATAGATGCAAAAATTCTCAACAAAATCTGTCCAGTTGACTTCAACAGGTCATCAAAAAAATAATACACCACGATCAAACTGAATTCATACCAGTGATGCAAAGTTGGTTTAATATACTCAATTAATGTAATCCACCACATCAACTGGAGCAAGGTAAATAACCACATGGTTTTATCTCTGGATGCGGAATAAGCATTTGATAAAATCCAGCACCAATTTGTGCTAAAAGCCCTGGAAAAACTGGCATTCCAGGGAACATTCCTGAATATAATCAAGGCAGTTTATCACAAACCAACAGCAAGTATAACTCTAAATGGTGAAAAACTAAATCCATTCCCTTTAAAATCAGGAACAAGGCAGGATGTCCACTCTCTCCCTGCTCTTCAACATAGTACTAGAATTCCTAGCCAGAGCAACATGCAAGAAGAAAATATAAAGGGGAACCAAGTAGGTAAAGATGAAGTTAAACTCTCTCTCTTCGCAGATGACATGATCCTATACCTAAAAAATCCCATAGACTCTACCCCCAAGCTACTAGAGCTGATCCAAAACTTTGGCAAACTTGCAGCATATAAAATAAACCTTCAAAAATCAACGGCCTTTCTCTATGCTAACGACTCGAAGACCGAGGCTGATATCAGGAAAGCAACTCCCTTTGCAATAGCCCCCAAAAACATAAAATACCTAGGAATAACCTTAACCAAAGAAGTGAAAGACCTCTTTGAGGAGAACTTTAAAAGCTTGAAAAATGAAATTAAGTCAGAACTAAGAAAATGGAAAAACCTCCCATGCTCCTGGATTGGGAGGATTAATATAATCAAAATGGCAATATTGCCAAAGGCTATCTACAAATTCAATGCAATACCCATTAATATCCCAACATCATTTTTTGATGAAATAGAGGAAGCAATCCAGAAACTCATAAGGAACAATAAAAGACCTAGAATAGCAAAAACAATCCTAAGTAGAAAGAACAGTGCTGGATGAATTACAATACCCAACTTCAAGCTGTATTATAAAGCTATAGTAATAAAAACAGCTTGGTATTGGCACCAGAACAGGCCTGAAGACGAATGGAACAGTATTGAAGACCCAGAAATGAACCCACAGAACTACGCCTACTTAATCTTTGATAAAGGAGCTAAAACAATAGTACGGAAGAAAGATAGCCTCTTTAATAAATGGTGCTGGCAAAACTGGCTTAACACACGCAACAATGCACCAATGCACCAATATCAATTCCAAATGGATTGAAGACCTCAAAATCAAAACAGACACCCTGAAAACACTAAAGGAAGGAGTAAGAGAAACACTTGGGCTCCTTGGTGCAGGACAGAACTTCCTTAACAAAGACCCAGAAAGGTTGCAAATCAAAGAATGGTTGGACAAATGGGACTGCATCAAACTGCCGAGCTTCTGCAGGGCAAAGGACATAGCTCACAAGATAAACAGAGAGCCCACAGACTGGGAGAAGATCTTTACTGGCCATTCAACGGACAAAGGCCTCATATCTAAAATATATGCAGAACTAAAAAAATTACCTTCTTCCAAAACAAAACCGCAAAGAACCAATAGCCCCTCATGAAGTGGGCTAAAGACTTACAAAGAGACTTCTCTGATGAGGAAATGAGAATGGCCAAGAGACATATGAAAAAATGCTCTACATCACTGGCCATAAAAGAAATGCAAATCAAAACAACATTGAGATTCCATCTCACCCCAGTAAGAATGTCATATATCAAGAAAACTAACAATGACAAATGTTGGAGGGGATGTGGCCAAAAGGGAACCCTACTTCATTGATGGTGGGAATGTAAACTGGTTCAGCCACTCTGGCAAGCAATATGGAGATTCCTCAGAAGGCTAAATATAGAACTCCCTTATGACCCAGAAGCCCCACTTTTGAGTATCTATCCAAAAGACCACAAACAAAATCACAGTAATGCCACCAGCACAACAATGTTCATCGCAGCACAATTTGTCATAGCAAGAATCTGGAACCAACCCAGATGCCCCTCAGTAGACGAATGGATCAGGAAAATGTGGTACATATACACAATGGAATTTTATGCCTCTATCAGAAAGAATGACATTGTTCCATATGTAAGGAAATGGAAGGACTTGGAAAAAATTATACTAAATGAAGAGAGTCAGACCCAAAGAAACATGGACTCTATGGTCTCCCTTATTGGGAATAATTAGTACAGGTTTAGGCAAGTCATAGCAGAGCATCACAAGGCCCAATAGCTATACCCTTATGAACACATAAGATGATGCTAAGTGAAATGAAGTACAGGTTATGGAAACAATTGTTATATCACAGTTGTAACTACTTTCAATGTCCCATGTGTATCTGTAGCTTCTATTATTGATGATGTTGTATCAACTTCCTGTGGTTGTACCTACACTATCTCTGTAATCTTATCTCAGTATACTGGAAACTGTGTACACTGGTATTGGAACTAGGAAATTGAAAGGGAGTACCAAAATTGAGAGACACAGGGTAAAAAAAGACAAACAACTACAAAAGCAATACTTGCAAAACTCTTCGGTGTAAGTGAATTGAACACCTCAGGGGGGAAAAGGGAAAGGGGGAGGAGGGAGGGGGGTATGAGGGACAATGCAACAAACAGTACAAGAAATGTATCCAATGCCTAACGTATGAAACTGTAACCTCTCTGAACATCAGTTTGATAATAAAAATTTGAAAAAAACAAAAAACCATATGGGAGTATTGCTCATGGTACTACTTTCAATGATACAAATCTGCATTTACAGTTCCAGAAACATTGACTCTGACTTCAGCTTTAGCAGCTTAGTTTGTAAGCTGTTGGGGCCTTCATCCTTTTGCTCTGAGCCTACAGCATTTCAGGAGACACAGGCTGGTGTGAACCTGGCCTGTGACCTTGTTGATGCCTGAAATTCCATGTCTCTGCTATTGAATGATCTGTCAAAGGACAGAACCTCCTAAGAGCCACATCCATCCCTTCCTGCAATTAAAGGGAGATCGGGAACTAATTTGAAGGATTGTTTCCTAGACTCCCTATTTCTGACTTTTACCCAACATCTTTTGTGCAAAGTACCATAGCAAAAGTCTGCAAAAGAAAATAGAACAGATGATGGAAACTGATGACTAAAGTCAGCTGTTCCCTAAAAGCAGCAATAATGTCAGAGTGGTAACTGGATAATCTGTTCTGTTTTGGGCTGGGTCTATTTTTCTTCTGCCTGAAATGTCACTTGGTTGTCTCTTATTTACACTGCAGCAAAAGCTTTGTAATATGTGTATAGAGACATATGCTAAAAGTAGCGGTATTGTAATGTTTATCATTTTCTTGTTTCATCTTACAAGCATTGCACAGATGACTTGAATAATAAAACCGAGTGGCTTCCTAACTGAAGCTTTTATAATGGAGAAAATTCATGTATTGAGGTTCTCACTGTCTTTATTAGATAATTGGACAAAACACTGGAAAACTCCTACTAATTGAACAGTTATTCCATCTTTTGCCTATATTGAGGTTGAACAGAATTTCTGCTGTTTGTAAGAGAATTGAAATACCCACCAAACCTTGCAATAACAAACCTTATCTCAATGTGTTTTCATTAAATTTAACAGAGTCCTTGGGCTTATATGTGGTTTATTCTAAAATTTTAACATTCACCTTTTATAAGAATCACATATTGGAGGATGTTTTCATTTTAGGGAAAATGTGTGATCAAAGACAGGTCATATGTTCCCTTCTTTGAGGCAGCTGGGGCAAATGGGCAAGGTTCAGATCAAATGTTTTTGTAAGCATGACATTCAATAGGTAACAGTTGCCCTGAAGCAGGGCATGAAAGAGTTAGGGAAAAGAATAATAGAAACTGAAAAACCTTTGAAAATCCATATAATATTAGGTATTTTGAGAATTGTAAGTTGAAGAAATCTCATTTATTGGAAATCACAGTAAGGCATAGCATAGTATGCTATTTCAATGTGGCCTCCCCTTTCCCTATCACAGCTGTTGAAATTTGTGTTCTTATGGTAGCTTCTTTCTTTGTCTTTTCTTGGCTTCCAGAAAGTTTTGCTTCCAATCTATCTTTCAGAAGACTCTCAGACTAATTTTCTTAAAACATATTCTGATCTTTGTTGTATCTTTTAAATTTTTTAATTTAATTTTATTGTTAAGGTGATGTGTAGAGGATTACAGTTACATTTGTAAGATAGTAAGTATATTTCTTGTGAAAATTTTTCCTCCTCTCTCATTTTTCTCCCACATTCTTTCATCCTCAATTCCTTACCCCATGTTGTACAGTTACACCATATAGTCTTGTAAATAACGCTGTTGCCTTGATTTGTCCTTCATCATTTGTCTTACCATTTTGATGTTTTCCTTCTGTACCCTAATTCAGATAAACTTATTAAATCAACTATTCTCCCGAAAGAAGACAATAAAGCTCTAACTTGTTAACAAGAAACTATTAAACACTGACACCCTGCAAAGTCTTGTTTTCTACTGTGCATCATGCATTCATTCTTCCACTGAGCTAGGATAACGCTAGTTGCTTGATCTTTGACAAAGATCTTTGATCTTTGTTTCCTTATCCTTGTGTGTGTGCTTGGTCTTACACATTTTAGCAGTTGAAATTCTACCTGCCCAACAAGGAATACTGTGTGGTGTGTTCTCTGAGACACTGCATTAATCCAGCTTTTAATATTCGTATTTTGTGATCTTCTTTCTTTGAGAGAGGGTTCAATGTACTGACCCATTTCTAACAACATAGTAAGGAAGGGATGTCACTCCTGTGTTTAGATTACACAGACTGTGACTTAGAACTAACTTCTTCCCTCCCTCCCTCCCTCCCTCCCTTCCTCCCTCCCTCCCCCGTTCCTTTTCTTTCTTTCTTTCTTCCCCCCTTTCCCCGCTGTCTTTTCCTGGAGCCTGGTACTGCCCACTAGTAGAAAGAAAGTTGGTTTATGAGTAAGACAGACTTCTGGTGAACTTTTTGCCTAGCAGTTTATTTACTGTTTGAGCAAGTTACTTAAACTCTGTATTGTCTATTTATGTGTGAAGGCACAATAGATTCCAGACAATGCATGTTGTAGAACTAGTGAGATTTCAGGTATAATCTTTCTCTCTCTCTCTGTCCATGTATGAAAGCTATGTATTCCCCTATGTGAAATCTGTCTATCTATAAAGTCTTTGTCTCTATAAAATATCTCTCTATAAGTATAGATGATTATATAAAATATTTAGTGTTATAGCTTGAATCTTTAATGTCTCCCAAAGGCTCATGTGGTGAAAACATAAGACTAAACTGGTGGTGCTACTTGGAGAGAGTTCAAACTTCCGGAGGTAGGGCTTGTTAGAGGAAGTAAGTCCCTGGTGGTGTATCATTTTTAAAAAAATTATTTTGTTAATTAAATTTTGTTGACAAGGTGTTGTGCAAAAGGGGTACAGTTACATAATATGGCAGTGAGTACATTTCTTGTGATATCTTACACCCTTGTTTTTCTTTCCCTTTCCTAGATCAGGTAGGCATATATACAATATCCAGTGTACCAAAAATCATATACAGCATGGTGTATCTTTAAAGGGTTTTTTTGAGTCTTGAACCTTTTCCCTCTCTTTTCTTTTCCAGCTGCTATAAAGTGAGGTTGATCACTCCACCATGCCCATCTGCCTGATGTTCTGCCTTACCACCCAACAAGGAACAATGGAGCAAGCCAACCCTGGACAGAAGCCTCTCAAATTGTGAAACACAATAAATATTTCCTCCTAAAGTAGACTTTCTCAAGAACTTTATCAAAATAACAGAAAGCTGACTCCACACATTACTTAAGAAAATGTAACTGTTATAAATATGATGGAAATCATTCCATATATTTGTGGTTGTACAAACTCATTGTTATGAATATACATAATACTTCCCTTAATTTGGTCATTAATACAGAAAATTTTGCATCCCTAAGAGAACATAAGTTCTCAGTACTCTCATGTATCTGAATTCTTAGTGCATTACATTATTTGAACAGTCAAATCATGTGTCATTTATTAGCTTTTACTGATAGGTATCACTCAATTTGGAGACATTTTCATGACATACAAAAATTGTAGTTATCTTTCCTTGATTTATTTTTCCTGCCTCTTCCATTGTTAACCATGGAACTTGGGTTCCACATTAAATGACCTCTTTTAATTTGACTTAATCATCAGTTCCTACAGGGATAAAAAGGGAGAAATAAGGGTACTTATGGGGCTGCTGCATTGACTATGTATGATAATCAGTGTAACACTTAGAGTATGTTGTTCACTATAGAATATAATAAAATTAAAATAAAAGTATGTTTTACATTAATGTTGTTTGACAAGTTTCACATATTTAAAACAATGTATTTATAAACTGCATAACTTTTTGCTGTTTAGTAATATCTCAGAGGTAACTATTTCTAATTTTTCTCTAAATTTCCAGGTCTAGGAAAAAAAGTTCTATAATCAATAGGTAATCAATGAAAGATTCCTGTTGCATATGATACTGTATGATAAGATATCACATAGAACTTATTCAATGTGGAACAATATAGTTTCTTACAGTATGAGTCAGTCAGCAACACTGTTTTCCTCTGGCTAGTGACTATTAGCATCTTGCTGCACTTGCTTTCCTCCATTGACTTCTCTGTGCTCTCTCTTTATGCTAATAACATCTGATTTTTGCCCCCAGAAATATTTTAATTCCAAGTGGAGTTTGATTACTTTCCAAAGGAAAAACTTGGGATTATGTTTTCATGATTGTAACATGTAGCAGGTATCATTAAAGAGAAGCCTGGTCTTGGATGAACAGGAGAGACATTCTGTAGGCCTCGTTGCCTCCTGCTAAAGGAACTGTAGACTCTGCTGGGACAGCATAAAGACCCGTGTTGCTTACTTTCACCTGTAGCATCTGTACAGATGAGCAGCTCACATCTCCTTCAAGAGAACTGATTACCTGGAGCATAACTGACTACCCTGGTACCCTGTGAACTTTCAGGTCATGCATCCACTGGTTGTTTCCTTAGCAGCTGAACATTGCAAGTGACCCAGTGTCATTCTATTCCTTTAAGATTCATGAATTCTGCTTTTGGGTTGGCTGGAGATTTCTGAAATGTATTTTGTTATGAGATCCTTTTGACTCAGGTCCTCTTTTGCTTTATCTGTTCACAGGGTGTCTGATCAGAATTGTGATCTGAAAGCTTTTCCTGTCTACTTTTGATCTCCCATCTTTTACTCTTTAGACTATTCTAACTCCTCTTTATTTCAGTATGTGAAATCCTGACGCTAGCATGTGCCTTGAGAAAAATCTGTCTGAACACAGTTCGTAGTATGTCACTGTATTAAAAAAACACAGCTCATTCAATTTAGAAAATAGAGCTAATGCTATTCCATTCTCTTTTCCAGGAATTGGTACCTTTGCACTGGGCAGCATATGCTGAGTCTCTGTTCTGAAAGAAGCTGAAAATTTATAGAAGGAAGATGTATTTTAACTCCTTTAGTATATTAATGTACCCCTGATTCCTTCAGTTCAGAGTTATGATTTTAAATTTGTCATCACATTTTTGCTTCATATGACTATGTTTACATTAATTCTCTAATTAGCTTGTAGTCTATTGGAAGGCAGAAGCTATATGATAGCGATATTCATGCTCAACTGCACATTGAATATCTTTAATAGACAACAAGTAATTTCTGTAAAATAAATAATTCCATATGGATTCAAACCTGATCTTTGAGAATTCAGGCTTATGTATAAATTACAGGTCTACTGCTTCCAATTGTGTCACTATCATCATTTTACTTTGGCCTCTTGTATTTCCATTGCTTTTATTAGTACAGTGAGGGTTTTTTTTGAATTATATAAAGAAGGAAAATGAATGCATAGCATTTTTCTCATTTTTTACTTTACTCTTTCATTTTGTGTTGCTGGAAATTAATCCTAGAATCTCAAGCATACTAGGCAAGTGCTCTATTACCCTGACACTTCCAGCCCCGAATACATAGTCTCTTGTACAATTAGCCATCTAAACATGATAAGAAGTATTACTAAGCTCAATACTACCCATATCTCTATTTTGCAAGTTCCACAAGTATTTGATAGTTACTCTTACTTTACTAAATTTATTTACACTATTTCTTGGGATCACAGCAATGAAGAAAATTGAAATTAAATTAAACTGTCTTTGGACACTGCCCTCTAGGTCCTTAATTTATATTTCTTATTCTAAAAAATAATTTTGAGGAGTTAAAATAGTCTGGAATTATTCCAAAAAACAAATGAGGTATTAGAAAACTATGTTTTCCATTGAGTTTCTGCAACCTAAACACACATATTTAGTCTTATTTATGTTATAGTTTGTATAGACTTGGATTATCTTATTTAAAACTCATAGTAATTTTCTGAAAAACTGGTAATTGCGGTGAAATGCAGGACTGAATTTTTCCCTAATTTACCTACCCTATACATCTTATATACTTAAGGCTGGGCTTCTATTTTTTCAAAATTGCACCTGGCTGCTTGGAAGTTGACATGTTAAAGACTAGAAAGTTGCAATGAATCTCCAAGTAACTATATGTTACTGGTAACATATACTTTAACAATGTCCAAGAAAAATGAGAACCTTGCTTTTGTTCCTAACCCAAGTTTTGTAGGGATTGATAACATTAGGTTATGTAAAAGCAAGGCATTGGAGGATCTGTTGTGAACATGTGACTCTTTTCATTAGCCTGAATCAAAGGAGAAACAGACACCTCTACGACTCACATCAGGGTGACACTGGAAATATCACCCTGATGATATCAGAGCTTTAATATTGCTTACAACATATCCTAATTCCTACAGAAACTGAATTTTTTGATAACTGGATTTTGATCCATGTGTGATTTCTGCAAAATCTCCCATCCCCTAATGCTGCAATGGTGAAAATGTTCTTTCTAAATATCTATAATCTTTTACTTCTTATGGCACAGAATCCTGAATTATGAAAGAATTAATTAAGATGTTCATAAGTGATAAGCTTTGGAAAAAAGATACCGATTCAAGGGGTATTAAGCGTACCATGTAAGAGAAACCCACCAGCTGAGAAAAACACCAAACAAAAGATGATGTTTTGGTGTGTTCTCTTCATGGACACAGGATGAACTCTAAACCACAGCAAATGGAAATGATGACTTCCTTTGCTAACACATAGTTCTAAACTATGACTTATTAACAAAGTGCTTTCTGTTAGGAAACCCGCATGCTTCTTGCTACAGTTCAAGAGCATTTTTTTGTTTCAAGATATTTTAAAGTACTTTTGATTTACAGCAGAAAACACTTTCATGATCTTTTCCCATCTGCTTTTAATTTGCTACTAGAATATCTCTGCCTTCCACTGATCAAATTTCTCTTTCAAAGAAGCTTTACTCTGTCTTACCATATAACCCCAGATTAACTTCTAGATTTTCTTTCTTACTATGTACATATACATGTATATATATATATATATATATATACATATATATGATAGCTTTAATCATAGTATCTTTAACAATCATTAAACCCTGGTGATATGCACTCTTTAACATTTTAAAATTTCCTCCATTCCCATCAGCAAATCACCAACTTAAATCATACACCTATGTCATTCTTCCCCAGAAAAATGCAGTCTCTGATTTTCTGTTTCCCAGCATACCACGTCAGGCACTTCTGAGCCCTCAATGTCCCATTCACATAATTTATATAGGAACTATTGCACTGATTTATTATGGACATTTAAAATTATTAGTATAAGCTGAGAATTTTTAATGGATACTATGAAAGTATTATCTTTTTGTTCCTCATAGTGGTTAATTTCAAATGACATGTCATATTTGCTGATTCTTCTGCAATTTCCTTCTGAGACTACTGTTGATAAAACACTCAGTTTTATTGTTTAGATATAGGTTTCCTTGGGGGGAGTTGGCTCATTCTTTTTTTTTGTTTGTTTGTTTTTTTTTGGGGGGGTACGGGAGGTCTGCAGGCTCATTCTTAATGTATTTAATTATTTGTCTCATTTGAGTATCAGATTTATGATTTCGTTTAGTTTTCTACTTTTATTTCCTTTTGCTTTTTAAGCACATACTTAAGGTAGTTTGAGAAAGTCTTTGTCTAAACAGTGAACCAAATTAGCAACGATACTCATTAGATGCTCATTAGACACTGGAAATGAACTATACAGCTTGGGAAGGAGAGAGAAAAATCAGGAAGGGAAAAGCTGTGAGAGAATGAGGGAGGGGGTAAGACTGTTAATACGGAAATGTACTCAATATGTGACTTGTGTAACTCTACATCACCATCTGTACATCACCTTTACAATAAAATTTAAAAAAATTAAAAAGTAAATAAAGTTAAAAAGAAAGTCTTTGTCTAGTAAGTCTGAAGCCTCTCTTTCTGTAGATAGGGGTAATATCTGGAAGTATTTTGTGTTCTTTGTGATTCAGCCATGTTATCCTGCTTATTTGTGATCTCTTGTGGAAGTTGGGTATTAACAACAATAAAGTCTTTATTTTCTTTTTTTGCAGAGAGGCTCTAAGTTATCAGGTAGAGCATTGCTATGTTCAATCCAATGCCAAGGCATAAACCATTTTTTTTAATCTTTAAGTAAATGGATAAAGACATTGTCATATAACAAAGCAGTTAATGTACACAATGCATCTTGACAAATATTACTCTTTGGAACATTCTTTCCCAGTCTTTTTTTTAATGCTTTGTCTTGGTACATAGTATTATTTTGTGCTGATGTTAATATATTTTACCCCAACTTCCCAGTTACATGGTTGATTTTAAATGTCTTAATTTCCCTAGTGTCTCACCTCAGCTTTTTTAAAAATGGTTATTTTTAAATAGTTGTACAAAGAGGTTTCAATTTAACATGTTGATTTAGACACTGTATCTTAGTCTATGTCCCTCTCTTATTTTCTCTCTCTGTTCTGTCATCTCTTCTTGTGGAGTTGGCTGTTCTATTTTATTCCTCTTGGATCTGTATTCTTCTCATGTGTTTCACAAGTCATACTTGTTCTTTCCCACAACTGTCTGCATGTAAAATTGAAACCACTGTTATTTATCAGTTCTAATTTGTATGACACATGGACTAGACCCTTTGGTCAACCACAGACAGATTAAAAAATTGAAATATTTTTACAGTCTATTCTTTTTAGTTCAGGGAAGGAGACTGGGATGAGCAAGAGTGACTACGAACACCCCAAATTTCCCATGTCAACTATGGCTTTAAAATATGGAGCATTTTCTTTGCTTCTGTTGATCTTTTAGTGATTTCTTTCTAGTTTTTTTATTTAGTGTTTCCATGGAGACATTGGAGCCTCCAGCAATGTAATCTACTATCATCTTGATGGTCCAGATTTAAACATTCAAAAAAATCAAAAAGTAGATGGACACCTGTTTTAGATGTTACTGGCCCAGTTTTATGGGGTCTGTACTAGTAGAGCTGCTCCTTGGACTTAAATATTTTCTTCTGTGTCTGACATCTTTCTTGTGATCTCTGTTGCATGTGACCTAATGGGACTTTTTGATTCTCCTTCCATTGCATCATCTAAAAGAAAATTTCTGGTCATTAATTCCGAGAAGCCCCCTTGCTCTGGATGGTGGAGACCTTGAGACTTTTTTAATGTTTCTATCTAATGAGTGACAATGATGGACTTTAAAAAAATAATAAAATTAATCTATTTTAAGTAATTCTACCAACCAATTTATTGTTTCGTTTTCATTTGTTGTTGTTGTTGTTATTGTTGTTGAGGGGGTGCTATGTGGGGAGGAGTTCATCTGGGTAGGAAAATTGTTGAAGCACAAGAAATTAAAGGCCAAAGTGGGCTTTAATTCAGGCACCAGTGGCTCATGCCTATAATCAGGAGGCTGAGGTAAGAGGATAGTGGTTTAAAGACAGACTGGGCAAAAAGTCAACGAGTCTCCAATTAAGCACCAAAATGCCAAAAGTAGTACTGTGGCTCAAGTGGTAGCTTGCTAGCCTTGAGCAAAACAAGCTCTGGGAACTACTCAGGCCCTGGGTTCAAGTTCCAGGACTGTCTCCCTCAGCCCCTCCTCCCCCCACAGGCTTTAGTTAAAGGTTTAAGGCGTGAATGATTGGCAGAAGCTGGAGCAGGGGTAAAGTAAAAATATTGAGTTCTAATAAAAATAATCTCATTTTTTAATTCTACTTTCATATTTATGTTACAAACAACATCAGTCATGTGCCAATAATAAGGATCAGTTTATTATTCCAACCTATTGAGGGCTCTTGACAGTTTTGTCTTTTTATGCTTAATGTCTAACAAGGTATACCAAAAATATCACTGACCTCCAATAGATGCTTACCTAAGTTAATAATAACCTAACTCTAAAAGAATTAGTATGAATGTGGACACATAATTATTTTTCCCCATAAGAAAGTTATTTATTCTTGGCTAAATTATGTTGTATGAACTACATAAACCACGAAAAGAAGCAATGTTTAAAGCATCTATTGAAAAATACATGTTACTTTTAGCTCTGTGAGGATTATGCATTGTATTTTCTCCTAGATATGAACTTTTCAAATGCTTTCCTCTTCACTATCTCAATGTGTTGCAACGAGTGTTGCAACAAGGTTGTGTTGTTTGCCTGGTTTTGGATGAAGTCCTATAGAACCTATTTACAGTGTGGAAGATCTAGAAAAACAATGCAACATACATGTTCTATTCTTCCTACTCTTAATAGGCACTAGGTTTATTTCTCCTATCTGAAACATACTACTTTCTTCCTTTCTGATAATTTGTTTCAAACTTTGGGATAATAAGATATGGAAGAAGGTAGAATAAGCATCTTGTCAAAGTTTCTTTTGAGAAATGATGTGTTGTGTGGGAACACAACTTGAACTTAAGATTTGGGTGCTCATCTTATCTCTGTAGTACTGTGCAAATAAATTTCAACTCTTCCTTTCCTAAGAGGTTGACTACAGATGGCTCATGGAATTTTTGTCTACGGGGAAGTTACATGTGAAAACATACACAATAATTCATGCTGTAATTTGATATTTTATAATTATAGCTTTTGGCCTTGATCTTTCCACTGTCTTTCTTAGACGATACAAACACTCCATGGATCAGAGGAAGCAAATAGCAGTGATTGTTTGACTAACCAATCTTTGTATTTGTAGTATGTGTGTGCCTGGGTGGTTTTTTATTTTTTGTGATTAGATCATGCTCTTCTCATCCTCTCAAGACTCCAGGGGCTTTCCAATCCACATAGTATATCATCCAAACACCTTCTCTAAGACATTTTCCTTTTTCAAACTCATTTTCTTCTACATATTTGCCAAATATTGCAAACTCACATCCTACTTAGACTCCAATTTCTGTTTATCTTCTTATGAAACCTTAACAGTTTCATGGACTTACATGGTATTCAGATTTCTAGTAAAAGTCCACTTCTTCCAGAAGTCCTTCAGTGTGTGTGTGTGTGTGTGTGTGTGTGTGTGTGTGTGTGTGTGTGTGATTAACTTAAAAGAATACCCTCTGTGGCACTATTTCTATAACTCCATTTAGTTTTTTGCATATGTTTTTCTTTCATGTATGTACTTTTTACTATTTGTACCTCTTACTAGAAGTTAAATTTCAGGAAGGAAGAGTTTTTGTTAGGTTTTCAGTTCTTTGTTTAGTAATTAGCACATGATGGATGTTCATTACTAAGAATAAAATAATAAAAGACTAATTGAAAAATTGAATATAGTGAAGGTACATTCTATTACCTCTATATAAGATTTGTTGCCAAGTCTACATTTCCAGAAATGTGTTATCTTTTGTAGATTAAACACTTGTACACAGTTAATAAAACTTAGCTTTTTTTTTTTTTCACTTTTGACAGTAGCCCACTTTTTCCCTCTTACCTCAGAAGCTTGGCTGTTTTTTTAAGTTATTTCTTTGAAGACATTTGTATATTTTTCTAAAGAGGTTTAAGTGAGTTAGAAATAAGCATGCATGAAGCACTTTTAGTGTAACCTTTACAAAGTTAGCTTTAGCAATTTAAAATTCTTGTTAAATAACTTGCTGGAGGAAAAATGTATTCATTCATATTAGATTGTTTCTATTTCAGATTTTAAAGCTACTTTTCAAGTGAATTAAAATGTGAGGTTATAACAAAATGACAAGATACAGAACTTGTGAAGATAGATATTTGAACTGTGCCAGTGTAGACATTTATGGGCAATTTTGCTGGCAACATCTCAGCTGAGGCAGTAAGTGGGAACTGTATGTATGTATGAATGCTCAAACTAGTTCCTAGTTGTGCTCCTGGCACAATTGCTTATGTGGGGTGGAAAAAAATCATAAATAGTGGGATTCTGTAATTTAGTGCCTTGAACATTTCTGAGAGGGGCTTCCCTATAAGCCAAGGGAAAATGAGAGAAAATGGCGAATCACAAAGAATTTCACATAGTTGTGTTGGCTCCAGTTTTGCTGCCACAGTGGTGCTGAGTTTTGTATGACTGCAGTAATTTTTTAGCTATAGAATATTGCAAAGTGTGCTGAGCTACAAGGGTGAGGAACAAAGAAAATAAGTCTATAATTCTCCATTAGGTAGAGACTAAATGTTCATAAAAATGTAGTTAAACAGATGCAAGTGATTTTGTTCCCTTAGTTAAAACTATATCCCTGACACGTGGAGGTTTTGCAAACAGCAGCTTTACCTTCGAAAATTGTACTTAAAAAGTGTGCATAGGGAAAGAAGAAATATCATGCAAATATATTTCTTGCCCGTATTGCTTTCTCCTAATAATTGAGAAGTATAACTTACTCTGAAGTTTGGCCAGCATAATATTTACCCTCATTTTCTCCGTTTGATTCCTTCTTTAAAGAATGACAAACAACATTGCAAGGAGCACTAGCCTGATTGGCTGGGGTGTTCCTTGCTGTGTTTGGACATCATTCTGGAGAGCAATGCAGCTAGCCAGTCAGGTGCTGCCTGTGGAGATATTTTTGTCTGCAGCATTTTCACATGTATTTATTCAATAAAGCTTTTGCTTTACTGTCATTGGAAAACTTCACACTGTGTTGTGCTGTGATTTTGAAGTGACAGGGACAGAGGGGTGGTGGGTAAAAGATGTGAATTGTATCAAGGCTAAAAATCAAGCCTTGTTTTTGCTTAGTTAAGAAGAAAAAGTAAATTAAAAACCTTTCTAATCCCTGCTCCTATCACTATAAAAAATCAAAACAATAACAATAAACAAAAGTCCCAAAGAAAATGGACATACTTTGTTTCATCCTTCTACTCTTATGTGAGACTGTCAAATCAAATATATTTTTTATCTTTCTGAAGGGAAATAAGGAAACTGTTAAAACTTCTTATGATGGGCAGTGGATATTTAACACCTCAGATAACACACCTAAATGTAGTTACAGCTTGACCTGAATACTGCTTATTTCAATAGCATAATGAGTAAGAAAGACTGATAGAGGGGTTGAGTCTGATCATTGTACACATGTATGGACATGTCAAAATGAAATCACTTTGCACAAATAATAGATACTGGTAAAAGAAGTGCAGCTAAACTAGTAAAAAGTAATACATATTAGTAAAAAACAGGCTCAGATAAGGTTCCTGAGGTAAATCCTAATCATAGCAGATTATTTTCTCCCAATAGAACTTGGTTCTTAAAATTAGATATAGGATACTCTGTCTCTGTCTCTGATATTCTGATTGATTTTCCTGTGTCAGAGAACTTTGCAGGGCTTCAACTTCTTCAATTAATAAAAGAAGGAAGGGGATAATCCACTTTTGCTTATACGCCATTCTGTTGTCTCATTTGATCAAATCCAAAAGTAATATTTCACAGTGCTGTTTTATTTCTTTTCTCCCCCTCATTAGCAACCAGGACATCTACTGTCACTGTTCGTTTTTTAAACTCATTCTCCATGCCACTTGACTATATTAGTTACACCCTTCCTTCTGGCATTTTGTTCCTAGTCATTTTCCTTGGCTTCCCAACTTCCTCCTCCACAAGGCTTCAGTGTGCTCTGGGAACTGAGGCTTGGTCTCTGCTTCCTCTTGAGTGAGAAATTGAGTTCCAGAACTTTTCACCAAATTATGTTTTGTTTAATATGTATTGCTATTAAGCAACAATAATGGTTGCTTCTAATCTCTATGTGTTTCAGTCATTGTCACTTACTCACAACTGTAATTTTAGATTCAACCTGCTCTAAAAAGAAGTGATGTTGCTTACTTTCTCAACTCTCTATGTCAAACTCTTTTCTCCATATCATAATAGTAACCCACTCATTAGTCCTAATGAAGTCCATTTCTTAGAATTAAACTTATCTTTATCTCATCTTCTTGATATTGCTTTCATCACCTCTCATTGAAATTGTTTTACTGGTGTTTTATGCATTTCTTCAAGCGTACAGGGGAAACTGAAATCATTTAACATTGATTTACCATGGCGCAAAAAGTTATTTAAAACTTAGATCTAATTGTGTATTTTCCCTAGTTAGGACTTAAAAATGTTTTCTGTTGCCTTTTATATAAGGCCAATTAACAGCGCAAGAAAACTCCTTTCTTTCCCTCACTCACTTATTTAAATTCATCTATTGAACCTACCACCAGCTTACAGAATACTGTACTACATTTGTAACATCTATTACAATATGTGTGGTTTCCCCAAAAACACTTAGCATCATTAAAGTGTGATGTCTGATAAGCTTGATACATTCCTATTCATCTTTTGTTTTAAATTTTTATTGTCAAACTGATGTACAGAGAGGTTACAGTTTCATACATTAGGCTTTGGATACATTTCTTGTACTGTTTGTTACCTCCTCCCTCATTCCCCCCTCTCCCCTCCCCCTTTCCATTCCCCCCATGAGTTATTCAGTTGATTTACACCAAACGGTTGTGCAAGTATTGCTTTTGTAATTGTTTGTCTTATTACCTTGTGTCTCTCTATTTTGGTATTCCCTTTCAGTTTCATAGTTCTAATACCAGTATACACGGTTTCCAATGTACTCAGATAAGATACAGAGATAGTGCAGGTACAACCACAGGAAGGGGATACAAGAGGGTCATCCATAATAGAAGCTATGGTTTCACATGGCATGTTGAAAGTAATGACAACAGTGATATAAGAGTCATTTCCATAACCTGGAGTTCATTTCACTTAGCATCATCTTATGTGGTCATAAGGGTATAGCTATTGGGCTCTTGTGATCCTCTGCTGTGACTTGCCTAAACCTGTGCTAATTATTCCCTATGAGCGAGACCATACAGTCCATGTTTCTTTGGGTCTAGCTCACTTCACTTAGTATAATTTTTTCCAAGTCCTTCCATTTCCTTACGAATAAGGCAATGTCATTCTTTCTGATAGAGGCATAAAATTCCATTGTGTATATGTACCACATTTTCCTGATCCATTCGTCTACTGAGGGGCATCTGGGTTGGTTCCAGATTCTTGCTATGACAAATTGTGCTGCAATGAACATTGTTGTGCTGGTGGCATTACTGTGATTTTGTTTGTGGTCTTTTGGATAGATACCCAAAAGTGGGGCTGCTGGCTCATAGGGGAGCTCTATGTTTAGCCTTCTGAGGAATCTCTATACAGCTTGCCAGAGTGGCTGTACCAGCTTACATTCCCACCAACAATGAAGTAGGGTTCCCTTTTGGCCACATCCCCTCCAACATTTGTTATTGTTAGTTTTCTTGATATAGAACGTTCTTATTGGGGTGAGATGGAATCTCAATGTTGTTTTGATTTGCATTTCATTTATGGCCAGTGATGTAGAGCACTTTTTCATATGTCTCTTGGTCAATCTCATTTCCTCATCAGAGAAGTCTCTTTTTAAGTCTTTAGCCCACTAGGTGAGGGGGCTATTGGTTCTTTGTGGTTTTGTTTTGGAGAAATTTAATTTTTTTAGTTCTGCGTATATTTTAGATATGAGGCCTTTGTCCATTGTATGGCCGGTAAAGAACTTTTCCCTATCTGTGGGCTTTCTGTTTATCTTGTGAGCTATGTCCTTTGCCCTGCAGAAGCTCTGCAGTTTGATGCAGTCCCATTTGTCCATCCTTTCTTTGATTTGTAGCATTTCTGGGTCTTCGTTAATTCCTATTCATCTTGTGTGACCTAAGTTTATGGGTCTTTATATGCTACTCCCATTAAGCACAATCAATTATTCTTTCCTTGATATTTATTCATTCATCCTTACTTTGTCCATACATCATTTTTTCTGTCATCAAACATTTTATTTCCATCTGAATCTCCTGTACCTATCACCGTTGGAAAAAACATAACAGTTACTCTGTACATGTTGCTTAATGTATGTATCAAAGGAATGTCCCAGAGAATGGTTTAAAAAGCGTGGTGAATAGTGTAACAATGTTTGCTGAGGATTTTATAATCCTTCCTCTGGAGGTGGGGAGAAAGAAATGGGGATAGGTTGGTATTAAAATCCTGAGGGGATAACATGGTTGTCAATGGGAAAAGATTAAGAGATGGAAGCTGGAGTGTTCTGGACACTTCTGAAGGAGAGATGGAGACCATCTGGGGGAAGAGGATACTGCAGGAATGGGCGCCAGGACAGAGATAAAAGTGAAGGGAAAGGAAATGATGGCTGCACAACATCAAAGAGGCAACTCTACAGTAAAGTGAACATGAAATTGTGCATTCACTCTGGCAGAGATACAAGTGGGTGGCATCAGATGATCTGTCCTGATGGTCATAACAGGGGCTAAAGAAAACAACGAGTCATAATTAGCTCTGAGACCTGTTCCTTTTGTATAGCTTGTATATATGCTTAGTACCAGACAACACCAAACACCAAACTATAGTTACAGTGTGATTCTTCTCATGTTGAAACATGTCTATATAATTTCTACTTTAAATAGCACTAAAATATTTAATTTTAAAATTTCTTCTTTTATGAACATGCCTTGCTCTTTTTCCTGATTAAGAATTACTACAAGGACACTAAATACATTATTTAGATGATATTTCTACTTTGTGAAGGCAATTGGTTTCATGTATTATCTTGGATTTCTGTAACTAGAGATCAGGTAGACCCGTGCATATGAAGAAAATTCACAGAATAACAAAGTGCTGTACTTTTTTGGCATAGGAAGAAAATAAAATCAAATATACAAACATTCTCTTCAGCCATTTGTTTATAATTAATTGTTAATGATAAACTGAAAGCTTAGAGAGCAATACGAATTATAAATAATATCAGAAGAAAAAAGAATAGTGTTAATCATAACAATTGCATATGGTTAGCGTTTTCCCTGGAAAGTATTATTTAATATTTCTCTTAAATCTTGCCAGATTTCAGGAGATTGTTTGATCTTAAGTAGAACATGTTGCCACTATTGCAGTGACAGTAAATGATGCTGAAACATTTGCAAATAAAGATCAATACATTCTAAATGTGTGCACTTACATGTTTAAAAGATAAATCCTAAAGTTCCAGAAAGAAATGAGTAGTGTGGTTATATTTCCAGGAAAATCTACTTGCATCATGCAAAGTATTTACATTATATCCATTGCTTAACCTATGAATTGATAAGCCTTAGAGAAAAAAGTACTTTCTAAATATATATGTATGCATATGTATGTATGTATATGCATACATATATATTTATGTGTGTATTCCAAATATATATGCATATGTATATTTGGAAAGTACTTATATATTTTCATATACCTGTAATTAGCTCCTTACCATTTTCTTAAACAATGCAGTAGAAAACGATGCTGAATACTTAAATTTTTAAATCAATTAATTCATTTCTTGACAGTACTAGGGCCTAAAATCAGAGCCTCACACTCCTACTTAGCTTTGTAGCTCAAAGCTGGTGCTTTACTCTTTGAACCAAATCTCCACTTTCAGCTTTTCAGTGGTTAATTGAACATAAGAGTCTCATGAACTTTTCTGTTAAGGCCAGTTTGGAACTGAGATTCCCCAGACCTCAGTCTCTTCAGGTGTGAGCTACCAGCACCTGGTTAGAAAGTATCATTTCAACCTGCAGAACACTGAGAAGATGATATTAAAATCAATCGGTGATGGGCTGGGAATATGGCCTAGTGGCAAGAGCGCTTGCCTCGTATACATGAAGCCCTGGGTTTGATTCCCCAGCATCACATATATAGAAAACGGCCAGAAGTGGCGCTGTGGCTGTGGCTCAAGTGGCAGAGTGCTAGCTTTGAGCAAAAGGAAGCCAGGGACAGTACTCAGGCCCTGAGTTCAAGGCCCAGGACTGGCCACAAAAAAAAAAAAAAATCAATCGGTGGGCTGGGACTGTGGCTTAGTGATAGAGTGCTTGGCTTGCATTCATAAAGCTCTGGGTTCGATTCCTCCACACCACATATATATATAGAAAAAGCTGGAAGTGGCACTGTAGCTCAAGTGGTAGAGTGCTAGCCTTGAGCAGAAAGAAGCCAGGGAACAGTGCTCAGGCCCGAGTTCAAGTCCAGGACTGGCAAAAAAAAAAAATCAATCAGTATATGAGTAAGGAAAATAGGCCCCAAATGAAAAGAAAAGTAAAACTACAAGCTAAATAACAACAAAACATTACCCAATAATATTTGACTTCTAATATAATGTTTTCTGTTCAGATGAGTAGAGGGAGGGCATGTAAAGTCATTTTCCGTTTATGATCAATTCTATTTTGATCTACTTATGAATCTGAGTAAAACAGATTAATACAAGTTATAGTTTGGGCTATTGCTTTATTAAAGAATATGAGGCTGTAATTAAGATAAGTCTAAAATCAATTTAAAGTAAGAGTGTCTATTCCAAAGCCATTCTTGTAGAGTTATCTGTGTTGACATTACAGTCACCAAAGTATATTCCCTTTGTGATTTACATGGAGGAGATCCATCTTCTGTTCAAATTACTGGTCAATATTTCAGTCAGATCAAATGCTACTAATAAGATGTTAAAATGTGCTTCTGAGGAACAGGGGGATTTCTTTAATAAGGCATAAAATACTTTTTAATCCATTTCTTACTTGTTAAAAGCACTGTGATTCTCACAGATTGTTCTGTCATTACATGGTTTCAATCCTTTATGAGAAGGAAAAACACATGGTGAAATTCAGAACTATGTGAATAATTGAGTCCAGGTAACGTCCATACCAAGCTGAATCCTTTAGAGGCACAATGCCCAACAAAGTGGAGAAGATTTGAAAGAAAATCTGTGAAATCTATTGGGAAACTTTATGACTAAGTTTTCAAAGCTTGCTTTTGCCTTTTGAAGAATTAACTTTTTCTATTCTGGATCAAGTCCCCCAGCTACTGAATACCAGTCTAGTGACTGATCAAGAAAACCTTAGGAAGAAGCATAGAAAATGCTACCTTGTAGAAGGAGATTATTTACTCTTTCATGTGAAGCTCAAATGCCTCTGGGTATAAGAGCAAGATGATCAGTTTATCCCTGATTCTAGTCATTTCATGTAGCCACTATTTGTTTATCAGTCTTTCTTCCCATTTGTTTATAGTGATCATATTGAATTCATTTCTACACATCACTAAATTCCTAGTGAGCAAAACACAAAGGAATGAACAAAATTTTAATAACAATCAGAAGTGGTTGAGCTGGGTAGGGCCTAGTAACAGTGCCATATCAGCCTCCTGGATACCTGGGAAATTAATTTGTATAGGCAAAGGGAGACAAATAGATTCAATAATAAGCTAAGGCAATTGACAACTTAAGCAAGCTTGGATTAGGAAGTTAGAATTTGTAGAAAAACTGGAACTGAGAAATGATTCATAGACAAAATTGTTAGATACTGAGTTGGATATGAAGCACAAAAAAGCAGACTGAAACATGAGTGTGCATTGTACTACTCAATAGATGGAAGGTAATACCAGATGGAATCAGGTCAAGATGGAGAGCAGAGGATAAACTAATAACAGTAAATTGGACATTGCAACATATTGAATTTTATTCACCTTTATATTCTAGATTCCATTTATATAGGCAAAGTTCAGGACAAGATTTTTAAATGAGATAATTAATTAATTAATAAGCTTATGACAGGTATCACCTTATTTAGCTAGTGGCAAAAATATTTGTTTTTCTTTCCTCTATGTGTGTGCATATTTTTATAAAGACATAGTGATATAAGTATTACCAGTCTATTGATAAGTCATTTACCACATCATGATGACAAATATCAAAACAAAATTGTCCATTTTTCCAACATCACATCACATTTATTTTGACTAGGAAGATTTCAGTATAGATCTTTCCCCAACTGAGAATTGTATTTGCTTTTATAACTTGCTTAGCAAAGTGAAAAAAAAAGTTATTAGTAAATACTTAGATCTGAAAATACCACGAGGAAATTCTTTCACTTTATAACATATTTTCTAATCATTTAAAATATTTTGGTTACTGTTATTTCATTAATGGTACACATCAAGAACTATTGTCTTACAATTGCCACTAGTCTAATAGATTATGATGGCGCTTAGAGCATTTGCGTATAAAAAATTCCACGAATCTCTCTTTTACTCTTATTTTTTAGAATATGCTTTCTTTCCCCAGAGAATATTTTTCTTTTTAAGTATAGGTGGAAAAGAAAGTTTAGAGAATTTATTAGATACTTATTTTCTTGCCTTCCCAGCCCTGCAATTTCTCTTTTAAAAATGCCAAAATGAGTTTGAGAATAATGCCAAATCTATTACAGAGTTAAATCTCTGGTTAATTCGATGCTAGCAAATGATTGAAATATCTGAAATTTGAATATTATCTTTTAAAAACCTGATATAGTGATTCACCCCCCCCCATTGCATCTTGTGTTATATCCACATTTCTTGGCCAGGTATTAAAGTGTTCCATAGGATGCTACCAGATAATTTTCTATCTTTATCATCATCCCATCTCTCACTGTAAGTCTGTGTTCCAGACAAACTCACCTGTTTGTCATCCACTGCTTTTCCTAGCAGTACTATTTTCTAGACTTGAATCTGCTGTCCTGAAACATCTCATTCTTTCTGGCATTCCATTTAAAATGTGGTAAAAAAAAAAAATGGTCAACGTTTGGCAACTTTTGTTTTAGGGCCCATCTCAAATGTCTTGTTTGACAATACATTTTTTTAAGGTTCTTGCCAGAATTTACATATTTATCTTACACTTTTACCTGTAAAACTTCTTCTCATCCTTATATTTCTCATTGGGACTATTATAGGGACTTGCACATATCACGCACTCAATAAATATTTTATGAGTTAAGTTGAATCATCTCCACTGACAGCTCCCATTTACAAAAAACATTGAGAAATTATTCAAATCACAGAATCATCTTGTTTGCACAAAGGTACTGTACCAGGCCCTCCCTGTTTTTGCTTCATTAGGCCTCATTCACCAAACACGGGTTGAACACCTACTAATTGCAGTATGTTGTTACTCTGTCCTGTAAACAGGACCAAATATAATTACATAATCATATGTCAGAAAAATACATAATTATGTACATCTCACATATTCAAAATGCTAAAATAAAATAATTAGACTAACTTGTTATCAATTAAATCTTGTTCAAACAAAGATTAAATATTCATCTTTGTTCAATCTCATGCAAATGATGGTAAGGAGAGTTAATCCTTCCACTTGAGAAAAAACAATTAACATGTATCTAACCAAGACCTTCGTTTATTCAATAACTTTCTTGACCAAATTCATAAGTGAAGGAATATTTGTTTCTTGTCAGTGTCTTGGTTTTTTTTTAAGATACAAGCATTTGACTTGAGACTGATTTTTGTTTCAGAGCCTCAGATTTTAGGTACATCCCTTAGGATGGCTTATAAACAAGAGCAGAAATACAGCTAGGGCTTCATAGGCAGCTAACAATTGTGGGAAATCTGTGAAGTAATATTTTCCTTGCAACATTTTCTGGCCTACTTTTTCAGGACCCAGGGGATACAGCATGTATCAGAAAAAATCACTGAGGTGTGTAAGTCACTATCCATCCCCAATATAAATTTCACAAATAATTAGCTTAATAGAGTACACTCTTTTCCCATGATTTAAAAGTTTGAAGGGTGGGCTTGACTACCTGGCAATGCGCTATCTAACAATTCACTGTTTTAATTAAAGAATTTCAGGCAGCATCCAATTTATAAAATGACCACATTGTGATATGTAAGCCTAAAAGCAAAAGAAGTGCATTATGGGTAAGGAGTTTATATTTGTTATTCTTTTGAAATCTTCAGCTGGTATTAAAAACAGATCTTTTGAGCTAGAACAACAGTTGTACAGGTAGACTTCCGACTTTGGGGAAAGATCTGGTCTTTAGCTTATGGGAACTGAGCCGAGCAGATGTGAAAAGTTCAACTAAAGGAAGAACAAATTAAATGCACTTCTGTGGTTGCAAAACCAAAACAGATGTTATTATTAAGCCACAAAAACCTGGGCGCATTTAAGTAACACTAGGTGTCTGAATTTTAAATTTGTATTTGAAATAATTAAGGCATTTAAAAAGCCACAGAGGCTATAGTATGCTACTAAACTTTTAATCTTCAAATCAAGGAGTTCACATAATAAAAATATCCCCAGGGACTTTAAGTATCTGTCATTGAGCTTGTCATCTGAAAATGAGAAAGCAAGCATCTGACAATTACAACCAAAGACTTTTGTTGACTTTTGCATTATTTTTTTAAAAAGCATTTTGGAAACACTTATTTGTGTAATTATTTTGTCCCTAAGAAAAACTTTTAAGTGTGTACATTACAATTGTTAAAAGGTAAAGGGATAAAATTACACAGCAGGATTTAGACGATGCCAATATATGAATTCACAGCCCATTAGTCAATTTACAGGAATACTTTCCTACTACTGAAAACCTCTACCATTGGCTATAAAGTGGTGTGGGAAAGCAAAGACAAGTAAGAATTTTCCCATGTTGCAATGCCTATTCATTAACAAATAATTTTGGCTTGCTTCACACATTTTTAGGTTAATATATTACCTTTTCTACTTCAACCCATGTAGGTTTCAATGTTATCCTATAAAAAAAATTCTATAGTAGGAAATCCAGAAGAGGCAGAGGGAAATGGGGAAGAGAAGGAAAGGTAGTGATGATTTGTTTCATGGACAACTGTAAAAATTAATCTGGATATATTTACTCTGGGCCAACAGGGATGTATTTAGCTAAAATGGACATTATGCATATACGTAGTCTTTTACCTCTATTTAGAAAAATGAGTGTTACATGATGTGGGATGATTTAGGAAGGAACTGGGATGATGCCCAACTTCTATATCATGTAACATTCAAGAGTTGGAAGTGGAAGAATCTTTATTAATTATCTAGTCTCATTGGAAGAATTCTCCTTTCCACTCAGGTTCTAAAATTGTGAAATGAATTATAAATTGTTGGTGAAGAAAGAATTTTTTTTTTTTTTTTTGGCCAGTCCTGGGCCTTGGACTCAGGGCCTGAGCACTGTCCCTGGCTTCTTCCCGCCCAAGGGTAGCACTCTGCCTCTTGAGCCACAGCGCCGCTTCTGGCCGTTTTCTGTATATGTGGTGCTGGGGAATCGAACCTAGGGCCTCGTGTATCCGAGGCAGGCACTCTTGCCACTAGGCTATATCCCCAGCCCCAGAAAGAATATTTTTAATATGTATGATTTTCTTTCTACATGTCCATATAAAAAATTCTCCTTGTGTTCTGGCTCCCTCTCCTCATTTCCACAGTTTCTGTATTTTTCCCCCCACATGTTCTGTGAGAATGACTACAGTTACAGTTCAGCCACCTGAAAGATTCACAACAGAGCCTGATTAGAATAAGCCATTGTGTTTGCACAATCGTTTTATTAACATACTTATATATTGTTTACTTGTATAATTTGTATTTGTATAACATCATAATTAATTTCTTTATTCTTTTATTTTTTGCCAGTCCTGGGCCTTGAGCACTGTCTGGCTTCTTTTTGCTCAAGGCTAGCACTCTACCTCTTGAGCCATAACATCACTTCCAACTTTTTCTGTATATGTGGTGCTGAGGAATCGAACCCAGGGCTTCATGCATGCAAGGCAAGCACTCTACCTCTAGGCCACATTTCCAGCCCTCCTTTATCTTTTTAATGTTTAAAATGTGTCTACTAGAAAATTTAAAGTGACTTGTGTGGGTTACATTTCTGACTTGTATTTATTATGGATATTTCTATATCTAGTAAAGAAAATGGTGGTGGAAGAACTGTTTAATGTCTTGGGGAGGAGTTAAATCATGTCTTCATTCTCTGCCATACTCTGCCTTAATAGCAATAATTATAAATATATATACAGACATATGTATGTGTATATATACATATACATACACATATATACATATATATGTCTGTATACACACACAGTTAGGATGCACAAAAGAGTATATCCTTGCCTGGCCTAAGGAGACATGTTGGCCCTGCATAAGATAACTTTAGTTTCCAAGGAGGGTGCACATTTTAAACAGTGTAGGGAACCCTATTGGAAACCATGAAAGGAAGAACACCAAGTAAGAACTGAGAGTAGAAAGAAGGGTGCAACTTTTCTAATGATTTGAAAACCATTCTTAATTCTTTAATTTCATTTATATCCATTCAGCATCACTTGGGGTCTTTTAAGACTTTTTGTAGACAATAGCAGGGTAGAGTAATTAGGAGGCTGTGCTGATTTTCAAAAGGCATTTAGGAAATCTCTTTTTGAGGAAGTAATAACTAAGAAGTGATCTATCTGAAGTGAGAGAGAACTCAGGTGAACTGTGGAAAAATACTCCAGGGCACAAGAAGGAAAAGTATGGCAGGCTAGAGGAATAGCTACTTGAAAACTCTGAGCAAGAGACTTTCTGGCTTGTATTTGAGAAATAACAGTAGTCCAGTGAGGGCGAATGGGGAGTAAGGGGAGGTTGCAGTGAGATATTAGCCTGGATCTCAAAGAATAGGAGTTAGGACACAGTATCAATATAATCTATCATGGGTGGTAGAGCATACTGCTGACTACTGATTAATATTACCTTTTAGTAGATCAAGAGGCAGGAAAAGACAATAGAAAACTATTTGGATAGGCTTGGTAAAAGCTCATAATAATTCAGAGGTCTAAATGTGAATGTGGACAGGTGTAGTGGGTCGTAGAATATATTTTAATGTTGAAACTTTTTTCCCTATTATTTAACAATTTTCCTGTTTTATTCAAAACAGAAAAGGCACAGTCAAGTGTATCTCCAAGATATGATCCTCAATA
The DNA here is from genome assembly GCF_023159225.1 of Perognathus longimembris pacificus. Lineage (NCBI taxonomy): Eukaryota > Metazoa > Chordata > Mammalia > Rodentia > Heteromyidae > Perognathus > Perognathus longimembris. The sequence goes on along the minus strand of NC_063164.1, from coordinate 74,992,564 downwards.
CTTATAAAATTAGAGTTCCCTTTTATAAAAACAGAACAAATAGCCAAAGATGCGTAACACAATATCAAGGAGAGCTGCTAAAAATAAATAAATAGATAAAAAGCTAACAAATGCACCACAAACAAGTTAATGAAGGATATGAAGAGGTAATGAAAACATTTAATTTTCTGAGCACAGTGGCTCACACCTGTAATCCTAGCTACTCTGGAGGCTGAGATCTGAAAACTGTAGTTCAAAGCCAGCCCAGGCAGCAGAGTCCATGAGACTCTTATCTCCAATTAATCAGCAAAAGAGCCAAAAGTGGAGCTGTAGCTCAAGTGGCATAGCTCTAGCTTTGAGTAAAAAAGCTCAGGTACACTGAGTTCATGACAAAAATTGATTAGCCATAAAAATGTTTGATTAACCATAAACAAAGGGAGGAAGAGAAGGAGAGAGACTGAGAGACTAAAAGCTGACTAAATAGAAAATATGTAATGTGGTGTATGTAAAAATCCATATGTATTTATGATGCTTTAAGTGAAATAAATATTATATTTTAAAGGGCTAAGATGACAGAATGGATTAAACATATATCTCAATAGGAAAACGTTGCAGTAGCAATAGGTATAAGTGAAAATGGGAATTATTTTTCAGCTTATGGCAAATGGAGACAATTAGTTATTGAGAATTGGATAATGCATTTTTGTATTTTAAAAGAATTAGTGGCAAAGAAACCAAAGAAGAAAAAGAAAGCTAACTTATACTACCAGAATTTTCCAATATTTAATAACCTACTTGTTGAATATATGTTTACAAATTTGAATGCTGAAAAGTTAAATAACTATTTGGAAGATATGCTTTAAAATATCATTATTACTTGTCTTAGTAATTATGGAAGATTTTGTTTTTACTCTATGATTCTATAAACTGTCAAGAGAGTATTTCACTGAAAAAGAATTCAGACCAGATGGTAGCTTCAGTCGTTGCCAAATCTGCGGTCTATCAATGTAAGGTGAGTCCATGATCCTTCCTGGTGAACCATTTCATTTCTCCACAATAAAGTTCTTTGTTTGATTTCATCTAAATCATATTGAAACAACTATCAGTTCTACTGTCTCTTAAATGTCTTTCAAGTAGTCCCAAGTTACTCTCATTTTTATCCATTTACTGTAGTAAATGCAATTAAGGTAGACACTGGATTTATTTTGATAAAATTTTATGTTGTTGAAATATTTGCATATATGTGTGTATATCTATCTATCTATCTATCTATCTATCTATCTATCCAACTATCTATCTATCTATTTAGGTATCTATGGTTCTAGATTTTTATCCTTAACTTTTTTTCACTCTGCACTAAATAGTATTAGGTACTCAAATATACTACTTCCTATCTAGCTTTGCCAAACATCACCTTCATTTGCAGCCATAATACTAGCTTGTAGAGATTCATTTTTATATTGACATCATATGTTATATTGACATCATTACTGTTCCACCTACTTTTATAAAATATATAGACTTTCTTCTACATTACTTTATGTAGCACGCAGTCTCAAAAACTGAGCAGAAGCTATTGGCATTCATATCATATTGTATTATCAACTGTATTTTGTCTCAAGTGGATAGTAACAAAACTATAGCTGTATTTCATCAGAGATAAATTTAACTTGCAGGAATTACATGATGTTCCATGTGTAATACAAATAAGAGCTGGGAGAACTGAGAGAGGTAGAGAGAAATAGAGGACAACAAATAATAAAAGTTATTATGCTCTTCAGTCTATACAATTGATATATGCCTTGTAGTTTCAGTTTTCATAGGACTTTTTGTGTTTGTTCATTTTTTTCAGGCTGAGTGTGAGTCTAGTTTTTAACTATTTTTTGATGTAGGATATAATTCCTAAGCATGAGCCAAACTACTTCATATAATACTCAATCATAGAAAAAAAATGATTAGTTCCACAGCTGGAGGAAAAACTTGCTGTGTTGTTCTTACTAAGACATATTAAAAACAATTTCAAGGGCAATTTCGACTGCAAATTGTTATTATAGTACAAATAAGATGTGAAAACTTCAAGAAGATATGACTCTTTTTAACAGGACCACAATTTTACCCTCAATTTCCATTTGATTAATGAATATATGATGAATAGTTTCATAATATATTTTTTCTTTCCTTAATTTCCCAAAGTGGAACTATTCTATAAAATGAAGTTAAACTAGTAAAATATTACTTGTTATCTGTGAGTATTTGTTAGCTTCTTGTTATTCTTTTGTTTTAAATTCTATTTTAAATCATTTAGTTTTTTGTTTGTTTGGGTTTTGTTGTTGTTGTTGTTTCCAGTCCTGGGGCTTGAACTCAGGCCTGAGCACTGTCCCTGGCTTCTTTCTGCTCAAGGCTAGCACTCTACCACTTGAGCCACAGTGCCACTTCCAGCTTTTTCTATATATATGTGGTGCTAAGGAATCGAACCCAGGACTTCATGTATACGAGACGAGCACTTTACCACTAGACCATATTTCCAGTCCCTCATTTAGTTTTTAATATAATCTAGAATCCTTTTATGTGTAGACAGATTTTTTTCACAGTTGAGGTTATTATGCATGTACACACTGAGATAGGTACGCATGATTTTGGTTCTCTCATTTATAAATAAAAAGCTTAAATATTAAATTTTATTCTTTTATCTTTCAATGCTTAAAAAAGAAAACAACTGTGCTGATTTGAAGGCTTAACCCACATAAAACATTTTCATGAAGCATTCTCCAAGTAACAATTTCCTGTGCTAAAATATCCTTCTCATAATGCACTCATCATTAGAAAGTAATTGTTCCCTGTTTAATACTTAGTCTTGTTATCATTCATTTATTTATTCAATAAATATGCATTGATTACTAACTGTAATTCAGATGCTAGTTTAGATTTTGTGATATAAAAGTACTAAAATAAACTTCAAGGTAGTCTTTGTAAAGATAGATATTAAAACTTATCTATAGTTTAGTAGGTTGTAGCTTCAGAAAGACAAGGCCTGATTCATGAAAGCATGAAAATTGTTCCTTGTCTGGCTCCCAAATGGAATCCCCTAAGGGCCCCTTCAATAATACTCATGTCTGTCCTCATGGATGGGTTCTGATTTGCTTCCAGGAGAATTGATTTGAAGGGGTGCTGGGAATATGGCCTAGTGGCAAGAGTGCTTGCCTCCCATATATGAAGCGCTGGGCTTGATTCCCCAGCACCACATATACGGAAAATGGCCAGAAACGGCGCTGTGGCTCAGGTGGCAGAGTGCTAGCCTTGAGCAGAAAAAGAAGCCACGGACAGTGCTCGGGCCCTGAGTCCAAGGCCCAGGACTGGCAAAAAAAAAAAAAAAAAAAAAATGATTTGAAGGATGCTTACTTTGTTTTCCACTTTCACCAATAACAGCACTCAACAATAGTGATCTCAGGTTTGCCATGGAGACTAAGCATGGTGCAGTACTTATACCATGCAGGTACACAATTGGTATTCATCATTTTGAATGGATGATTCTCCTCTGCCTTCTGATGACACGCTTACTTTCATCTATTTCTCTCACACCCGTGGAGGTCCTGACACCTGCCTCACTGCCCCAAAGATTCTTTAAGCTTACAGGTATACTCAGACTCCTTTGATTTCATTTGTTTACTTATTTATTGTACCAAAACTGGGGCTTGAACTCAGGTCCTAGGAGCTGTCCCTGAGCTCCCTTTTCTTTGAAAAATAGTTTTAAAAATTCTTACTTACTTTATTGTTATTATACAGGTACAGAGAAGGATTACAATTACATGAGTCAGGTAATGAGCACATTTTCTTTCATAGAGTGTCTTCCCTTCTCTCATTGAAGCATGCTTATTTATAAGGATCCCCTGTGATTCAAGTATACAGGCATGGCTGAACTCCAATGAGCTTTAGATGGGCCAGGAGCATTGATTTACTTAGGTACTCACACATGTCCCTCTTACCAACAATAAGAACCCAATTGATTTCTCCACTAAGTATGGTTAGTAGTCAAAGAATCTTGAAAAACACAATTATTTTTTCTCTCAACATGATTTTTCTTTCCTTTCATTGTCTTTAAGTAATTGTCCAAAGGGGTTTCAATTGAACAAGTCAGTTTATGGATATGATGAGACAATTTCTTTCACCTTTTCCATCTCTTATCATTCTCCTTCCATCTGTCCCTATCCAATCCATCCCAAGTTCCCTCCTCCCATTTTCACATATATACCTTGTGTATTATGACTATATTCTCTCATCATTCTTCCCTCCAATTTTTCCATCTTACCTCTCCTGACGTCACCCCCACTCTGACAAAATATATTTTAACTTCCTTATATTAATTTTGTTAAACTGTAGGTTAGTTGTTCAAAGAATGAACATCATTTTGTTTTTTTGGTAAAATATATGGTAAGTAATAAACTTGAGAATTTTTTGCTACCCAGTTTCCAGAAAACAGCCTGTGGAATTCTTTATTTGTAACTTCTTAATAAATTAAAACCTAGCCACCCTTTTCCACTCACAGATTGTGAACAGCATTCATTTCTTTTACCAAGGAAATAACTAATAATAATAATAACAACAATAATTTGATAACTACAGCCTGGTGGAAGGCCAAGTTATCAAATTATATAGATAGTTTTCTTTCTTTAAATTTTTATTTTATTGTCAAATTGATATACAGAGAGGTTACAGTTTCATACATTAGGCCTTGGGTACATTTCTTATACTGTCTGTTACCTCCTCCCTTATTCCCCCCTCCTTCTCCCCCTTTCCCTTTCCCCCCATGAATTGTTCAGTTGGTTTACACCAAATGGTTTTCCAAGTATTGCTTTTGGAGTTGCTTGTCTTTTTATCCTTTGTCTCTTAATTTGGATATTCCCTTTCACTTCCCTAGTTCTGATACCAGTATATACAGTATCCAGTGTATTCAGATGAGATACAGTGATAGTGCAAGTGCAACCACAGGATACAAGAGGATCATCAACAAAAGAAGCTACGGTTTCACAGGGCATGTTGAAAGTGATTGCAGCAGTGATATTACAGTCGTTTCCATAACATGGAGTTCATTTCACTTAGCATCATCTTATGCATTCATAGGGGCATAGCTATTAGGCTCTTGTGATCCTCTGCTTTGACTAGCCTAAACCTGTGTTTACTATTCCCTATGAGGAAACCATAGAGTCCATGCTTCTTTGGGTCTGGCTCACTTCAGTTAGTATATTTTTTTTCCATTTCCTTATGAATGGGGCAATGTCATTTTTCCATTGTGTATATGTACCACATTTTCCTGATCCATTCATCTATATAGACAGTTTTCTAGGTACAGCTAATTTGCTTTTTATTTTAAGCAAAAAAAAAAAACATGTTTTGCGTTTAGCATGGAAAAGTTTATTACAAAGGCAAATAAGCTCAATAATAAAGCAGGATGATAAGAAAACAATGTTTATTTTATTAAATCAAGCCAAACATAATACCATTTAAAGTATATAGGTTAATTGAAAAATCAAATTTTCCCTTTCTCTAATATTAATATAAAAAAGCCTTACTTCACCCTATTTTTTGTTTGCTGCATAAAATATATGTCCTTAACTTTTGTGGTATTTTCTTTTTCTTTAATCAGATTATCTTTTTTAAAAGTTTTAAACAATATAAATCACTACATAAAAATAAAGCTATTTGAAGTTAGCAATTCTCTCCATGGGACAATGCAATTGGAAACACCAAAATGATAATGGATTTAGTGGAACTGGCATATTTTAGTGATTATGCAATCACTCATTTCCCACAGAATCTTTTTATAGGAAACTTTGGAAAATCCCAGAAGAACTGACCGAGTCATTTAAACCACAACAGGTTTCTTTCAACATCAAATCCATGGGTAGGAGTGAGTGAGGAAAAATTTTTCTTTATTTCTTTCCTTTTTTTTTTTTTTTTTTTTTTTTAAGGACGGCCTGGTTATGACTGTGCCAAGCTGTGGCTTCCTGTCCTGTAGACTTCTTCTGAACATCAGATCTGACTTCCACCAAAATCCAAGGCATTCTGAAAACATCCAAGGAGAGGAAGCATTTTTTCACCATGACATGGGAAAGGGTCACAGAGATTCAAATGGAAACGGACATTTCATTTGAGTGACTGTTTCTACCCACATTGGCTTCATGCCTAATTCAACAAGCACTTAGGTGGCTGAAAAGGGAAATTTTTGTTAAAATGAATCCAGCTCTGACTTGGACACAGAGCCTTTTGACTGGCGGCCGAGTTCCTTGTGCTAGCTGGCAAAATTAGCAAAACTTTTTTTAGTTGTGGGGTTTTGAAAATTTCTCATTTCCTGGCAGAATTTTCTTCCTCTAGGAGATAAAGGGAAAGACCACTCCAATCGACACCATGTAACACTTCTATCTTCTTAGAAATGATTTTCTCAACCAGGCTGGGTTCCCTGAAGACACACTCTGGCTTACCATGGCCTCTCAACAGCTGGCTTATAACCAAATGGTCTCAGAAAAGTCCTCCCTTCCCTGATTGTGGATGTCAGTGGGAGTCTGCAGGCTGTCATCAGAAGGTTCATCTTACATGTATGACCACAGGGGCTATGTGTGTGTGTGCATATGTGTGAGGGTAAGTGGTGGGCTGTGTGCCTAGTTTTAAACATTTAGGAATACTCAAGGACAGATTGAGAAAGCCAGAGAAGAAGGTAGGATTCTTTGCTTTATTTCGACCTAGGAAGCAACAAGAAACGTTTATTGGCCACCTATCACATGGATATAATATACACTACTATATTAACCAGAAATAGTCAATCTACAACGATGGCAGAGTAAATAGGCACAAACCTGCTGGATAGATTTTCAGTCCCACAAGGTGAACACTTGAAAAATGATGCATCCATACTTAGGAATGGATCTGATTGAAATATTCACAGGTATAGACCGAGATATATTGGTAAGGCTTTTGTTGTAAGAGAGAAAGTGAATGGAATTACTATGTCCAACATTAGGAAATGGTTAACCAACTACAGTGTCTGTCTAATGGAAGATTCTGTAGTAGTATCTTTAAAAGATATACAACAATAAGGTGTAAGGTTTTGTTCATAGAAACAAAAATAAAAAGTTAATATAGTTGAATGACAGCTTTATAAACATTTGTATGAATACTTATATTGAGTAAATGAGTAACAGGAAATATTCCTAGATTACTGGGACATATAGGCATTCCAGACAGGATGGATAGACAAATGAAACAGATAAGTAAAATAAATAGATATATAGGTAGAATATATAAAGATAGGCTAGAAAAATAGATACACATATGAACACATGCATATGTTGATATTTTGTGCATAAAACTTTTTTCTGAGTAATTATTTATTTACTGTCAAAGTGTTGTGGCAGTGAGTACATTTCTTGTACAATTTGTTACCTCCTCTCTCACACCCCCCCCCGTTGTCCCTGTACTATCACTGTATCTCATCTGAGTACCCTGGATACTGTATATCCTAGCCTTGGAAGTAGGGAAGGGAAAGGGAATATCAAAATCGAGAGACAAAGCATAAAATATTTTTTTAAATGAAAATATATTTTATTAGACTAGCAGTGAAGAAAACATTTTGCTTGCTAGATCTAAACACCCCACTTTTTAACTTAAGTATTGCAGCTTAAAATTTGATAAGAAACTTTAGGCAAAGCAGAGAAGTAAGAGAACTAATTCTTTCTACTTTACAGGGGAAGAAAGAAGAAAATCAGAGAGGCAGTATCTCTTCTATCACAGTTACTATTAGTTTGTGATAAGGTCCCAGCACATGGTTCATTCATTTTCTTTTTTTGTTTTGTTTTTGATGTTGGTTTAAAAATGGTTTGAACTTAGAGCCTTAGGTCCTCATTTGCCTTTTCACTCAACATTAGTACTCTTCCATTTGAGCCATATTTCCACTTCCATGAGCTGAGTTGCTTGGATGACAGGAATGAGACATCAGTACCCAGCTAACAGTCTGTTATATTGGTCAGGCTAGTCTTTGTTTGCACATAGGTCATTGGTTTTTATATGAGTTTGGGTTTTTCTATACAATAATTAGTGCTCTACCTCATGAACTACACCTGTAGTCCTTAAATGCATCAGTCAATTTTTGGTAGGAATTCACATTTTTGCCCAAGGCTACTCTTAGCCCATGATTCTCTTATCTATGCTTACTATATACCTGAAATTCTTGATATGTGCCATCATATTGTACCTTATTATTTTCTTGAAGTACTTGTTTTACATATTATGGATAATTTGTTATAAATTCAAAAATTTTATTGTAACATTTATAGTAACCTCATGAGATACTATCCAACTGGAGTTAATATGCTGTGAGAGGCTGGGGATATAGCCTAGTGGCAAGAGTGCCTGCCTCGGATACACAAGGCCCTAGGTTCGATTCCCCAGCACCACATATACAGAAAACGGCCAGAAGCGGCGCTGTGGCTCAAGTGGCAGAGTGCTAGCCTTGAGCGGGAAGAAGCCAGGGACAGTGCTCAGGCCCTGAGTCCAAGGCCCAGGACTGGCCAAAAAAAAAAAAAAAAATATGCTGTGAGAGATACTGTTTTAATGGATTAAAGTATCTAAGTATCTAAGTCTCTAAGTATCTGATTTTTTTTCTTTCCTTTCCAGGTACTATGGCTTAAATTTAGGGCCTCATGCTCTTGTATGAGGCAAGTATGGTACTACTTGAGCCATACTTTCATTTCTGGGGCTTGTGCCAAATTGGGAATCTCAAATCTCAGCCTCCTAAGCAGCTGAGATTACAGGCATGAGCCACTGGCACCAAACTAGATATCTGACTTCAGGCTAGTCATGGAGACTTATGTCTGTAATGTCAGTTTCTCCCGATGTAGAACTTAAGGGCAACTTAGATCAAGGTTATCAAGACAACATCTCAACACACAAGCCAGGTATGGCAGCACCTGCCTGAAATCACAGCTGTATGGGAGTCATGGGGGAAAAAATAAGAGAAACAGCCCATTAGCATTAGCCTCAAGTAAATAAAAATCACCAAGGAGTAGATCTAACTGAGAAGGCCAAAGACCCCTTCAATGAAAACTATAAAAACACTGATTGAAGTAGGAAGTTGACAAATAAATAAAATTAAAAGACCACTCATTTTCAAGAGTTAGCAGAATTTAATGTTATTCTTTCCAAAAGTCCAATAATCTTTTTTAAACCAAATTTTAAAAAGGAATCCTAGTCACTGCCTTATACATGAAACTGTATCCCCTCTGTATATCACTTTGACAATAAATAAATAAATTTTTAAAGAAAAGGAATCCTAAAATTTATATGGGACCATGAAATATATGGAATAGCTAAAGAAATCATATGAATAATGAGAAATACCTGAAATAACATCACCAAATACCCAACTACAGATAATATATGCCATAGTGACAAAAAACAGCATGGCACATAAACAGATATGTGTACCAATGAAACAGGACAGATGACCCAGTAATAAACCACACATAAACATCTTTATGTAAAACCAGAAACTCCCAAGTACTACAGGTCAAGGGGGAAAATATTTTAATACATTAGAGATAGGCAATGACCCTCTGAATAGATTTTCAATAGCTCAGGAAATAATAGCCACAAGGGTTGACAAATGAGGGGCATCAAATTTAAAAGCTCTTACATGGAAAAAAATAATTACCACAGGGAAGACCTAGCCTATCAAACGGGAAAAAATATTTCCCATCTATATAACTGACAGAACATTAATATCTAGGACATATAAAAACTAAAAAAACAAAGATTAAACTTGGAGAGGAAGAATAATCCAATTAATATACAGACAAATAAGTATAAGAGGTAGTTCTCCAAAGAAGTCCAAATGGAGAATAAAAGCATGAAAATAAGTCTTGAGCTGGGAATGTGGCTCAAGTGGTAGATCAACTGCTTAGAATGCATAATCCTCTGAATTCTAATCTTAATAATACAGCCACCCAAATGTTTACAGTATTTAGTTATCAGGGAAATACAAGTCAAAATGACATTGATAGTCTGCCTACTGCAGTCATAATATCCATCACCAAGAAACAAACAAGGGCTGGGAGTGGTGAGGAATGCTAGTAATTCCAACTACAGAGAGAATCATAGGGAGGGAATGAATATGAATAAAGAAAATATGCTCTGTATTCACACTAGATTTTTTATTCAGTCATAAAAAAGAATTAAGTTATGTCTTTTGTGAGGAAACAGATGGAAGCGGAGATCATTATGTTAAGCAAAAGTATCTAGATTGAGAAATAATCCAGACTGAATATGGTATATATTCTCTCATATGTGAAATCTGGATTTAGAAGAAAGACACAGAACTATAAGGAAGAATAACTGGGAAGGAGAAAGGGACCAGTGGTTGCAGGGAGCGGAGAGACAAAGGAGGGTATTGGAGAGTCAACTACAATTAAGGTACATTACCTGTACTTTCAAGTGTTATGATGAAATGCAATACAATGTATAAAACTTTCAAAATAAAAAAACAAGGAAGATAAATTTTAAAGTAATTTCCATTTTTATTATACAAATTCCTTTCAGAAGGTATTTGTTTCCTGCTCCAAGTATAGAACCTTGTAAGAGTTCTATAAATACTCATTGACTGAATTATTAAATGCATAATGGCTTTGGAAACACTTTTCTAATGGTATAGGATTATATATAGTCAGAATTGGCAGAGATATTTAAATAATTCACATAAAGCCTTCCTTAACCGGTACGATGAAATGAGATTTTCTGAAGCACAAGAATAGATTTATTATGTTTTGGACTTTTTTCCCCAATGTGTAGATCTCAGGTTGCAACTGGGAAACATCAGATAACAACCTTCCTCTAATTCAGATGGTGAATATATGCAATTTCTAAGTAGGGAATATTTAAGGTAATGAGTTCTGAATAATGTTTATTAACTATATATATAGTTATATATAACTATATATATATAACTATATATATATATATATATATATTTATTTTTGGCCAGTCCTGGGGCTTGGACTCAGGGCCTGAGCACTGTCCCTGGCTTCTTTTGCTCAAGGCTAGCACTCTGCCACTTGAGCCACAGCACCACTTCTGGCCGTTTTCTGTATATGTGGTGCTGGGGAATTGAACCCAGGGTCTCATGTATATGAGGCAAGCACTCTTGCCACTAGGACATACCCCCAGCCCCTATTAACTATATTTTAATGATCCATCCTTTTTACTGAAAAACATTTAAATCTTTTAGAAATCACATCATAAGTGTGGTTTTAATTCTTTTTTAAATATATTTTTATTATCAAACTGAATTACAGAGAGGTTACAGTTTCATACATTGGATACATTTCTTGTACTGTTTGTTACCTCGTCCCTCATTCCCCCCTCCACTCTCTCCCTTTCCCTTCCCCCCTATGAGTTGTTCAGTTGTTCAGTTCATTTTCACCAAACAGTTTGTAAGTATTGCTTTTGTAGTTGTTTGTTGTAGTGTGCTAATCTTCAGGTATTTCTCTTCTTGATACAGCCACTAATGTCTAGTCAGAGCCATACAGACCCAATCACAGTGGGATTTTCATTAGTGCTCTACTGAATTAAAGAGATCTGGTGTATAAAAAGCACACTCAATGTTTTGTGCTTTAAAAAAAGCTTTTATAAGCCAGAAACTGCTGACTTATACCTATCTGAGGATCATAGTTCAATGCGAGCCTGGGGAGAAAAGTCCATGAGACTCTTATCTTTAATGAATCAGCAAGAAACTAGGAGTAGAGCTGTAGTTCAAGTGGTACCATTGCTAACCTTGAGCCAAAAAGCACAGGGACAGTGCCAGTTCAAACCCAGGACAACACACACACACACACACACACACACACACACACACACACACACACACACACACACACTTTCCTAATAGACCTAAAGCCTGATTCTTCCATAGCCGAGAGAATTAACTTTATGCAGAGCTATATGAGGCCACCATGTAGAGAGCATTCCCATGTGCTACCAGAAGCTTTTGGAAAAACTTACGTGTATGTTTTCAGAATTCTCAGATGTAATCCTGTTGATTTCTCTGTGTCTTGAAAGTTTAATAGATAGCAACAGGATTTACTGTCCTGTTTCATAGCACAAAAGTTCTTGGTTTTGACCTTAATGATTTTTCTGTACTTGGTAGTGCTTCTTAGCCAGGTTCCTAACATCTTTTTAATAAATTTGAGATCTAAAATCAATCTGAAACCATGTATACTGGTATTAGAAGTAGGAAATTGAAAGGGAATACCAAAATTGAGAGACACAGGGTAAAAAAAGACAAACAACTACAAAAGAAATACTTGCAAAACTCTTTGGTGTAAGTGAATTGAACACCTTAGGGGGGGAAAGGCAAAGGGGGAGGAGGGTAGGGGGTATGAGGGACAAGGTAACAAACAGTACAAGTAATGTATCCAATGCCAAACGTATGAAACTGTAACCTCTCTGTACATCAGTTTGGTAATAAAAATTTGAAAAATTAAATAAATAAATAAATAAATAAAATAAAAACAATCTGTTCATTAGGCAAGTCCTCTTCAGTCTGATACACTGTACTACTTCCTCTAGTCTCCATATGTATAGTAATGAATTTCCTACATTGTTAGTATGGACACATCACCCAACAAACATGTTCTGGGAAATAATTCAACATTCTATTCTTTATCTTAGTAGAAACAACATTGGAATTTTAATGTGTGTGTGTGTGTGTGTGTGTGTGTGTGTGTGTGTGTGTGTGTGTGTGTTGGTCCTTAGGATTGAATTCAGCCTGAACACTATTGCTGAGCTTTTGTTCAAGACTAGCATTCTAACATTTTACTCCTGATTGTACTCCTGTTTTTCTTTTCTTTTTTTTTTGTTTTTTTCCAATAGTTTTTATTGGATATAGGAGCCCTGTGGATTTTCCTGCCCACACTGGTTTTGAACTTCAATCCTCAGATCTGCAGCTCTAGAGAAGCTAGGATTATAGGCATGAGCCACTGGTGCTTGGCTTCAATGGATATTTTTTTTTTAACATACATGTTTCTAAGTCTGAATCTCTATAAGCTCTGTCCATTCATTTTATTTAGGTTTTCTAAGGAAATTTTGCAAGTCTTCCCATTTAAACTTTCTGTTTACTTTAGTATTTGTTTCATCTCCATGTTTTCTGAACTCCTGTAACATTTGTTATCTCTAAGAGTTTTGCTTTTAAATTTGCTAATGTGGTATATCATGGGTATTTAATTGACTATGTCAAAAATTTTCTCTATGAAGTGAAGGGGAGTTTCCTAATATAGAGACTAGCCAAGGTTTGAGCCCCAACAGAGCAGCATGATCATTTCATGACTGGAGATTTCCAGTTCTTTAATATTTAACCTAAAGTATTAATTATGTTTAGCATAAAACCTTACATTATTTGTTGAACTGCATTGTTTCACCCATGCTACATAGCAAGGCAAATAACTGATTTTTTTCATGTGTTTAGGAAGACATATTTCTAATAAATGTTTAACATAAAGTTGTTGAAGTTCTTGCCCTACAATTCTATTGCCTTAAACATTTCTTGCCACTTCTGAGCCAACGTTTTCCTCTTTTAATTTCTCTATTAACTTTAATTAGGCTCATGAGTTTGCTGGCCAGGTGGCTTTTCCCTAAACACTCACAACTCTGTTTTCTAGGCAAGTAGTAGAATTCAGTTAAGCCACAGATTTGAGGCAGAATGTAATGTTATAAGCTGTGGACGGTTCCGATGACACCACAACTCATTTCATCCACTGAGAATTTCAGCAGGCACCACTTTTAATAAGCCAGGCTCAGCATTTTTCAAGGAATACTTTGGGATTCATTTTTGAAAGCAATATTGGTTATGATTCCACAGCTGGAAGATTTCTGAGGAAATAATATTTGTCCTCTTGAAAGCATGCTTGGTCCATACAGTGTAAAGTACATAACCCAGAGCCATTGACTGTAAATGTTAGCATAATATTACTCTAATATGTAATTTTCCAGCAGCATTGTAATGGTTGCATGATAGAATAGGAGGATTAGTTACCTGGTAAAGTTTTATTTCATTTCATTTTGTATATTAGGAGCTGTAAACTTGCCTACATCATTTGTATCTTTTAAGGCATTAACATAGATCTCATTTGTGATTTTTCTTATGAAAAATCATTAAAAAGAAACAGAGTTGAAAATCTTACTTCTATCCTACAGGGCATTAGATGGTCTCAGGTATTGGCTGCTGGTTTAATAAAAGGATAGGATTTCCATTTACTCCAGGAAGGCTTAATGTATTGTTCTCAGAGTGAGACAGTCAGAATGAGTCAGGAGCCAAAGAATACACTTTATAGACACAAATAATCGTAAATTCAGAATGTCACCTTTAGGCAGAGGCATTTTTATTATTGTTAGTGGAGCTGCTGAGTAGGTTTGATGTTTTATTCTCTTGAGGACTCAATGTTCCCGAGTCCTGGAGTCCTGTCTTTATCAGGCTCGCAAGGAGGGAGCCCAGCCAAACTTGCTTCCTATACTTCTCTATGATTGATAGCAGATGGGATGCTTTAAAATAAACCTATCCATTAGCAGTACTCAGTGTTTTTACTCAAGGCATTTACAACTCTCTCAAGCAGAAAACACATTCGCTCCATGAACTAGTTTCGGTCCACAACAGCTTTACAGGTGCAAATCTCTCATTAACTCTTAAATAGTGATGAAATAAACAATGGCTTTTCTCTTACTTCATTTAAGGGACTATACTTCAAAGGTTCTCTGGAATTACTCTTCTCCAGGACAGAAGAGTTTTATTAAGGCAGAGCTATATTATACACTAATATGTTTGTTCTAGGAATGTATGTATAATGCGGGTGTTATAGTTTAATGTTTGTGTCTATGCACACAGATTTAGTGGTAAATTACTAGTGTTGTTTCTGAAGAGTTAGAAAAGAAAGAAAAACTCAACAAAGGTCCCCAGCAGTTCTCTAGTGCCTACTTCCATGTGCCTGCATTCAATGTGTCCTGAGAGGTAGTACTCATACTGAGCATGTATCATTACCATGAGCTAATGGCTCTATTTTAGGCAGTGAGTTGTAATCCTTTAATATTTGTAGTTAGGCATGGCACAGACACTTTAAAAAATAATCCTTGTATACCTATTGAACATGAGTGTGTAGGTTGGCTTCAAGATTTTCATTTGTGACCAAGGGGGAAGAGAACACTTTATAGTTTGTAGGTGACAAATACAGAATTTGCCTTGTATATGGCATTGCCCTAGAAACTTGCTAAAATTAATTTATCTTATTGAAAACAATTAAGCTATTACACCCCAATTTTATAGACAAGGAAGCTACTATGCTCTATTAGTTTTGTTATTATAAAAAAATAAGTCCTTGTCTATAGTTTTTCCTGAAAGGAGGAATTGAAATTCTAGACTCAGAAGCTACACTGCCTGAGTTCAAACTTGCTCAGGTACTTTCTACTTGTATGACTGTGGACATGATTAGTTGTTGAATCTTTTAATACTTTCTATCTATATACCTATTATCATGAGTATTCAATGAGTCTATTAGTGTTCTGATTCTTATTTTGAAATCTGACATTGGGCTAATAATTGTGCTATTATAATGTGGTTTTTGTGGTGATTGGGAAAGTTAAAGTATGTATTATGGTTAGAATAGTGGCCCATAATCAGTGAGTCCCTTCTAGTTTAATTCTTCATTATTACTGTCATGACTAAAAATATTAAACTGACATTAAATACTTGAGATAACTTAGTCTTCTCTGCTCAAATTTGATGCCTGGGCTTCCATGCTTTGAAAAATTCCAATCTACACAAAGCAATTTGTTTGTTTTTATTTCACACTTTATTAATTAGATGCACATAGAGTTGCCAATCGGAGACTCTGATCAGCATGAGGTAATAAGAGTTTTCATATAAAATTGATAAGATTTTGCCCCAAAGCAAAGTAATTTGACACTTTCACTTCAGCAGCATTATTCTTGGTGGATATGTTTTCCCCTTAGGCTTTTGGAAATAATGAAAGTGGTTAATGGAGCCCCTCATTACAACCTTCCATGGGTCCCCATGGGCCCATGTTGCCATGATAGGTGACACCGAGCCAAAATATCTCCTCCGTGGGCAGCTTGAGTGGCAAAGCAGCAACAGTCATAAAATATGCCCCTGACTACCCCACTCCATACTATTTTCAAAGGCATAGTTTGTTTAAAGGACTTTATGAAGGCCAACATAAGAGAAGTGTGTCACTGTTTTCCTACTGAATAACACAGATGATTCTGGAAAGTATAGTGAAAGAATCCAAGTCTACATACATTACTCCCGTTAAAATCCATGTTACGACTTTCACCATGAGGCATTTGTGTAGAACATTGCTTGTTTTCTCTTCAGCCTCACTACATTTACCAAGTTGACTTTCAGCTTGGTTTCTGATGCCTTGCCTCAGTGTTACCAGTAGCTAGGATCACAGGCAGCTCCATGTCAATAAGACAATTATTTCTTATCTCTGTGTATACACTCAAGTAAGCTTCAGAATTAGTATATCTTAATACAGGCAAGAAAAGAAACAAAAGAAATCCAGTCACACGGGAATATTTAAGAGGAGAAATTCCTCAATTAAAACTGGAACATTTTATATTGATATAGCTGTAAGATACTCAGTTATTATTATAAGTACAGTAAGTGCTTGGTTACCGGAGAAATTACATGAGATTTCTGAAAAGTAATTTTATATTGGGCGTGGCTATAAAAAGCGAATGCTAGACCAATGTTTCTTGTTGTAAGCTTCAAGGGAATATGGCTAGTAATGTGACATACTGAAGAGTATTTTTGGTGAGCAGATTTAGAGAAAGTGGATACACTAATGGTTCCTATACTCTACTTTACTAGTTTTCATATATCATTGAATGGTATTTAGTCAGATTGATAAACTCTCTAAACTAAGAGAAAGAAACATAAAAAAGCAGGACTAGTTATAAAAAGATGTAATTCCAGTAGTAAATATTCTGCAAATTTAGCAAGAGAGGTATTAGGAGCCTGAGTAGATTTAAGACCATGCTTAAGCATTGTGCTTCTTGAAGAATAACCAAGATCATCTCATATATGACTGCAACTATGAACAAGTTGCATCTATTAGTTACCTAGTCTATTTTATTTTATGGAATTACAGATAATCAGTATTTATAGTGCAATTATGAAAATACAAATAGGTAAAGGGGTGAGCATCAAGATTCCTGCATTCTATGAAAAGAATTTTATATCAGCCTTCCAGCTGATATAAAAGAGCTTTCAGCTCTTTATTCCTAAAAGAAGCTCCGCAAACCTCTACTGTGTTGAGCAGAATCAGAAAATCAAGGAAGTTTCCCTCCTTCTTCATTGGCCATGACAGGCAGCAATAACTATGCACAGATTTATCCTGCTGGACCAAAGTGGTAGCCCATGAGACTTTCCTGTGGACCATATAACTCACAGTGAACTTGAAATGATTAGCCCCGTTTTTCCCATAGTTTTAAAATTCAAATGTTTTGCATCAATATTACTTCCTTCCCGGTAGTGATATTTAGGCTCAACTTGGCAAATTACTTAGATGGAGAAATAAGGAATTCATATTTAAATAACTATGATATACTTGCTGTTGATTTTATATGGACTTCAATGATTGCATTCCTCTCAGGAAGGTTTCCTAGTAAGAAAATGTTGACATCTTTTACAGACTTGATAATTTTTTCTCTAATGTGGTTTTAAAGCGACTGAATCCATTAATTTTTTTGTTGTTGTTAATCACTTGGTCCTTTACCCAGTATAACCTTAGAATACTTTCCACAATTTGTGTTTAGAATACTTTCCACAATTTGTGTTTAAAAGTGTTTTCTCCCAAAGCCCCTTTCTTTCTTTTAGGACTTTCTCTTGTTTTGCTAAAATTTGGAAATTAGAAATTTTTAAGCAGGGCATCTCTGTCTCTTTCTTTCCAGGGATCTGTTTCGTTGGAAATTTTTGAAAAGTTGAGGTTTGTTCCCAAGTATGGGTTCCATTTGGTTTCCAATAAATGCACTATAAATCTTATATCAGGGCAGGCAATTGCAACTCAGATTTTCCTAATGTGAAACCCACGTTTGTAAAGTCAAATATATTCTATATAACAATTTGAATTATCTAAAATAATAATTTTAAGCACATATCAAATTTAGTTCTAATCTTGGCAAATATTTCTGTGTTTAATAGAGGAGCAGATGTTTAAAGCAAACTAACTCAGTTTAGAGATTATAACTGTTCTAACATTTAAGAAGTCTTTACATTTTGTGGGTGCTTTCTTGTTACTGTAACCAGTGAAAAAATGAGAGAATATATGTAGGCATATTTTAGCTATTTCCTGATATTGTCTCTACAAATCGATGAGTATTCTTGTTCCCCAGAAACTTATTTCTCCACCATCAATATTTCACCTCTATAAAGATGAGTGTAATATTGCTAACTTTGTTTATGTGTTAAAAAAAGAATACCACCCAGAGCTATTTGCCGTAAGCTCTTTAAGATAAGTCATAAGTAGCATGAAAAGTGTAACTTACTATGATCATCTAATAATTTGCTTCCTATCACCATGTCCCCTTAATAATAAAATGTAACAAAACTATCCTTGTACTAGAGCAGAAACTGGATATTAGCCAATGAACTGAGTTGAGTTTGACGGGTGCATTATTCAGTTGGGTTTCTTGTCACCTTAAAAATTATGATATTGGATTGCTATTGTTCATTGCAGTAACACAAAAAGATTTGTAAATGTTGAAAATTTAGCAAATTGATAGTTATGTGTTTATATCCAAAGGCAATGAAATATTGTTATATGATTAAAGGAAAACAGAATTGTCCTTGCCAATATGTAAATCTATATTTTAATTTGGGAAGCTGTGTATAAATATACTAGCAATAATTAGCATATAGTACCTTGGATAACAGTTTATAAAATGAATTTCTTTACTGAACATTAACAGTAGGACAATCCAAGAGCTAATCAGCCAGCTTAGGAATGATCATGAATTTTATTACAAAATGTCTACTGGGTCCAGCTTTGAAGAAAATAATTAACTCCAATTGTAAGATCAAATCACTTTTCACACATAAGTACAGAGGTATTTGCCAGAGTCCACTCAACTAGTTTATAGAAAACATTATTTCAAAGGTTGGTTCTCTTCATCCAAAAAATGACTCAATACCTCTTTCACATAATACTTGTATAGTATGTGTTATACAGAAGTCATAAATAAGTATGCATGTATATACATTCAATTATACTGATATCCTATTTTATATCAGACATGCTAATTTTTATTTAGTTGTGCAAAAATATCTGTAATTCATATTACTGTTATTTCCATTTTTCTACTGTGGTTCTAAACATACATAGGCATTGGTTGTTTTTTTTTTTAACAACATACAGACTGACTGAATGTTGTGGTGCTTACTTTTTAAAGGTCTGCATTTTTCACAAAATATTTTTGTATTTTGTTTTGTACTTTTAGGTGTATATTTTATATTCCAACTCTAGGTATTTTTACCTATTATATCACTACTTCTTTTCTGATTTCAAGTGGTCCTATTATTTATAGCATCTTATAATACCAGATATAGGATACTTGCCTTTGCCTATGTGTGCCTGTACTTAGTCACAGATGATCACATAGATATAGTT
Organism: Perognathus longimembris pacificus; assembly: GCF_023159225.1. Classification (NCBI taxonomy): domain Eukaryota; kingdom Metazoa; phylum Chordata; class Mammalia; order Rodentia; family Heteromyidae; genus Perognathus; species Perognathus longimembris. Next base: position 74,972,870 of record NC_063164.1, on the reverse strand, counting down.
GAATTGTATGTGCCTTTTTGAAACTACTTAAATAAGTTGTATTTACTTTATAAAATTCTTTGTTGATTGTTTTCTCCCATACTTTGTTGATTCCGTGTGGTTAGATCATGAAAAAAAGAAAAGAAAATTTACAGAAGAATTGTAAGTAATAAGCTGAGCTCAGCTGGGATTTGAGGTATTGGCTTGAAAACAGCCCAGGAAAAAAGATCAAGGGAACCTATCTCAACCAATTAAAAAATAAAAAGCTTGGTAATTTAAGCAGCATAAAGAAGAGGAGGGAGGTCCAGACTAGCCTTGGCAAAAAAAGGAGATCATATTCAAAAATGAAGAAAACAAAAAGGAGTGAGGATATGGCTCAAGTGGTAGAGCCTCTGCTTAGTGAATGCTAGTCACTGTGATAAATCCTTAGTATCACCCAAACAAACAAACAAAGGAATACAAAAAGAAAGAAAACATTCTGTCTTACATTTCTTAATAGTACATGATAGAATCTATGAGATCTTAACCAAATTCATGTAGAAAGTAGCTGCTACTACCTGCAATCACAAAAACCCTTGAAGGTACACCTAAATTTAAAACTTCATCAATCATACCTTAGACTTTTTTTTTTGTCAGTTGTGGGGCTTGAGCTCATGTCTTGGGTGCTGTCTCTGAGACTCTGCTCAAGACTTGCTCTACCACTTGAACGATAGAGCCATTCTGGTTCTTGAGTGGTTAGTTGGAGATGAGAGTCTTTTGAGCACTTTTTTTTTTTTTTAATTTTGCCTGGGCTGGCTTTGAACCATGATCTGAGGCTCGCAGTCTCCTGAGTAGCTAGGATAACAGACATGAGTTAGAGTTTTGACTACTAAACTTCTATTTCTAGTAGTCTTAAAATAAGTCTTAAGAACAATGTTTTCGGGAAGGTAGTTATTTTAGAGAAAAACTATCTTTATTATGTATATTAAATTTCTCTAACATTGTAGTTCTTTGTCTATCAGATAAACAAGTGGTCAAATGCATGGGGATATTTACACTTGGCACATGAAAAGTAACTTGGAATATTTCATTATCTTAGAAAAGTACAAAGCAAATAAAATAATTTAAGGAAGAGTTAAATTTTTTCCTGATGGAGGTATCCTTGAAATTAAGTATTTCCCTCTGTAGTTGACATTTAAAATGTGTGACTTAAGAGAGATAAGATGAAAATTGTGAGAAACATAACCTTAAATATTTTGGATCACATTTTCATAAATTATACAGCATTTGGCACAAGTTTTAGGAAACAGCAACACTCTAGGGTAATGATGAGTATTTATATGCACTTTATGTGAACATGTATGCACACTAACACAGTTATGTTTGTGTTGTAATGCATCAGACATATAGAATGTGTCTATGTAAAATGGTTTTATATGTTACATTTCCATCCCCGAGACTAAATGTTGGCTCTTTAAAACTTGTTTGTGTGGATATTTCCATTCTGATCTTATGGAACACAGTTATTGGATAGTACAAATGCTATTTTAATTCTTCATAGGCATCAAAAATGTCCTTGGAGAAGTCACCCTAAGGCATCTTAGAAATGACATGTTATACATTTGACAGAACAAAGTAGGAAAAAGAAATAAAAATGAAACTATGTTATCATTGGCTACCCTTTAAACATATTTAAAATAAAACTCTCAGAAGTGATAATGTATTGTAGAGAGTAGCACTGGGCCAGCACAGGGAACACAGGATGACCTAATGGTCATTTTCCATCTTTGTTTACTATGATGCTGCAGATCAAGAGATGGAGACAGCAATTGCTTATAAAATAAGAAAGCCTGTATATCTGTGTTTCCTCATTTATAACATATATAGGTGTTACTGTATATATAGATGTATTTATGTGTGGGTATACCTATATATCTTCTCTCTTTCTCCCTTTCCCTCAATCCCCTGGAGTTCAGAAGCAGATAATCTCTTAAAATAAACAAAAACTGTGAGAACCTAAGTGAAGTCAAGAACTGGCTCACTTCTTAGAGGCATTATGTGGAAAGTATGAAGATGCTGATTTGATTATAAAAGCTGGAAAGTGCTGGAACCAAAGCAGGTTATACTGCAGGCAGTAGTTTAAAAGGGGGGGGGGGTACAAAATCGGGTGTAACCCTGGGCTTTGATACAACTGGCCTTGCAGCCCCCACTTGAGATTTGCACATCCCCAAGGGAAGCTGTGGTTTGGAATAAGATCGTGCATTTAATTTCACACAAAGAAGTTATTGGACTTGGCACCAAAAGAAAGAATTTGCAGTATATTTTTTGTCATGATTAGTGGCCCACTCACCACAACATTTGATTATTTTGGAAAGGGAAAAGTTAAATCCTTGTAAAGTTGTGATTTACAATTTGCAAGCATCCAGGTAGGGAGTTGTGACTTCTGCCAGTTTGATCGTGGGATCCACGTTTTATTTTAGCTCATTGATGTGAGAAAACAAAACAGTTCTGTAGAGGGGACATAGAGTTGGGATTATATCCCTTTACTATACTAGTAGAGTTTCTCTCCACAATCTATCTTTCTAAGTCATGATGAGTTTATTCTTCTTTGGAACTCATAGTAAGAAACTGGCATGGGGCTGGGTTACTTTTCACTTTTAATCTATACTAGCTAGTTTTTTTTTAACATGTGATTCCTTTTCCCTCAAAGTTAGGTAAAAAGTTGAGGCAAAAGACTCAAAAGGAGTTTCTAATTTTATATTTAAAAACAATTGTCACTGGACATTTTATTTCTCCAGCTTTATAATTAAGCATGGAGATCTCATGGATATTTTAATAGTCTTGAATATATACAAATAGGGGAAATGAATAACCAACTGGGAATGTTGATGACTATTTTCTTTGTGGAACTTTTTCCACAACGGTGATGCTTTATCTTTGGTGTTAAGATTTCTGTTTGTAGAAGTATCATTCTTTTGAACCTTAGCTTTCTGAAATCGTGTCCCACCAGAAACAGTGAGATAGATGAGTTTAAGTTCCAGGCTGGAGGGACAGCCAGGGGACTCGGATGCTGATCCAGTGCTTAACATTGAAATGTAGTTAGGCAGGTCTCCATATAAATTGTGAAGAGAACCTCAATGATACATTCAACTGCTGTCATACTTTTGAATTATTTTTTTGATGTATTTGTAATTGTTGGAAAACTGTCTCTAGTGTTCCCACCATGCTAACCCAGTGAAAGCAGTTTGCTGAATAACGTCCACATAGCAATATTTGAGGTGAGGCTGGCAGAGGAAAAACAGTTCCTTTCCTTCTCTCATTCTGTACTTGGACAGGAGATAAAGATAAACACGAGAATTCCATTCATATTTGGGAAAAGCTATACTTGTACAATTTGAGCCTGGTGGTTAAGGCACGGATAAATAGGGAAAAGAACTTGGGTTCCATCTCTAGTTGGCTATGTGATGTTACACAAATTGTTTATTTTCTCTAAGCCTCAGTTTTCCTGACTACCCAATGAAATAAGTCAAACTAAACACTGCAGTTGGCTGTTGAGAGGATGGAAAGAGTTGATAAATATATCATTTGTAGTCCATAATGGCTAGTACATAATACAAATTCAGTAAGTGTTAGCTATTATTGCTATTTGGCATTGACCTCTTTAGAAGAGTATTTCCTGGTTCTATATTGTGGTAAAAGTACATTTAATCTCAATACATAGGTGAAATAAGTAATCTTCACTTTGTCTCTATTCAATGAACAGTAAACAACAGTTTTCCTCAATCACATCACCTTTACAAAGATATTGTAAATTTTGGATCAAAAGTTAGTTCATTTTGGGTTATTGAATTAATCTTTGACAGTGATATTCAGCTAAAACATTCACATTTCTGGTATTTTCTTGGAAGTCTGTTTATGGATACTTTTATTTCTTTGCCAACTGTCTTCTCCTCTGAACCCTTTTCCCTCTCTTTCCTTCTCTCCCTCTTTCTCTCTCTTTCTCTGTCCTTTTCTCTATGTCTCTTGGTGTCTGTCTGTATTTTTCTCTGCTTCTCTTTCTCATGAACACACACACACACACACACACACACACACACACACACACAACTAGATGAGTTCATCTGAGGCAAGCTGTTTCTATGTGAGAACAAACATTCCTTCCTGCATAGACAATCTTAGTGTTAGCAATCCTAGAGAGTACAGATCAAACTGATGTGACATGGAGACAAGTTCCATGGTGAATGCTGGATTTGACTCCAAACACTGTAATTGATGTGCAATGACAATTTACCATTGTGGTCTCTTTTTCTCTAAACATATTTCTTTTTTATATAAGGACACTTTTGAAATGTGTTTGTCAAAAATAATTCAGATTTCCTGTATACTATGAACAAGTCTCCCCTTTTGAACAGAGACACAGAGCTAAATGTTATTCTCCTACTGCCTCCTAGATCCAGTGTCACAATCACTGAGGACTCTGTTTTCCTTGATCTTGACAGGAAAATTTCATAATACACTGACTGAAAGCTAACTGGCATTTTTGATTACTCTCCCCATAGAAAATGGAGCAAGAAAAAGAGTTAAACTTGTTTAAACATCCAGTTTAAAAGGTGGGGAGAGGGAAACACTTACATTGGTCAAGGCTTCTTGGGATAGCCTGCATAGAGTAATAGGACTTCTGACTGGTACTGAAGAGTTTTCTTCACTCACACATTCTGCTCTGAGATCTGCTTTCTCATGGATGTCCTTTGTCCACTGCATGTCATAGCTTTTCCTGAGAGGTAACAATCTGACAGAGTGACTTTAGCAGTCCATGCCACCACCAATTGCTCCAAAGTCCTGGAAAATGTCTTAAGTATTATCTATTCTGATCCCTTTAGTGGCCATTTTTTGATAAGTAATTATAAATATTCAGAGGGATTTGTTCATTTAGTTAATTTTAGGATCAATATGCTATCAATTTTAATGTGTACATAGTCTTTTCAATATTTTAGCATTTTGAAATTGGGATACATTTTATAATTAGTAGTAGCTAAGATTATACAAATGAAAGTAGTTCCTAAAGCTAGTAAATGTGTATAGTAAGGCTGGATTCTGGTCTGGAGTTTCTTTTGGTAAGCAGCTTGTATGTTTACTATGTCTTATTTACTATGCATCCTGTCAGTAAATTTGCTAAAAATGCAAAGGCTGTTCTTATATCATAATTGATTAGAATACTTAATATATTCATACATACATAGTATCTTTGAAATTTGAATCTTCAATATATAATAAGTACTTCAACTTTTTAATACTATTCTGAATAGTGTTAACTGACTTACAATATTCTTTTTCAAAACATTTACTGATGCTACTTTGAGGAGATATAATCAAAGTTGGATTTTATTCCCATAACAATGAACAAATCTAGCATTTAATAAATTTCCTTGTACTTGAAAATTTATCAAATCTATCTTTATTTATCTCAGCTGAAATGTCACTTACATGCTGCTGTTGTTTTATGGTGCTTGTATTTGTGTGTTTTTACATAACATGAGCAAAAAAATAGGCATATTTTCTGACAATTAATAGGATTAGTACATTTCTAAAGGCAGATCTAAGACTCCCATCTAACATAGGTAACATCGTCTTCTCCCCATCCAGCCCTCTCAGTTGTGTTTCTGTTTACCATGACCACTTCCTTTTCAGTTTGTATTTGAGTAACTCAGTACCTTTCCATCCCTTAAAACCACAACTATCAAAACTCTCATCAAGAAGCAGATCTGGTACTAATTAGTTTTACTTTTGTATGACTTAGAGGCAAATCTAGTTATGCTTTTATTTGTACACTGATGCATGTAGATAATATTTCTGACTGAGCAAGCTGGTAGACTGAATTTTTTTTCTGCTCAAATAGAATAAAAATAACATTGAATTTAGAAAATGGATTATTAGATCTGGACCAGTGATTTACCTACTTAGTCATGAAAATTATTTGAAGTATTAAAAAATAGTTTCCCAGGCCCCATTCCAGACACATTGGGTCAGGTTATCTGGAGTAAGGTCTTGAGAGTAATATTTTTAATGAGCTCCCCAGGCAGTCTGTGACCAGGAACACCCATCTAAAATAAGCAAATGAGAGTAGAGGGTTTAAAGATAACAGTCTCAAGGTTGCCACAAGATGCTACTTGATATGCAAAAGGGGAAATCTTTGATCTTTTTCAAGTACATAAATAGTTGGTATAATCACCACTTTTATTGCTTCTCTTAGAACTTCTCTGTCCTGTATTGTAAAAGTTTAATATATCCAAGTGATAGAAAGTTGTATGCAGATTGAAACCAGAAAGACAAGATGAGACTTAATACCATAATTTAGGAATATGAGTGTTTTTGTGGAAACCAGATCTATTGCTGAATGTTGATATGTAAACAATTTACTAGCCTGTTTCCCTTCTGCATGGTAACTTGAAATTTATCTTAGCTTTAAAAATATTTATTTATTTTACCCTTTCTGGTATTATAAATTTTTTCAAAATTACATTTGTGAAGGAAAGCTTAGTGGTAAATGTGATGGTATTACCTGTATGTCTGGTTCGCTAGTGATCCTGTACTGTTCAGTACTTCTTTTTTTTTTTTTTTTTTTTTTTTTTGCCAGTCCTGGGCCTTGGACTCAAGGCCTGAGCACTGTCCTGGCTTCTTTTTTTGCTCAAGGCTAGCACTCTGCCACTTGAGCCACAGCTCCCCTTCTGGCCATTTCCTCTGTATGTGGTGCTGGGGAATTAAACCCAGGGCTTCATGTATGTGAGGCAAGCACTCTTGCGACTAGGCCATATTCCCAGTCCTGTTTAGTACTTCTGTATTTAGGAATTCCTTCAAAAATATCCAACAAGAACTTTTGAATTAACACACTATCTATCTACATGATATTGAAATGGTTAAAATATATTCATTAACATAATTTAAAAAGTGCTATGCTAAAAACATCATCGCTAAGGGAGGATAGCACTAAGAAGATAAAAAAGTTTCCACAAGAGATATATTCTGAAGTATGGTGGTCCTTTATTTAATGGCAACATTTTTTTAACAAGAATTCAAACTACTTGTAACTCATTCAAAAGTTCTGCTGTTAATGACTTAATTCATGTCTTTTAGATATTATGTAAGTTGTATTAGGTACATAAATTTTATATTCCACTTAGTCTCTAGTTTATAAATCTATGACCAGACATCAGTGGCATTTGCGTTAGCCTGAAAGAAGAGAATGAATTACTCAGGGCCTGAGATCATCTACCTTATGGATATTGAGATATATTCATGAAAGAATTTGTGAACCGAGAAAAGAGTTAAGCTTATTCTCCTAGTTGGCAGAAACTTTGTAGTTTAAAATTACATACTAACTCTGGTGTAGAGACACAAGAAATTATAGAGCAGACACTGTCCAGGACAACATATAATTTAAAATGAACTAAAGAATGTATACCGCATGGCAAAGTAAGTGAAGTACTTCTTCAAATCTAAGTGTTTTGCATAGAAAGGCAGTAATTATCCACTCCTAGGGAAATGTTTGCATTTATTCTAAATCAATATTTACTATTCATTTCTTATGTTCAACAAAACAAAGATTTAACTTTTTTTAATTTTAATGAAGCACTAAAGCTACAATAATTCTGCAATGTAATTGTCATGATATGAAATATTGCTAAATAGTGTTGCTATTTCAAGAAAGAGCAGCATGCAATGGAAGGGTATTCCCATTTGTAAACGGTTACTTTGGGAACATTGAATTCAAACTCAGCCAAGCCCGGCGACTCACTAATTTTCACAGATAGCTCTCTCTTTAGTAAGACCCTTAGCCATGATTTAAATGAGTCTTGGATTTTTCCCCCTTTTTCTCTTAATACATGCTTCCTAATGATTCTGTTTCAACTCATCTCTTGCTTGTTGGGTGTGTGTGTAGTGTTTGTGTTTATGTATATATTCTACATACTTAACTTTCTAAAGAAAGCCAAGATCCCATTCTTATCCTCTGACTTGCTCTCTTGCTGTTTAATTCAATTGAACTTCAAGGAAGATTCAGGAAGAACAGATAAGAAAATCTGACACAAAGTATCCAACATATTTTTATCTTAGGATCTGATCATGTTGTTATTTTTTTCCTCTGACTAATTTTTCTTAAAAATCCTCACAGAGCCCTATAAAGAACTACAAAACATAACACTATGAAATACTATAGCACAGAATTCTTCTATTTTCTCAGTAGCATAAAACATCTTTGTCACTGAGTTTCAGGTCAGGACTGATCCCACAGTGTGCATCATTACACTACCAAACATTGTAAAATACCCAACTATTTCACATACTTCTATTATATCTTCTTACTTCTGTGTATATTTTCATATTCAAAATGAGATTGAGAGCAGGCAAAGAGCCACAAACTTATACACTTTTTAATATATTTCATAGTTCATGTGGCTTCTCTGATGTTAAACCATTTGCAGGACAACAGATATGGATAAGTCTGTCCTCAACCTTGCCCTCTGCATCTTTCTTCCATTTATAATTCATGAGTGATCTTTGGGTGAATTACTCTGCAGTATGCACTCTGGGGACAAATAATATTGTTTATATATTATGAATGCTACTCTATTTTATCTTCCTTTTTATTGACAAGAAACTAGGGTGTTGCTTGTACTTATGGAAGCAAATTGGGTGCAGAAATCATCTGTCTCTTTCTGAAAGAGGCATCTTCTTTCCTCAGAAAATGCTAATGTAAACTGTACTGTTATGAATGGTGTGTGAGTCCTCAAGATGTTCCCATCTCAATGTATGAAGTTACAAAGTGTTCCTTTAGCATTCAGTGGGGAGAGCCAGTAGAAAAGCAGGGGGCTAAGAACACATTCTTAAAGTCTGGAAAATCAATGGGACACTAAAGGAACTGAAGTGGACTGGAGGGAACCTCTTGAGGGTCATTAGAAAAACCAGAAAGTGATTACGAACAGAGCTTTTACCCCAGGAACTGGAGGGGGTCAGAAAATCCATTCTACTGCACTCCAGTTAAATGTCTCATAGTTGAGATGTTTTCTGTGTAGCCCATAAAGGATAATGAGGAAGGCTTTGATGGCTTTAAAGTAAGTCTCTCTGTGGCCTCTCACAAAAACATGATCTGAGTGGAAGTGGCAAATACTTGCAGATAGCAAAATGAAAAGGGGCAGTGCCAGCTAGGTTGGGCAGTTACCTTTCTAATTGCATAGGAAAAGAGTCGTATAGTGAATGTGTACCTGAGGGAAAAATAAAGTATGATATATTAGACTGTAAAATGTAAGATCTCATTTACTTAAGATGAGAGCTTCTGGAAACTTTGAAATTATCTATGATTTTCTTCTCCACCATGATTATATCATAGGTCAAACTGATGATTAACCTAGATTCTTTATTTTATTGTATCGTATTATTATGAGGGTTAGAAGCAATTCTTCCTGTTAGTTGTTTTTGTCCTATCAAAGACAATCAGTTTTGAGACATTCTTGTGAATCTATTAAAAAGAGAAATTCTAAAATCCTCTCCCATGGCACCAAGGAAGATTGCCATGACCTTGCACTTACATTTTCAAAATAAGAGATACTTACATTGCATAAGTGAGTGCTGGAACACTTGTATTCAGAGGAACACTTTCTTGCAGTAGGCTAGTACATCAAGAATGAAGAATGGCTCTTGCAAAACATTAATAATCAATGATTGCAAACCTTCTCTACATGATACCCAAATAAATTTGAAAGCTAGTCCAAGGTATCTTCTAATAGATGAAAATTAAATACTTCCAAACTCTTGTTATTCCATTCATACTTAGGCACTATCTACAACATTGTATTAAAATATCCAGTATAAATGCCTGTAAAATAACTGAATAATGAAAAACTGTGGATGTAACCCAAGTGCTAGAGTGGCAGCCATGAGTTCAAAAAGCCAAGTAAGAGCTTGAGGCTCTGAATTCAAGCCCCAGTACCAGAATAATATAGTTTTTAACAAATGATTGGAGAGAGGAAGGGGCTCTGGAATGAGAGGAATAAAACCAACTATTCAGGGGCTGGGGATCTGGCTCAGAGGAAGAGCACCTGCCTGGCGAGCTAAGCTTGTTCATCATTAACACCTGGAAATCTTACCATTCTTCATATTCAAATAGCTTTGTTCCTGCAAAAATCTCAAAAAAATGTCTCTCAAACTCTCAGGAAGCCATATATCACAATGCTAATCTTGCAAGGTGTTGAATTTATATCTACCTGCATGTCCCTATATGATGAGGTCAGCGTATCACTTGGCACATGGTAGGTATTCAATAAAAAGTCATTTTCAACAGTTGCTGTCTGAATCAAAGTGACTAATCATATTTATGTCTCAGGACTCAAGTATTTTCAGACCTTCAGGATCTTTTATATACACCTAAAAGGGCATAAAGAATACACTCACCCAATATTCCTTCTCAGGACCACTTGATTTTACTACTAATAAGGTTAAAGATGAAAAGCAAACAATAATCAAAATTAGTAAATAAATATATTTTTGCCTCCTTATAAGGAACTTTATTCCATAAATATTTAATGAATTTCTACTATACATCAGCATTTTGGAACTTTACCTTTTATAATGTATCTGGAGTAGCCACCTCTAGAGGATTCTTAAATATTTTCAGAAGCATATTCATCTCAGAATAGTGTATATAGAAAAATGTAGCATGGTGACAGGATGCAACTAGAGTCTGCTGCTGTTTGGGGCCATGGTTATTGATCCACAGCTTACAAATATTTACCATTTGGATGTAGAAGTCCAGACTAGTTATGAAACTACTGTGCAGAGATTCTAGAGAAAAGGAAAGGAGACCTAACAGAGTAGTAGCAGAAGTGATGAAGAAAACTGGAAAAAACCTAGAGAGGTGGAAATGGGTGAAGAAGAAATGGTGGAATTATATTTGTATTTCCAACATTGAATACGTTCATTGAAATAGGAACCCATTAGGAGAACTACATTGGTGCAGATGTGGAAAAAAAGATAATGAATTCAATACTTACAGACTTTCTAAGGTGTACTACTGAACAGTGCCTGTCATCTGTGGAATTCACTAGATTATGAAATCCATAGAAGATTCCTGGAATTAAGGAGTTCACTAAGTTGTGAACTTAGTTCATAAGTTGTGAACATTAGCCTAACTTCTACTAAATGAGAAATGTTCATTTGTTTTTTATTATAATCTAGCTTTCTTTTTCTCCCTTCTCTGTCTCTCTCTTTCCGTGTGTGTGTGTGTGTGTGTGTGTGTGTTTGTGTGCACATAATATATATGTGCTGATGCTGATATATAGTGGAAATTCATTAACTATTGAAGGAACAAATTTAACAAATGTCATAAATATAAAAATTCACAGGCCCATGTTGTCATCTAGAGTGGCTACATATTTGCAGGTCCTGAGCATATGGTAGGTAGATGATAGAGATGCTAAGAGTGATGGCAAAAAATAAATATGTTGATAACATACAGTCAAATGAGATAGGGCACTTAAAATATCTTCATGAGTTGCAGCTTACTAATAATTAAACATAGAGAAAACTTAAAATCTGATTTTAAAGATAGAGAAAAATGAAACCAATATAACTTCAGGAAAGTAGAGCCAGAGAATAAATAAATTATAGCAATCAACATCGCTTTTATAAACAACAGAGTTTCACTACTTTAAGCAAAAATTTTGTGGAATACTATTTGCAATAGATATGAGGAAAGTGAAAGAACGAGATGTATAATATAGCAATGAATATCATGAGTTTTGTAGAAATGCAATTGTAAGCAATGACAAATGCAGTACAGAAAGAATGTAGAGATTTCAGTACGAAAGGAAGGGTTGGATCCTGGGTTGAAAAGAACAATGGCAAGAATCCTTTTGAGGCAAAAGATAGAAAGGCTAAATACCAATAAATTTAGATACAGGAAATAATAACAAAGAGTAGCTGGCAACTCTTGCAAGAACAAAGGGGTATATGGTAGTGCTAGAAGACTGTGAGAATTGGTGAGAGTAGAAATATCTAATGCAGACACCTATTGCAAGAAGTGGAGATTATCATAGAATTGCAAATTTGCTTTGTAATTTGAAAATAGTCTAAGTAGTTGAGAAAAAAATAAATTACCCATAAGTACAAATTTTCTAATTCTGCTACTCAGAGTTAAAAGACTTAAAGCTTGCCTGAATAAAGATAAATAGACAAATTTCCTTATTGGGGCAATTATCTATACAATGAAATATCTCATTCTATTTTTAGGACACCGATTAGTAGTTTCACATTCTAAATGGCTTTGCTATTTCCTTTTATAGTCTTACCTATATGATTTATAACCTTAACTCATCAATATTACTGTTGTTAGTATAGATAGAACCCACAAAAATTTGCTTTGTAAAAAGGACTAATGTATGAAACTGTAACCTCTCTGTACATCAGTTTGATAATAAAAATTTGAAAAAAGAGACATTAAATAAATAAATAAATAAAAAGAAATTTACAATTTTAGGTAATATTCATAGTTCTGCTTCTCATATGGATCCCAAATAACTAAGATTTCAAGCACGTTGGGGGCGGAGAGCCATTTGACTTTTCCTAGTATGCTACCACAATATTAAGCATGAAACAGTGTCAGGGCTCACTTGAGAAATATTGATTGATTAGTTTATTAATTTTTGAGAACATTCACTAAAAAGACATTGACTTACAAATCTTGACAAGAAAAAGAGATTTTTGCTTTCTTATATCAAGTTTTGGTATGTCATTTGCTCCCTTTTATCAGTTCCACTATGGAAGGCCATTATGAAAAGGCATGAAAAATATGTGTGCTTGTGTTTTTTTTGTTTTTTTTTTCCAAATTTTTATTATCAAACTGATGTACAGAGAGGTTACAGTTTCATACGTTAGGATGTGTTTTAAGATAGAACAAACTTTGAGATTGGAAGCACTGAAAACAAACTGAATCCAATAAAAAGTGTATTTTACTGCTTTATATCTAAAAACGGCACTGACCAATTTAAGCTATTTTTAAAACCTGTGTATTGCTGCAGCTTGCATACCAAAATGAAAATTGGTGAGCTATAAACCCTTGAAAAACAGGGTTTATAATGGAAACAGTAATTGACCCTTAAGTACAACATCAAAAATACAATACTATATAATACAAAGCCCAGATCTTGGGATCTCATCTCTCCTCTAACCTCAGACTGGCACACTAACCCAACACCACAAAGCCAACTAATAGTTATATTTTAAGATGTTTTCTCCTTACATGGCAGGGAAAGTGGACTTGTGATCCAGTAGCCACATACAGCCAAGTTTCCCAGGCCTACACCTCAAGTGACTCTAAAAGACTCACAACTCCATAGTCAGTACTTTGTAAAATAATTGGACTTGCTTGGCACAACGATTTAATTAAAAAACAAAGGAATCAAAAACAAATGACTGCTTCTGAATTGTGTTGTGCTGCATCATGGACTTTGGCCACATAACTTTACACCACAGGATGCAGTGAGGGGAGAGTGACCAATTGTCAGGAAAGCTCACAGAATTACTGAAAATACTCTTGAAATATTCAGAGTTGTCTTTAACTTTGCTCTAGTTCATAGTTAGTTCAGTCCTCTCCCGCCCCCCCCCCAGCATTTTTTCTTCTTCAAACCACAGCCATCCATTTTTACCATGAGAAAGTATGATCTAAATTACAGAGTACAGTACAAGTGTTGAATCAGACTAATAAGGTACCTCACGTAGATTAAAATTCTAGATTTCAATGTTAAAAGGATATATATGCATATATACATTTTGTATATATGCTTTAACATGTATGTGTATATAATATGTACATGCATATACATATGCACTTGTGTATGTACTTTTTGTCATAGGGGAGGTATTAAGGCACTGTGTTGCTAAAGAAAGCTCACATTCCTTTCTTTTTAAAGTTAAAATATGTAAGCACTACCAGTTTATCTTTTTAGTGCTTCTGAAGAATTCATCTTCTGAAAATAGTCAAGATTTTGCCTTTTAACATGTCATCAATTTGAACAAATTTCCAGTGGATCAAAGGGGCAATACTCTGGAATATTTTGTGTTTCCTCATTGAACATTCAGTTTTTCTTGAAACATTTCTAATTACTAATCATGTTAAAAGGAAAAGTAAAATATTAGTCACTCTCTATGGGTCACTTCACCTTTCACCTAGATATCACCTGAGTTTGGGCGAAAGGACTATGGAAAGAGATTGGAACTAGGACAGAGAAGTATATATTTTAAGGGGTTTTAATTCAACATATTAGTTTGGAGTATTGCATGTGATCAATGTCCTGTGAAAGGTATTTTCTTGATGAGAACTTTTAGAAGTAACATTACATACTTCAGGGATTTAGCAACTTTAGTAATTCCAATTAAAATACTCTTTGTTTAGTGACATTAATAACTAACACATTTTAAAATATGTATGCTTAAAGATAAATGGAATTCATATATTAAAATGGATGGCTTTTCTGATATGTTTCTTGCCTTAAAGAACTAAAATCTCAGCCAGGTTCTAGTAGTTCACACCTACAATCATAGCTATTTAGGTGTCAGAGTTCTGAGGATCAGAGTTCAAAGCCAGCCCAAGCACTAAAATTTGTCAGACTCTTATCTCCAATTAACCAACCAGAATTCATAAGCAGAGCCATGTCTTAAGTGGTAGAATGATAGCCTTGAGTGGAAAAAGCTAAGGGAGAGCACCCGAGCCCTGAGTTCAAGACACAGCACCAATACAAAACATAAGCAAACAAAAGCCTTAAAATCTCTTCTTATCTTAAGAGTTTTCCTGATCCCTTTATGGCATATATGATCCATTTTACTGTTTACTTCATATCAGATAAAAACCCAACCTACAGACAAACACAAATACCTACTTTCCATTTTCTTGGGTTTTTTTCTGTTATTCTTCCTAATTTCTCCACATATAGAATTTGCTTCATCTATTTTATACTATCTATTTATTATGTAATATTTTCAAGGATTATTGCATCCATAGAAGAATAGTTATGTGGTGGGTAAATATTTTGGAATATTTCCTAATGGTATTGGCTTCCCTTTATTTTCCTTAAAACCTCAGTCTTTCTATTTTCCTTAGAAAATTTAGACAATGGATAAGACATTCAAATTCAAAGAAAAGTGACTAAAATCTTAGCATTTTAGTTTCAAAGGCTTTATTAATCTCTGTGGAAACAGAAAAAACTCTGAACATGGGCAAAACTTTTTGAAAACTACCATTAAGTAAAAATCCAAATTGCCCTTCCTCCCTCCCCCCTCCTTCCCTTCCTTCCTTCCTTCCTTCCTTCATCACTCCTTTGTACCCCTTCCTCTCTTCCTTCTTTCTTTCCCTTTTCCTCTTCCTTCTCTGCATCATCTTGTATCCCTGAGCAAACTTTTGTTAGTTCCATGGCTTACTAGGGTCATAGGAATATCTGAAAATGATTTTGTCGTATTTTTTGGCCACACGTAATCACAAAGGAATTCTGAGTTAAACTGAGATGCAGAAAATTCCTTGAGCAAACTTAGATCCACCTGCCCTGATACAATTTAGAGCTTGAGGTCTTTTGGCACCTAGTCTCCATGGGAAAGGGTGCCATCTCTCAAATGCTCATATTATAATGAATCTAGAATTCTCAAGTTTCCCCTGACCTGGAGCATGGCCCGATGGAGAAGAAAGCAGAGAGCTAGAAATCTTTCTTCTTATCTCACTTGTGTCTTAGCTTTCAAATCTAAGAAAATTTAATTTTATCTTAATGTATAATGTTTTACTTCTAACACATTAATATATTTTATGTTAACTAAGCTTTATTTCCTTACTTCCTCTCAAAGAAACTAAAAATAGATTTGTTCATCAAAAAACATTATTTGAAGTTTTTGGTATTATTTCCTTGATGTAGAAAAAGAGAAAATATTAACTGAGCAAGTCAAGAAAGAAAACACATAAAAAGCATGAGTTTAAATTTCAAGATAGCATTCCATTATTCATGTAGTGTTTATTAAGTTATCTGTCTCTCACACTGACAACAGGAGCTCTTCTAAGGCAGAGTCACCATTTTATTTATTGCTATATGTCTGAAACATAATAATGGCTTTCCCAATAAAATCACTTTTTCCTAATATTTTTATTGTTTACATAAAGGTGATGTGTACAGGGGTAGAAGGTGCTAGAGATTCATTTTTACCTAACAAATTAATAAGCAAAAGGAATCTGTGGTACTTAAAACAATTCCTTTAGCTATATTGTTGCAAGGCTTAGCCTGCCCAGTAAGGGCTTCAGGTGATTTATTTTATCTATTATACATTATAAAATATAGTAGTTACAATATTAATTTCTTTCCTTTCTAGTTCAATTTTTTTTATCTAATCTTATTTCAAGTTTAGGTAAAATACAATGCCCAATACTAGATTTTGTTTTATTGAAACAACACAGTTTATCTAGGTAAGATTTAAACAGTCTAATGAGGTTGGAAATTTATTTAGGTTAATGGAGAGTTTATGCCAAATTTATTGACTTACTGAAGTTTTCTTTCTGTTTCTTTTAAAGTTTAAAATAACTATACAATGTATATACAAGGTTGTAATGAGAAACAGAAGACTGTTCTTAGTTCTGAGTATTAGTTATGAAGTTTTTTTTTAAAAAATGTTTTAAGGTTTTTACTTTATTATTGGCTCAAAGCAAAGATTTAAGGTGAATTCACCTTTGGGTCTACTTTGACATACTGGATGTTTCCATAACAATTACCTGCTAAAAATTCCTATTTCCTAGGTCATTTTACCTGAACATAGCTCTCATTGACCTAAATGGAGGGTGACTGTGTTACTAAAAAAAAAATCTGTGACAGAAGTTTGTGCTTCAGAGGTAAGTAAATCGTGTATTTTTGCCTTTTTTTCTTTATTTATTGTCAGAGTGATGTACAGTAAGGCAGTGAATACATTTCTTATCAAACTTGTTACCTCCTCCCTCATTTTTCTCCCTCCTTCCCCCTCCCCCATGAGTCGAAAAGTTTTTGCTGTTGCATTTGTTCACCGCTTACCCTTTGTCTCTCCATTTTGATGTTCTCCTTCCTTTTCCCTAGTTCCAATAAACATCTATACAATACCCAGTGTACCAATATCAGTAACAGTGACATTTGGGGTAAAACCCTGGGGAAGAAAGTCAAAAGAAGGTGGCATAATTTCAGATAGTACACTGAAAATAACAAAGACAATGGTAAAACACTTATTTCCATACCATAGAGTTCATTTCACTTAGCATCATCTTATGTGGTCATATATACATTGCTGTTGACCTATTGTGATCTTCTGCTAGGACTATCCTAGATGTGTATTAATTATTATTAATGAGGGAAACCATAGAGTTCATGTTTCTTTGGATATGGCTCACGTCACTTACTATATTTTTTTCCAAGTCATTTTTTTTCCTTATGTATGAGGCTTGATTCTGGTAACTGAAACATAGAATTAAAAACTACTTCCAATTTTGTAAAATATATATTTCATACCAGTCTATGATTCTATATCTAGAGGCTTCATAGGAATAGTGTTTGTGTGTTGTGTGTGTGTTTGTTTGATAATCTTTATATATTTAGAATTAGTTCAATAAATTTAGATCAAAGCAGAGAGTGAATGGTCCATTTTCAGTAGATTAGTTACCATCATTGGATGGCTGGTTATTCTTCTATGGTAAATGACATCCTAATTATTTAAGAATAGCTCCTTAAAACAATGTAAAGTAAAACTCTGAAAAGATATGCAGTACATAATTAGCACACTGAAAATATTGTTAGTGAACATGTACTAAGTATTATTTGGAAATTAATCATATTCTCATTTTTCTTTATGATACTTCCCTGATATAGCTGAAAGTCAATGTCTTAGAATTAAAACCCGGTAGAATGAATATAAAGCAATTGGTTAAGAAATGTAATCAGCAAAGAAAGTCAATGTTTTGGTGTATTTCCAGAATAATTTCCTAATTTCTTCACTTCATCTTGAACAGATGGAGAGCCAAATTCCTTAGATATTTTTGTTGATGTTTATATGTTGAAGATTGTTCCCAAGGTCTTATCCATTACCATTTTATTTGTCTCTGTGTTTGTATATCTTTCTCTCAATGATCACCCTGAAGGGAAATATGAACTACATAATCTTCATTCATATTTGGAATTCTTAGAGGCAATATATTTAATCAATTATTTTGTTGCTTTTAAGAAACAAAATCAAATATATGGATGCCACTTCAGTCTTGGGTAAAGGATCATATTGTGATAAAGTTTGAATATGTTGTTGCATCTATATTTCTAAAGCAGTTTCCATGAAGTATAGCTCAAAAGGGATGTTTTAGTAAAGACCAAAAAACTCTGTATTTATATGGTGGTTTCTAAATCTTTCATATTTTTATGGGCACTTGTCCTGACTTTGAAATTCTGACAGAGAATAACTAGGGAGGATTCTTTTAAAAGTTTTTTATTTTTTTTTATGTTTTATATAAGACCTGTTATTTCATTTCTTGTTTCTTTATTTTGATTTCATTCTTGTTGGCATATTATCTATATAGAAGCACAAATGAAACCCTTTCATAACCTGGAAATATCAATTTGTGGATTGATACAAAAAAATATAGAACTTCCCAATGGTGTGAGTATGTGCCCATCTATACCTTCTTCCTGTGAAAGGCCTTTTTCCTTGGAGTGAAGCCTGATCTAAGCTAATAGGATCTGCAAGCTCCCTTGATGTTAACGGGTTGAATTTTCATCTCTCATGTTAAACTTAGCCTTGCTTTTCTTCTTCTCACTCCCAAATTCCCATTGAAGGTCTATAAGTCTACAATAATGACGTTACAAGTGTGCAATGGAGTAAAGTGTGCAGCTTTTGCGCAGAGATTGCATTAGTGTAGAAAACTATGGCAAATGAATAAGCTTGCTTAATGAAATGATAGAAGATGAAAAGAGGGAAGAGACATAACCACTCAGGAAACCACATCTGTGAAATTACAAGGAAGAGGTGCAAAACATTGGGGAAATTAATCTAGATGTCTAAGGAGGTCGGAGGGAGACAATTCAATCTTTTGAAAGTAGAAGGCAAAAAGTGTTTTGAGATAAAGGAAAATGACAATAAAACACATCATATACTCATATCTATCCTGAGATATACTCTGGGAAGACTGAATATATTTTTCTTGTTTCTTTATTGGCTTTAATATAAATACCTTTACATGCTTTAAAAGCCTTTGATGGAATCATTATGGCTTGAGACAGATAAGTGGATGCAGTTGTATAGTTTCTGGAGCCAAATAAACTTCAGAATTCTTCTAGTTACACCTCCTATATAGGTTATAGAAATGAGCCATCAGGCCAAGTCTACTTTGCAGCCTTTATACATATAAAAATATAAATGTATATCTTTACGTATGTGTATGTATACACAAATATATATTTAGTTTTGTATATAATTTTCATACCCATACTCAGACATATACATATGTGCGCGTGCGCACACACACACACACACACACACACACACACACACACACACACACCACACACACTGCTTCCTGGAGCTTGAACTCAGTGCCTGGGCATTGTCTCTGATGCTCTTTTTGCTCAAGGTTAATGCTTTACCACTTGAGCCACAGCACTGCTTCTGACTTTTTCTGAATAGTTTATTGGGATGAGAGTATCATGGACTTTCCTACCTGAGCTGGCTTTAATTGGTGATCCTCAGATCTTAGCCTTGGAGTAGTGGGGATCACAGGGGTCAGCCACTGGTCCCTGGATCAGCCTGTATATTAAAGAAATGTAAAGCATAAACAAATAATCATGAGTATTTAAAGGTTGTGTGTATAGATAAATACCACCCTTTCCTGGAATCACAATCACCTATCTGCTAGTATGTGTATTTTCATAATATTTTGTCAATATTGGTGTCTAAACTCAGGGCATCACACATACTAGGCAATCATGCTTTCATTTACACCATGCTCCAATGCTTTTTTACCTAGTCATTGTTTATTGCATAGGTTTTTGTGTTTTTTCCAAGGTCAGTCTCAGTCTGTTATCTTCATTGCTGTATCTCCTTCATTCTTAATATCACAAATGTTTACTACAATGTTGGCTTGCTGTTAAGATGGGGTTTTCCATGGGCTGGACTCAAATCACAATCAGTGATTCTTGTCTGAGACTGTAGGAAAATACTAAGTGCTTGACTTTATACATTTTAACTTTAATTGAATAGCCTCCATATAGAGATATTTCACTTTTTATTGGGAAAGAAGAAAATACTTTTCTTCTATTGTTCCCTCAACCCATTAATCACAATACTATTATATATACTATTAATTATGCTATTAATTAATTAATTATACTATTAATTATAGTGTGCTTATATAATTTGTGTATATTCAATAAGTGAAGTTTCAAATTAGTTGTCTTCCATGTAGACAGTTTGATTACTAAAAGATTCCTAACGCCAGAAGAAAGAATAATAGCATAGTACTAAAACTATGAATCACCTTTTGATTAAATGCATCGTAATTTCACTTCCTAAATCTTTTCACAGAGAATAACTCTAAGATGTTAATTTCGTATTGATTAATGTGATCTGGGAGACCAATACATACTCACTTAGGTTAGAGCTTGAATTTACTTGCCTTTTGGTGCTATGTGGTAGAGGTCTCCAACAGTGCAGCTCCAATAGATAAGGCTGAGGAACACAAGGAGAGCTTCATATAGACAGTGTCTTTGGTGGCTATCTCCTTTCAAGTTGAATGTAATCTATTTTTTCCCCTTTGTGTGATTTCAAGCTTGAACTCAGGGCATCACTTTTGCTAGGCAGATGCTGTGGAAACAGGATCTTATGTATGTTTATTCCAGAATGGCCTGGAGCCACTATTCTCTAGATCTCAGCCTCACACTGAGATGAGATGGCAGACATGAACCACAGTGCTAGCTATTGGTTGAAATGGAGTCTTGTAAATATTTTTCCTGGGATGGCCTGGAACTTCTGTCCTCCTAATTAGTGTTTTGAAAATCTAGGATGACAGGCATGAGTCACATACAGTATATCATAATCCACATGATAATGTATCCTGTTTCTAATTTATATATAATTCATCTGCATTTCCACTAGAGTAACTATGAAGCTTTGATATTGATCATAGAAAATATAGACACAAAAATTTATATTTTAAAAATTGTTCAGGTATATAATCTCAATTGACTAGAAATTATATGTTTTTCTTTGTCAGTCTTGAGGCTTGAACTCTGCCTCGGTGCTGTCTCTGAACTCTTCAGCTCAAGGCTAGTGCTCCACTACTTGAGCCACAGCACCAATTCTGGTTTTCTGGTGATTAATTAGAAATAATAGTCTCACAAATTTTCCTGCCCAGGCTGGCATTGAACCATAGTCCTCAGATCTCAGCCCCCTGAACAGGTAGGATTACAGGTTTGCGCCACCAGTGCTCAGCTAGAAATTATATTTTCATATATGTGAACTCATAATAAACATTTCTATTTAGACAATGCATGACTTATGAATGAATGGAAAAGAAAAACCAGATTGCTCTGTTCTGGTTCTACTGATGTTCTTGTCATCTGACTGATAGTGATAGTGGGTATTAAAGCTAAGTTTGTCAGATAGGGGTGTAGTTTAAAATCCCAACCCCCTGCATCTGCTCAGAGTCCTAACAGTGAATTTTGAGCTGGTATATCGGGTCAGGAAAGAAAGCTTGTGGACCTGAGATCGTATCTTTATTGAGATCTGTATAAGGCCTGCAAAGGAAATTTAGGCATTGTTAGGCCATCGGAGATCAGTTTCCCCAGCCAGTCAGGAAAATGCTTCTGCAAAACAGTGTGCTAAAAGACTACAGTATTGTAGCCCAAGAAGAGGTCTGTTCCGTTGTTAACTGTACAAGAAATGTATCCAGTGCCTAATGTATGAAACTGTAACCTTTCTGTGCATCAGTTTGATAATAAAAATTTAAAAAAAAGTTAACTGTTGTATGTAATTTCCAGTCAGTAGTAAAGCTCCTAATGGGCATCTGATATGGGCAACCGCTTGGCAAAGTAGGCTAAGTAAGATTATAGATTCCTGGCTAGGTAGGGTCACTGTCCCTGAGTCAGCCTGAAGAAGTTACAGAAAATGGATGATCTTTGCCCATCAGCTCCCCTTTAAGACCTAGGTACTGGTATTGGAAGTAGGAAATTGAAAGGGAATACCAAATTCGAGAGACACAGGGTTAAAAAAGAGAAATAACTACAAAAGCAATACTTGCAAAACTGTTTGGTGTAAGCGAACTGAACACCTGGGGGGGGGAGGGAAAGGGGGGAAGGGAGGGGGGCATGAGGGACAAGGCAACAAACAGTACAAGAAATGTATCCAATGCCCAACGTATGATACTGTAACCTCTCTGTACGTCAGTTTGATAATAAAAATTTGAGAAAAAAAAAAAAAGAGAATTAAAATGGGGGTGAAAGTAAGTAGAAGATAGGGACAAGGACATGTTAGAAAAAATATAGACAATTAGTTGTTCTGAATTGTGATTTCTTGGTATTTCTTTGCAATAAATATTTTTGAAATTAAAAAAAAAAAAGACCTAGGTACCAGAGTCATTTTTGGGAAGATGAGGCAGGATAACTTAGAAGGATGGAAAACAGTGGTAACAAGTGTACATGAGTGGAAACTGCACTTGTGAGAGATAGTTCTTTAACCAGTCTATGCAGAAAGGTGCAGGCAAGTCGGCAGAGGGTATGGTATTCTGTTCTAGCCACTGGGAGCCACTGCCCCTTCCCGTTCCATTTGGGTTGAGATCAAGGATGTCCTGAGAGACATCTGGAGGAAATTACAACTTCACCCTGAGCACCTCTACTGTGGTAAAGGCAGATGGGTCCCCATTGCAAGCAGCTGATTCCTGCTGGAAGGCTGCTTTGGATCTGCTGAAACTAACTGCTGATCTGTTGCTAAATCTAAAGCATGTGGGGGGCGGGGGGCTAGAGAGTCATTCCCAGGCAATGCCTGGGTTAAAAGGTTTATCCAGGTGTATTAGGGTGTGTCCAGATGGATAAACTGGCCAACCTTATGCACTTAGACTCACAGGAAACTAGATTTTAATGTTATCATTAATTGGTCCATGTTTTAATGCATTAATGTCGGTTGTACAAATTGTACAAATAATTGTACAGTTATGTTTTCTTTAGGCATTGTCTTCTCAGATAGCTTCCTGCTGTCTCTTCCTGTCACATTCTTCCCTTCTCTGCCTTTCTGAACAAATGGCAAGATTTATACTGAGAACACTTTGAAAAGATGGTTCTTTTGCTTTTTCATGCAACCTGTACTTTGTGTATACTTTTTCTGTGATAGTTAATTTTACATATCAACCTGGATAATTTGTGGTACTTAGATATTTAATCAAATAAGAATTTATGCGCTATGGGACTCTGATTAACATACACAGTAAGATGAATTTAAATAAAGGAGAGTACCTTATGTGTTGGGATTCTACTCAATCAGTTGAAGGACTTGGGAACAAAAACATATACTTTTCTGAAGACATTCAGTCTGAGGATTCTACAGCCTAACCTGTGGCTTTCAGGATTCCCAGCCTTTTACAATATGAGTGAATGAATTAAAACAAATATTGTGATACAAAATAGGACATATTGTAATGGTTAGAAGTAGATTTTAGTATTTTGGCTCTTATTGTTTCCATTTATTACTAATTCTTACATAGCTAGGCATCTTTACTTGCCTTCTAGAGTTCACTTGGATCGTCTTTAGAAAGTTCAAAGTCTTGGGGAAGGGGGGAGAGGGGAATGAGGGAGGAGGTAACACACAGTATAAGAAATGTACCCATGGCCTAACGTATGTAACGGTAACCCCTCTTTGACAACAAATAAGTAATTCCTTGCCAGAATTCTCTTCTCTTTATTATATTCTCTGATTGTCAATATTACTCACTAAAAGCTTTCTTTTACTATATTTCTATATTTTGACCCAATTCTTTTCCATTAATAAATAAGCTAGGCTTTTTTAGCTTTTATAACTCTTCATACTTACTCATTAATTTAATAAAACCTTTTTGAATGTATATCTGTCAGTAATTGTTATAGGTGCATAGGCTATATTAAAAAACAAAATGAAAATATATGCCATTATAAAATTTATTTCAGAAGGACCAGAAAAATAATCAACATGTAGTATAATTGATAAGTAAGTTATATAGATTCAAAAATGCTATTTTATCTTTTGCAAAAAAGTAGAACCAAGAAATACTCTAGGAACTGGCTCAATATACATCTAATAAACAACTATTAGATGAATAATTGACTGAATAAATGCTACCTTAATTGATATGCTTCATGTTCATTGTTTTATTATAAATGAGTTATGCTTCCACAAGAATGCAGTTTATTGATTGGATGAAT
Source organism: Perognathus longimembris pacificus (assembly GCF_023159225.1). Lineage (NCBI taxonomy): Eukaryota > Metazoa > Chordata > Mammalia > Rodentia > Heteromyidae > Perognathus > Perognathus longimembris. Next base: position 74,948,445 of record NC_063164.1, on the reverse strand, counting down.
GAGGATTTTTAAAAGTATTTATTATCAAACTGAATTACAGGGAGGTTACAGTTTCATACATTAGGCATTAGATACATTTCTTGTTCTGTTTGTTACCTCATTCCCCCTCCCCCTCCCCCTTCCCTCCCCCTTCCCTTGTCCCTCCCCCGCACCCCATTCAGTTGTTCATTTACACCTTTGTAGTTGTATGTCTTTTTTTACCCTGTGTCTCTCAATTTTGGTATTCCCTTTCAATTTCTTAGTTCTAACACCAGTGTACACAGTTTCCAATATACTCAGATAAGATACAGAAATAGTGTAGGTACAACCACAGGAGGGTGATACAAGAAGATCATCAATAATAGAAGCTACAGTTACACATGGCACGTTGAAAGTAGTTACAACTGTGATATAACAATCGTTTCCATAACCTGGAGTTCATTTCACTTAGCATCATCTTATGTGTTCATCAGGGTATAGCTATTGGGCTCTTGTGATCCTCTGCTGTGACTTGCCTAAACCTGTGCTAATTATTCCCTATGAGGGAGACCATACAGTCCATGTTTCTTTGGGTCTGGCTTACTTCAGTTAGTAAAATTTTTTCCAAGTTCTTCCATTTCCTTACAAATGGGGCAATGTCATTCTCTCTGATAGAGGCATAAAATTCCCTTGTGTATATGTACCACATTTTCCTGATCCATTTGTCTACTGAGGGGCATCTGGGTTGGTTCCAGATTCTAGCTATGACAAATTGTGCTGCAATGAATGAGGATTTTAAAAAATTTTGTTTTGTTTGTTTGCTACTATGTTTTTCTTTGGTAGTTTATATGGGTAAAATCACAGGCCAATTGACGTGTTTTTAAAAAAGTACAATGTGTTGTTTTAGTCTTCCTTCTCTCCCTCCTTTTTTCTTTCCCTCCCTTCCACCTTCCCTCCCTCCCTCTCTTCTTCCTTCTCTTTATTTAATTTAGCAAGCAACTGTGAAATTTCTGCTATTTTGGAAGGGCTATGTCTGGCACAGACTCAGGTTTTAATAACATGTCACTGAACTTTACTATCTCTTGGTTAAGGGAGGAAAATTATGCAAAGAAATCAAAGGAATGGAATGAGTAGGTAGCTCAATGGTAGACTGCTGGCTAGCATGTGCAGAGCTGTGTAGGAACACACTAGAGTTCAGTGGATGAGAGCCAGGGCTCTAGATTTTTCCGTGTCTACTGGATTCAAGCAATTTTTCCAAAAAGTAGAGATAATAGTTCAAATAAATCAACTAGTACTTATAAACTGCAGAAAAACTATGACATCAAAGTTATTTAATAAATATTTATTTTTTTATGGAATTATGATATATGGTGACAAATATACTGTAATATAATATGGTAAATTTGAAGAGAGAAATATGTCTGGTTATAATGGACACCTACATGTGCTATAACCAGATGTTAATGGGTAGGTATAATTATCTGTAAATTGAGAATTGAAATTATATTTCCAGAGTTAAGATGGAGTCACATTAGCTGTGACCTCAAAACTGAGTGAGTTTGGGAAGGGCCTTGGCAATGGATAAAGGCCAGGAACTCTGAAGGGTATGGACTATATTTGAAATTTCAATGTAACATAAATCGGATGGAAACATGCTAGAACTATGTGGAAAATGTCCACAGCAGAGAAACCAGATGACTGAGGCATTATTTTGAAGGAATGACACAGAAAAAGATGTACTGCACACATAAATTGCTTTGTTAAGTGCCAAAAAGAAAAAAAAATCCAGTGAATGTCCTAAAAAATAAAAAAAATGTGAGGGAATACATGGTAGGTTATGAGAGGTGGGTGAGAATGTTGAATGGGGTGACATTAATGAGGATGCACTGTATTCATTAACTGCTTGTTGAATGGCAACTGCTTTGTACAACTACTTAAAGATAATAAAAATGCCTAAAAATAAAAAACAAACAAAAATAGCGGTAAACTTATTGGTGAAACTACAACTTCATCATGATAGGATTATTGATCTCAAGTAGCCAGTAGTACCTAAAACTTTAACTATTAATATTAAAGTGAAAATTGTTTGAGATTTGAGAAACTTAAAACTTTGTCATTGAAGAAGTGTAGTGTCACTGTGAGTTTCACCTTATTTGAGTTTATTTTTCTTCATACACTGATGTTTTCCTACCTAGAAAATGAACTTGATACTATTAAATGGGGTCTATTGTCATCCTAATTTTATTTCTAGTTAATTGTATCCTATAAAATTTCAAATGCTTTATTATTTCTGCTTGGCAGCTTTTCTAAAGGGATGTAGTTGCATAGATTGACACTTTTAGGTAAGATAAAAATGTTAATTCCAATGTTAGATAGTACATTGCCTTACTTCTCATTATGATGTAAGGTTTGAAAAACTAGTTTTTTCTAAAAATCCTGATGTCCATGTGCATAATGTCATATAAAATGATGCTTAACGAAATGAACTCCAAGAAAGTAAGACTCTTTTATTATACTCTTGGTGGTTCTTCCTTTTTCCTTCTGCTTCTTTTCTTCTTTCCCTTTTCCTTTGGTTTATTCCCTCTGTTGCTGTTTTTGCTTTCTGTACCCTTTGTCTTTGTAAGATTATCTGATTTGGGATGTACCCAAACTTCCCCCTCTCTTTGGTTTGTATAAAGCAACAGACACAATGAGAAACTGAAACTATCTGGCTGAGACAGGCTCAAGAATTCTGAACAATGGTATAGTTTAAGTAGAAAATTTCCACAAGCCTTTAGCTACAGAACTAGGCACTTGAATCTTGCCCTTTTCTGGCTATGAAAGAGTAAGGGAGAGAGAAAAGTAGGCATGGGTGCTTCTAGAGCAAACAAACACCACCTCCAAGCTCTACCTAGTGATATATCAAGTCATTCACTGTTTGGTATATGCATGCATTATGCATTCATTCATCCATCCATGCATTCTACTCACACAACAGGTACAATAGTGCCTAAAGCAAAGTCTCTAACCAGACTCTAGTAGACATACCTAGGTTAGAATAGAGAGTTGGATTTTATTTTTTTTTATTGAGTAGTCAAGAAAGACTTCCTGTGACATAGTCAAAGCAAATACTAGTTAAGGAAGCAAGTCATCCCAAATTTGGAGGAGGAATACTCAAGCAGATAATACCATGTGAAAAAAAGGCCCAGATGTCTTGCCAGTAACAGTCAACAGAGAAGTTATATTCACAGTTGTGTTCTCAAACAAAGCCAGCCCAGGGCAAGATTTTCAAGCATCTGGTGTGGAGTTTGGATGTGACCAGAGAATCCTTTACTAGACCCATCAGGCCACCAGGAAATCCACTCTTGGTTCAGTGGTTTGCTTCCTGCCCAATGTGGGGAGTCATTGATGTTTGCAAATTCAGTGTCATGCACAGAATGGTGCAAATTGTAAAAATGTCACTTTTCTTGCATGAAAACACTTAGTGTCTGGATTTTATCTAAATAAAATTTGAATGCTGAATTGATTTAATATTTCTTTCTTAATGCTCAGAAACCTAAAGTCAGTTTGTAAAGTTTTGATGGAAAATCTGGCTAGAAATCTAGAAAACCCACTTCTGATACTTGCCAAAATATCTAGAGCGTTTGCTTTCTTGTGGTACTCAGGATCTTCTGAGTTCAGGTCCAGCTAACCTCCAGACATTTTCTTCTTCTTTTTAGCATAGGACAGTAAGATATGTGAACATTATGGTGAATACAGAATATAGAGATCAAAAATTAATTTTTCATGTTTTCTGATCTTTGATAAAAATAAAGTAATAAGTTTGCATATTTTCTGTTTGACGTAAATGGAGCAGTATATATAAATGAAAATTAAAAAATAGAGAGTCTACGTAGGTGCCAAGGCCAAAGAATAATTTTTCCCTGGATGTTCAAGTTGTGGGTTCCTTTTCCACAACTGTGCCTCTACTGCTATTACTTATCTGCTTAGAATTACACTCCTCTAACTGATGCCCACAGACTCAAATAAAGGGCCAGATGTTCCTGCTATTTACCTGGAAGAAATTTACTCTTTCATGACACTGACAGAAATGTGTAGAAAAAAGTGAAGAATCACTTAACATCCTAAAAGAATTAATGGAAATTACATATTAACTCACTGTACAAGAAGGACATGAGTTAAGAATAACAGAGAACCAAGACAGTGGTAGCTTAAATTTTTTTCTCTTAGTTTTGAATAGTCTTAGAAATTGCATTCAAGTTATTGGTGATTTAGGGATCATTAATTTTTTATTAATTAATTAATGATTCACTACATTCTTCATCAGAGATAAGATATCACCAGTCAATGATGAGTTCTCAAAATTCACTAAGTAATAGGAAATAACAGTTGACAATTTGATGGCTCTAAGAGAAAGGATGTTTTAGGAAGCTGAACAATATTTAAATGATGTATATGGAGGGAATTTGTGGTCCAGCAGACTTTGGTAAACATCTCAGAAATAATTGATATTTTAGAATCTGGAAAATATAGCAGCCTAAAAAATTTACTTCTTAGGGAATAAACTATAAAATTTGGTTATGTTGGTTCAATCAGCACATCTAGAATCCCAATAATAATTAAAGAGTGGAAAGTTTCACCTTATGGAATATGGCAGAGCTTCAGTTTAATTGGCAATTAACTCACTTGAATATTTCAAATAGATTTTTATAATTGCAACATAATAGTAGGAACACAAGAAGGCATCTCTTAATTATGTGAAGGTATGTAGGTAATATAGTAAATACTTATTTTAACTACACATGGGATAAGAACATCCTGATATTTTTGCTTTAGTTTTACAGAAAATATATCTATATAACAATTTGTTATTTTCCAATATAATGGCATCATAGTAGCTTTTTTTTGCTGCTCTTTTCCACTTAGAATTAAGTTTAGAATAAATCCCATGATTATAAATATTTTAGTTTAATTGTCATTAAGTAGTTGTACAAAGCAGTAGTCATTTAATGAAGCATTTTGTTAATACAATGCCCCTTGATCAATATCACCCCTTTGAACATTCTCAACCCTCTCTTCCCACTTCACTTGCTTTTCTTAATTTTGTAAGATATACATTGAGTTCTTGACTGCATTCTACCCCTTTCTCTTCATTTGTCTACCCTTTCCCCTTTGAAGGGAGTATTTTTTGTTAATGTTTTACTTTTTTGAATTGTGTTCTTGTGCTTAACTTCATAAGTATGTCTCAGTGTAGGGCCCTTTGTGCTTTATTTATGTAGAGAATGTAGAACTTTTTCTATAAATATTCTGATTATTTATGGCTGCTGAAAATATTTCTAAGTCATAGTTGCACAAAATAAAAAGCTCAGTCAGGGTTGGGAATATGGCCTTGTGGCAAGAGTGCTTGCCTCCTATACATGAAGCCCTGGGTTTGATTCCTCAGCACCACATATACAGAAAAGGCCAGAAATGGCGCTGTGGCTCAAGTGGCAGAGTGCTAGCCTTGAGCAAAAAAAAGCCAGGGACAGTGCTCAGGGACAGTCCAAGCCCCATGACAGGGGAAAAAAAAAAAAAGCTCAGTCAATATCAGCTACTTTAATCAGAACTCATACAATTTGAAAAAGTTCTTCTACAATTTCCAAGAAAGGAAGCAAGAATCAGATATCCCTTGCTACCATGTTGCTACTAAAATTCAAATTATATTGCTATTTTTAAAAGTATAATTTTAAACAATCACCATGGAGGGGGTACATGCCAATCTTTTTTTCTGAATAATTACTTATTTATTGTCCAAGTGATGTACAGAGGGATTACAGCTTCATATGTAAGGCAGTGGATACATTTCTTGTAAATTTGTTACCTCCTCCCTCATTTCCCCCACCTCCCTCTCCAATTCTCTCTCCCCCATAAGGTATTCAGTTGGTTTACACCAAATGATTTTTCTAAGTATTGCTTTTGGAGTCGTTTGTCTTTTTGTCCTTCCTCTCTCTATTTTGATATTCCCTTTCCCTTCCCTAGTTCTAAAACCAGTATATACAATATTCAGGGTATACATATGAGATATAGTGATAGATTGGTGACAATTACAGGAAGGAGATACAAGAGGATCATCAACAACAAAAAAGCTGAAGTTTCACATGGCATATTGAAAATAATTACAACAGTGATATAACACTGTTTCCATAACATGGAGTTCATTTCACTTAGCATCACCTTATGTGTTCATAAGGGCATAGCTATTGGTCTCTTGTGATTCTCTGTTGTGATTAGCCTAAACCTGTGTTAATTATTCCCTATGAGGGAAACCATAGAGTCCATGTTTCTTTGAGTCTGGCTCACTTCACTTAGTATAATGTTTTCCAAGTCCTTCCATTTCCTTATGAATGGGGCAATGTCATTCTTTCTGATAGAGGCATAAAATTCCCTTATGTATATGTACCACATTTTCCTGATCCATTCTTCTACTGAGGGGCATCTGGGTTGGTTCCAGATTCTCGCTATGACAAATTGTGCTGCGATGAACATTGTTGTGCTGGTGGCTTTAGTGTGGTCTTGTTTGCAATTTTTTGGGTAGATGCCCAAGAGTGGGGCTTCTAGGTCATAGGGGAGCTCTATGTTTAACCTTCTGAGGAATCTCCATACTGCTTTCCAGAGTAGGTGAACAAGTTTACATTGCCACCAACAATGTAGTAGGGTTCCTTTTTGGCCACATCCCCTCAGCATTTGTAATTGTTTTTCCTAATAATGGACATTCTTATTGGGGTGAGATGGAATCTCAATGTTGTTTTGATTTGCATTTCTTTTATGGCCAGTGATGTAGAGCACTTCTTCATGTGTCTCTTGGCCATTTTCATTTTCTCTTCTGAGAAGTCTCTTTTTAGGTCTTTGGCCCATTTGTTGAGGGGGCCATTGGTTCTTTGAGGATTTGTTTTGGAGGAATTCAATTTTTTTGAGTTCTGTGTATATTTTGGATATGAGGCCTTTGTGCATTGTATGAATGATAAAGATCTTCTTCCAATCTGTGGGCTTTCTGTTTATCTTGCAAGCTATTTCCTTTGCCATGCAGAAGCTCTGCAGTTAACTGACCATATTTAAAGAAATACATTAATACTTCAGAGTTCCCTTTTAGTGATTAACTGATAAAATATGTCAAACTCTAGAAATAGTATTTAATAAAAAAAATCAGTATATATATAGCTCCAGTGTTTATTATTATAATTACAACCATGATAATTTCTCTCTTAATTGTATTTTTGGGAAATTTTTCTGATCTTTTGTACTTTAACTTTTTAAGTATCTATATTATCTGTAATTTTGGAATAGTTAATTTGCTTTCATTTTTGCTAATTGCTTTCACCTATTTTCTCTTAATAGTGTTTTTTTTATGCCTCTTATGAAGACAGTTTCAACTCAATTTAAAAATTGGCTATAGAGGCTGGGGATATGGCCTAGTGGCAAGAGTGCTTGCCTCGTATACATGAGGCCCTGGGTTCAATTCCCCAGCACCACATATACAGAAAACGGCCAGAAGTGGTGCTGTGGCTCAAGTGGCAGAGTGCTAGCCTTGAGCAAAAAGAAGCCAGGGACAGTGCTCAGACCCTGAGTCCAAGGCCCAGGACTGGCCAAAAAAAAAAAAAAAAAAAAAAATATATATATATATATATATATATATATATATATATATATATAATTGGCTATAGAGCTATGCCCATATGAACACATAAGAAGATGCTAAGTGAAATGAACTTCAAGTTATGGAAACAAGTGGTTATTTTCAACATGCTATGTCAAACCGTGCCCTTCTTCTTCTTCTTTTTTTTTTTTCCATATTCACTTCCTGTGGTTTTACCCCTGATTTCACTATAACTGATTTTAGTACCCTGGATATTGCTTATATGTGTACTGGAACTAGGGAAGGGAAATGGAATGCCAAAATCGAGAGACAAGGGATAAGAAAAACCCCAATGCAATAGCAATACTTACAAAACTGTATGGTATAAAGCAACTGTAGAACTCATGGGTGGGGAGAGGGAAAGGGGAAGGCGGGAGGCAGGGAAAAAATGAGGGAGGAGGTAACAAGTTGGATAAGAAATGTAGTCACTGCCTTACATATGAAAATGTAACTCCTCTGTACTTTACTTTGACAATAAAAAATTGGCTAAAAATGAGTTAAATGACCATTTTTCTTATGTCATTATAATAATATTCAAAACTATGATTTTTGTCTCTGTATGCTATCTTGGCTGTATCTCATTAGAATTAAAATTTAATATACTAGGGCTAGGGATATGGCCTAGTGTGCTTTCCTCGTATACATGAGTCCCTAGGTTCAATTCCCCAGCACCACATATACAGAAAACGGCCAGAAGTGGCGCTGTGGCTCAAGTGGCAGAGTGCTAGCCTTGAGCAAAAAGAAGCCAGGGACAGTGCTCAGGCCCTGAGTTCAAGCCCCAGGACTGGCAAAAAAAAAAAAATTAATATACTAATTCCTTTCTTTCTTTCTTCCTTTCTTTCTATCTTTCTTCCTTCCTTCCTTTCTTTCTTCCTTCTTTCCTTTTTTTCTTTCTTTCTTTCTTTCTTTCTTTCTTTCTTTCTTTCTTTCTTTCTCTCTCTCTTTTTTTCCTTCTTTCTTCCTTTCTTTCTTTATCAGTAGTGGGCTTGAACTTTGGGCCTGGATGCTATCCCTGAGCTCCTAATGCTGAAGGCTAGCACACTATTACTTTGAGCCACAGAACCAACTATGTTTTTCTGGAGATAAGAGTGTAATGGACTTTTCAGCCCATGCTAGCTATGAACTGTGATTATCATATCTCAACCCTCTGAGTAGATAGGAGAGCCACCAGAGCCTAGCTCATTATTTTCTAAGTTATGCATATCTGCAAATTTTTATTTGTTCTTAGTCAAAAAGTTTAGAAAAATATTATAAATTTTATGATGATTAATATTTTATTTTTTGTATATATCTTTAGAAGTTCATCATTTCTTATATAAATGCATGGTGCTTAATGTAATGTGGATGATTTTGGCTTGTAAAACATTGAAATAGTTTATAAAACTCAGCATGATTAAGTTTTGCATATCTCATCAACATAATATAACAATGCTATTTTGAGTTCATAAATTATATTCATTTCTTCAAATCATAGTTACTATTTCCAAAGGATCTACATGTCTCTGGCCATTTTTTTAATCTCTATACTATTACATAAAAACTTGTGTCATTTTAAAATATTATCACCAAGAATATATTTTCTGTATAAATGACTATTTGCAATTAATGTTACTTTTTCCTCCAAATGTACTCCTGTTCTAAATCAACATTTTATCCCTATGATTGAATATATGGAGAGTTTTCTGGGTAAATGTTATCCAAAGAGACTGGAAATATGACAACTCATGAACATGTGTAATGGGAGACAATTCATTTTTTTTTCAGGCTAGAAAGCACTATGTGAATATTTCAAGTGATGACATGCAATAATAGTATGAAAAGATTTGAGTAGGGATGCTTTTCTCTTGACTAGTTAGGAAACAGGATTAATAATTCACAAAAGCCTTATAAGATTAGATTTTAATACCTAATAATCATCTTTGTCAAGGAAAATAGATTTGACACTTTAGAACGTAATTGTATTTTGTTGAAATGATTTGAATCCAAGAAAGAAAATTCAAAAAGATGGCAGCCAGGAGACAGCATGACATCAACTCTGCCAGAAGAAAGAGACATATTGACCAGTGCATCTCTGTTCTTCTCAGATAATACTTCATACTTTTGAGATTTTAATGCCTTTAGTTCACACTTCATCATCATAATCAAAATTCTCATTTGTACAACATCTTAAGAAAGATTATAACTTAATCTGTATAAACTTCACACTAAAATTATTAATACTAATTTGTGTGCATTCTGGGGCTTGAACTAACTCAGGGCCTGGGAACACTCCCTAAGCTTCTTTGCTCAAAGCTAGCATTCTACCACTTGAGCCACCTATACATTTCCCAGTATTTGAAGGAGAAAGGAGTTTCTGTAGCTTTCCTACTTGTGTGACATTGAATCACCATCCTCAGATCCCAGCTTTCTGGGTAGTAAGATTATAGGCATAAGCAACCTGTGCCTGCTCAAAACTTAATTTTGACATTTATCTATTTGCACAAATTCTTGCTTGATGCGTTTTCTTTTTTTCTATTAATTAAATTTTGTTGACAAGGTGTTGTGCAAAAGGGGTAAAGTTACATAATAGGGCATTGAGTTCGCAGTGAATATGTGTTTTCTTGATGTTCTTTTTGGAGCCATGCTTTGCTACGTAATATGTTCAGCAAGAAAAAAAGTGCTGAAAACCTATTATGTTGCTAAGATTCTTTCCTTTAATGGATATTATCTATCCACCTTTCCCTTCTATCTTTTAAGCAGAGTAAATGTTACTAAATCCACATCTTAAATAGAGAAATGAGCTATAAAGAAATTAAGTTTTCATTTCCCCCTTAAATCTCTAACTTTGAATCAAAATTACTTAAAAACTGTATTTGACAAAGTCTATAGTACATAGTACAAAATGTTTTCATAAAATTTGCCATTGCATAGTTAATAGTGGGAAAGGAAATACCAGTGAGGTTAGATGTAAGTTGCTGCATCATCTCATCAAAAAAAGAAAGCTTCTTTGTCTCAAACCATACATAAATGTTCATCTACATTTCAATCACTTCACAATCTACTGATTATGATTACTGAATGATCTATTATGTATATAGTCTATTATTTAAAGGCTTGAAAATGAAATTGTCTTGAATGTACAAGTACCTCTTGCAACTTTGAATAAAACAATGCCAAAATAGCCTGGGTCTATCTCAGGAATCTAGGATCTCTGAATAGTTTGCAGTTAAGCAGGAGATGGGAAGGAGTGGTCTTTGCATTATGTAAAGGAGGGCTACATAATTGAATTACACAGTGGGGGATGGGGAGGAAAACAAAGATCAAAGCTCTCATGACATCAGTTCCTGTTCTTGGCAATGACACTAATGATGAAAGATTCTTTGTTCTTTTGCCTATTATATCACTCTCCTTAAGTGAGCACAATATTGCAAAATTTGTTCTTTATACAAGGACCCTCCCTGACTATTGGGAATATTCAAGCAAAGCCTTACCAGATTTAGCTTCAGGAGATTTAGAAATCTCATAATGCTTCCTATGTGGAACTTTTATGTTAGACCATGAAAACAGCTGACAGTGTTAAGAGAAAACTAGCCCTTAACAGTGAGCAGTTATTGGTGTCTGACACATAAACTGCACAATCGAGTAATGCCTCAGGGGGCTATTTCCAAGGGAAAGCCTCACCTGGTGAGGTCAGAACCTTGGATTTTAAAGGCAAGAGACATGCTTCATTACAATGTGGGCTGAGGTGAGCAAACATCCCATCCCTCTTTAGGAAGACTGTTTCAAGGCTGACCCAAGTGCTCAGGCATAACAACACAAGCCCGGAGGCCCTCTAAAAGGAGTTCAGAAAAGTTACAGTACTACCTGAAGGTGAGCCAGCCAAACTGCTGGGGCCTGGATTAAAAGGAAACAGTTTATAGGCTGCGGGGCTGCTTAGCAATCGATCTTTTTCACTGGGGAGAGAAAAAAAAAATCCCTTCTTCAGAGGGGCTGAAAACTTGTATTAAAAAGTGACACAGCAGAAAAAGGCAGAGGGGAGAGGAGGTTGGGGGGAGGGGATAGCCTGTTAGTAGACTACTTCAAAAAAATAAGAAAAAGGCAATATGGTTTAAAACTGCTTAAATGGAGAGGGGAAAGAAGGAAGAATTATCAGAATATATTCTGTGATTGTTATAGTCCGAATAATATATAAAGTTAAGAATATTTAGAAAACTCAATAAATGTCTTTATGTAAACCCCTTTTATTATAAACATATCTAAATATTTTGTTGAATATTGTACAGGGGTAGAAGATCTAAATTTATAAAATTGAAATACTGCCACTTATTACAACTGTAACTAAAGCCAGTGCATTTGATAAAAGTTTAGGGAGAAATTCCAGCAGAAGTACAATATATAAATTTGGTAGTGGCTATAAATATTAGTTTTCAAATGACCTTTTGTATACTTCAAGATGTCCTATGCACAAAAGTTCATAGACACTTTCAGAAATATGCATACGTCAGTGTAGATTGTAAAGGTTTATTATTATTGACAATTTGTAGAAATTAATATATATATATGTTTGTATAGCTATCTATCTACAGAGAAAGATAGTGAGTACTAAAACTCATCTTTAAGCTTCTACTTTTTCCCTATATTTTAAGCAGAATAATATATTTGGAAGAATTCTTGATGACTATGTAATCTGGTATGATTTAAATGTGCCCATGAGGACTCATGTTACAAATTAATCTCTGGAATGAGATAACAAAAGGTCAGAAACTTAATGTTACTATGTTATTTGAAGACAGGATCTTTGAAAAGTAAGTGAGTTTAAATTGTGCCATAAAGGTGGCACCTTAATCCAATTTAATTGTGGATTCGTAAGAAGGGAAGGGATTTGAACTTGCACACTCAACTCCTTTTACTTTGTGATGCCTTGAAGTATTCTGGGTCCTATAGTGGGTATTTATCATTAATAAAGACCTTCCAGATGTGGCCACTAAATCTTAACTTTCTCAGCTTCAGATTTATAAGCCAAGGAGGTATTTTCCTTATAAATAATTACGCTTGTTACTCATTTACAATGATAGAGAAAAGGCTTAAAATGTCATCCAAACCACTGAATGAATCATAAATATAATATAAACTAATATTTTGAAGTTAAATAGGAAAGTGGAAAGGCTCTGACTGAGCCACAAGTATATAGATCCAAAATCAGTCAATCCATTACATAGCATTCAAGGGAATTATGAATTAGGAAATGAGTGAATAGGTAGTATTATCTTCAGGCTAATTAACCTGTTCTTAGCTACTCATTAATACATATTTACTTATTTTAATGTAGAAAAAGGGTAGATTAAATAATAGATGTATCATGATACTTTATTTTTATGTACTTCAAACCTTCAAATGGAGCAAAATATACTCATTTATTTAACATCATCTTTATGATAAATAATGTTCTAGGTACTACAGATGCAATGGGAACCAAACTTATGAAGACGTCAGCACCATGCAATTTTTATTTATGTACAGGAGATAACAATAACTAAGTATAATGTAAATCACTGTACCAAATACATGTGTGAACAATATTTACACATACATTTATACATAAATGTATTCAAATGTATGTGGAAATATTTAGATAAGAGTATAAATAAAACATGTTAATATAAGAATGAAATAGAGTTAAAAGATAGTGTACTTGTCAATGGGAGAAACTAATGAAGAGAGAACAACGAAGAAAGATAATTTTTTTAATAAAAAAATGATTTGCAACAAGTCCTAAAATCTGCTTCTTCTAAAGTGGAAAATATTTAATTATAGTTCGATGCCAAAGGCCTGATGACCAGAGGACATAATTCTTGAAGTACTACTCTGAGTATACTTGAATACTGGGGCAATTGGTGATGTAACTCATGGTCTAGTTCTGAAGGCTGAAAAGCAGGGGCTTCTGTGATGAAGCAAAGGAAAAATGGATGTTCCAATTCAAAGACATAAAATTTTCTCTTTCTCCACCTTTCTCTTCAGTTTGGCCATCTACAGATCAGCTAACGGCCATATGCAGTGGAGGACAGGAGATATTCCATTCTCAGTTTATAAAATCAAATTCTAATCATTAAAAATTACCTTTATAGATATGTCCAAGAACATTATTTTAGCATGTAACTGGCCATAGCCTAGTTCAGTCAAGATTACATCAAACAATGTTAATTTGATAGTTTAGTCAAATTTTTCACCGTTGAATTAATCATCATGGTTAGGGACACTGCACGTTACCCTAGTTAGAACCAATTGTTTACTTCTAAAATGTTAGTTTAGTCATGGGAGAGAAATTAGTGAAGAGTGACTCTGAGAATTTTCTTCTGATCCTCCAAGTAGATGATATTTCATTAATTCAGATGATATCCCCCAAAGAATGAAATAAATGGTGCTATGAATAAAATGTGAATGATTGCAAATGGGTAGTCATGTGTCACAGGGTGGTGTTTCCAATTTTTTTCCCACCCAGATATGGCTCCACTTTTGCCATCTATGTAGAGTTTAAACAAATGTGAAATAAGAGCACATGTTGTCATAATACCAGATTAAAACAGGTGAGACATAGAAAGCATAAGAAAGGATAGTAGAGACGCAAAGTTTGGGGAAGGACTTTTTTTTATCTTTTCTTTTTCTCTTCTTTTTTAAGATTCTAGAATGATTACATGTTCTGTCTTCTCCTAAGAGATACACAGTAAGAATTTTTTATCTCAAATTCCATGTCCTTCATTCTTTTTTTTTTTTTTTGACAAAACTACAAACATCTTTTTTTTTTTTTTTACCATTTTTCACATGTTGGCTCATAAAAATGAATGGAAGTCTACTTTTTATATTAAAAACTGTGATATTTGCTTCATTTTTTCCAGTTTTACTTACTAGATATAAATTTGTAAGCTTAAGTTCCCATCATTCTCTACTTGCCAGCCAAAAAGAAGACAAATTTAAATATGGTTTAGGTACTCCAGGCTTCTTGTCAGCTATCCATTTAATAGATTCCTGTGTATTTATGAATCTATAAACCAGACCCTTGAACAATAAGGACATATTTTCATCGTTGTTTTCTCCATGGTTGGTGTTGGTCATCCTGTCAAGGGGCTGGCAGATGAGGTGGGGTTCTCAACAATACCCCTAGATGGTAAAGTTATTCCAGAAGATAACTTTTGTTTTGAATGGCTATTGTAGTCTCACTCTGTCATGGTTCCTTACTTCCATATAGTAGGATAAATTATTTGAGCCAAACAATATAATGTGATTTGGAAGCAATTGGCTTTTATGGGAACAATCATATTCTTTCCATATGGAACCAACTCAGATGCCCCTCAGTATATGAATGGATCAAGAAAATTTGGTATATACCCATAATTCTATGCTTCCATCAGAAAGAATGACATCACCCCATTTGTAAGGAAATGGAAAGACTTGGAAAAAGTCATACCAAGTGAAGTGAGCCAGACCCAAGGGAACATAGATTCCATAGTTCCCCTCACTGGTAACAATTAGTATGTGTCTAGGATAGTCCTAGCAAAGGGTGACAATATCTCAATAGTTATGTACATATGATCATATAAGATGAAGACAAGTGAAATGAACTCCAAGATAAGGAAATAAGAGGTTTATTTTAATGTACTATGTCAAACTCTTATTTTTAATGTACTATGCTCCTAATTTAATGTAATATGTCAAACTACTTTTTCCTTTCCTATGGTTTATCCCCCGTTGTCCCTATATTTGAGTTTGGTACCCTGCATATTGTATATAAAAACATCAAAACTGTGAGACAAAGGGCAAACTAAAGCAACAGCGATACTCACAAGACCATATGTGGAAATTAAGTATACAACTCACTGTAGGGGGAGGGCTGAGGGTATAGAAAGTGGGAGAAAAATGACGGAGGGGGTAACAACTATGGCAAGAAGTGAATTCACTACTTCACTGTAATCCCTCTGCACATCACCTTGACAATAAAATAAAAAAATTTCAATCCTCTTTCCAACTAATAATTAAGTTATTCTCTACAAGTGTTTGTACCAAATATATATGCTGGGTTTATTCAACCAACACTTTTTTCTCATAAGCAAGAATTGAAAAACAAAAATAACCCAAGCTGTCTTTTCCATGAAATTATGAAGTTTTATAAAAAAAATGGCTTGATTGTCAAAAAAATTAAGAATATGCCATTCATTGCTACTGGTATTTTTCATATAATACGTTGAATACTCTTAGTCACCAAAATGACAATTTGTGGAACCTTGGAATTGAACTGGAGACCATTATGTTAAAAATAAATCAAGAATAAAGAGAGATAAGATCCACATTATCTCATTCATATGAAAAATCTCCAAGTTGACTTCATAGAAATTCAAAGTGGAATTGTAATTACTGGAGGCTGGGATGGTAAAAAGAGGGATGAGCAAAGGCTGATCAATGGGACAGAATTGCAGTTATATAGGGACACCATGTTTTTCTGTGCTATTACATGGTAAGGTTAATACAGGTAACAACATACTCACCATTTAAAAAAGTTAGATGGAAGGATTTTGTAAGTTTTAACCACGGAGAAGTCAGGAATTTTGAAGAGATAAATATATTAACTACTTTAAACATTCCATTATGTGTGGAGATTTGGGAATATTACATGGTACACTATTAATTTTATGTTTTATTTACCAAATACTTCCTTTCATCAGTCCTGGGGCTTGACTTCAGAGCCTCAGCACTGTTCCTGAGATTTTGTGCTCAAAGCTAGTGCTCTAATAGTTTATTGGAGATAAGAGTAGGTAGGATCATAGGCATGAGCCACTGACAACCAGCCTCGAAAACATTTTTAATTTAAAAAAGATAAAAGAAGAATATAATAAACCATTGAAGAAAGTAATTGTGCAAATTATTTTACTGATTACAATTTTCATTTTATTTCTTAAAGTACATTGCTCCAATCATAACTGTTTAATTTAGTGGGAAATTAGATAGATATAGAGATAGATATAGATATAGATATAGATATATATCAGTCAATTTTCTGATAAATTCTCTTCTTCTCCCCATTTTTCTTGATAAATTCAGTGTAGCATTCATTATTCTCTAGCTTCTTGTATATTTACTGAAAAGAAAATCAGTTGCAGATACCCGAAAAATGATTTCAGTTTTTATTATATTTTTATATTTTATTATTGTGGTTAAATTCAGTTTGTTTCAAGAAATGCTCATAGAATTACAAATATGAGGCTAGGAATAGTCATCACTATTTTAATCATTGCCATTATAGTTAGTAGCTTAGAGTGAGTGGCCAGACCTATGGTAGGCAGTTATATTTCTTGGACATGGCGAAGTATTTTAAATTGTTTACTTTTATGTCTTGAGATCTTTCAATGCATAAGTTCATGGAGGCCAGTGTTAATAACAAACCCAAGCATAATTGATGAATCATAGCATTATGTAGTTCCAAGCACCTCATAGAAAGTAACATGTAACTTATGCAGATAAATTCTAGTCCTTATTTATTGTGCATACAGCTTGCCATGTGAGTTATCTAAGAAGCCATTCCAATGAGCCCTGAATTTTCTTTTTTGTTTTTTTCAAATTTTTATTATAAAACTGATGTACAGAGAGGTTACACTTTCATAAGTTAGGCATTGGATACATTTCTTGTACTGTTTCTTACACTGTCCCTCATTCCTCCCTTCCTCATCCCACTTTCGCTTTTCCCCCAAAGGTGTTCAGTTCACTTACACAAAACAGTTTTGCAAGTATTGCTTTTGTAGTTGTTTGCCTTTTTTTACCCGGTGTTTCTTGATTTTGGTATTCCCTTTCAATTTCCTAGTTCTAATATCAGTATAGATGGTTTCCAATATACTCAGATATGATTACAGTAGAGATAGTGTAGATACAACCACAGGAAGGTGATACAAGAACATCATCAATAGTAGAAACTACAGTTACACATGGCACGTTGAAAGTAGTTACAACTTTGATATAACAATCGTTTCCATAACAAGGAGTTCATTTCACTTAGCATCATGTTATGTGATCATAAGAGTATAGATATCGGGCTCTTGTGATCCTCTGCTGTGATTTGCCTAAACCTGTACTAATTATTCCCAATAAGGGAGACCATAGAGTCCACGTTTCTTTGGGTCTGGTTCACTTCCCTTAGTATAATTTTTTCCAAGTCCTTCCATTTCCTTACAAATGGGGCAATGTCATTCTTTCTGATAGAGGCATAAAATTCCATTGTGTATATGTACCACATTTTCCTGATCCATTTGTCTACTGAGGGGCATCTGGGTTGGTTCCAGATTCTAGCTATGACAAATTGCGCTGTGATGAAGATTGTTGTGCTGCTGGCTTTACTGTGATTTTGTTTGTGTTTTTTTTGGATAGATACCCAAAAGTGGGGTTGCTGGGTCTTAGGCATGTTCTATATTTAGCCTTCTGAGGAATCTCCATAATGATTGCCAGAATGGCTGAACCAGTTTACATTCCCACCAACAATGAATTAGAGTTCCCTTTTGGCCACATCCCCTTCAACAGTTGTTATTGTTAGTTTTCTTGATATATGGCATTCTTACTGGGGTGAGATGGAATCTCAATATTGTTTTGATTTGCATTTCATTTATGGCCAGTGATGTAGAACATTTTTTCATATGTCTCTTGCCCATCCTCATTTCCTCATCAGAGAGGTCTCTTTTTAATTCTTTAGCCCACTTGATGAGGGGGCTATTGGTTCTTTGCTGTTTTGTTTTGGAGGAAGGTAATTTTTTTAGTTCTGCATATATTTTAGATATGAAGCCTTTGTCCGTTGAATGTCCGGTAAAAATCTTCTCCCAGTCTGTGGATTTTCTGTTTATCTTGGGAGCTATGTCCTTTGCTTACAAAAGCGATGCAATTTGATACAGTCCCTTTGTCCAACCTTTCTTTGATTTGTAGTCTTTCTGGGTATTTGTTAAGGAAGTTCCATCCTGTGCCAAGGAGCCCAAGTGTTTCTCCTACTCCTTCCTTTAGTGTTTTCAGGGTGTCTGTTTTGATTTCGAGGTCTTTAATCCATTTGGAATTGATTTTGGTGCAGGGTGATATATAAGCATCTAGTTTTAGTTTGTTGCATGTGTTGAACCAATTTAGCCAACACCATTTGTGAAAGAGGCTACCATTCTTCCAAACTACTGTTTCAGCTACTTTATCAAAGATTAAGTAGGCGTAGTTCTGTGGGTTCATTTCTGGATCTTCAATTCTGTTCCATTGGTTTTCAGGACTGTTCTGGTGAAAATACCAAGCTGTTTTTGTTACTATAGCTTTATAATACGGCTTGAAGTTGGGTATTGTAATTCCTCCAGCACTGTTCTTTCTGCTTAGGATTGTTTTTGCTATTCTAGGTCTTTTATTGTTCCATATGAATTTCTGGATTGCTTATTTTATTTTATTAAAAAATGGTGTTGGGATATTAATGGGTATTTCATTAAATTTGTAGATAGCCTTTGGCAATATTGCCATTTTGATTATATTAATCCTCCCAATCCAGGAGCATGGGAGGTTTTTCCATTTCCTTAGTTCTGATTTAATTTCATTTTTCAAGCTTTTAAAGTTCTCCTCAAAGAGGTCTTTCACTTCTTTGGTTAAGGTTATTCCTAGGTATTTTATGTTTTTGGGGGCTATTGCAAAAGGAGTTGCTTTCCTGATTTCAGCCTTGGTCTTCGGGTCATTAGCATAGAGAAAGGCCGTTGATTTATGAGGGTTTACTTTATATCCTGCAACTTTGCCAAAGTTTTGGATCAGCTCTAGTAGCTTAGGGGTAGAGTCTATGGCGTTCTTTAGGCATAGGATCATGTCATCTGTGAAGAGAGAAAGTTTAACTTCATCTTTTTCTATTTTGATCCCCTTTATATTTTCTTCTTGCCTAATTGCTCTGGCTAGGAATTCTAGTACTATGTTGAAGAGCAGGGGAGAGAGTGGACATCCCTGCCTTGTTCCTGATTTTAAAGGGAATGGCTTTAGTTTTTCACCATTTAGAGTTATACTTGCTGTTGGTTTGTCATAAACTGCCTTGATTATATTCAGGAATGTTCCCTGGAATTCCAGTTTTTCCAGGGCTTTTAGCATAAATGGGTGCTGGATTTTATCGAATGCTTTTTTCGCATCCAGAGATAAAACTATGTAGTTCTTTACCTTGCTCCGGTTGCTGTGGTGGTTTACATTAATTGACTGGCGTATGTTAAACCAACTTTGCATCCCTGGGATGAATCCAGTTTGATCGTGGTGTATGATTATTTTGAGGACCTGTTGAAGTCAAATGGCCAGTATTTTGTTGAGAATTTTTGCATCTATGTTCATCAGGAAAATCGGTCTATAGTCCTCTTTCCGTGCTGAGTCTCTGCCTGGTTTTGGGATGAGGGTTATACTGGCTTCATAGAATGTGTCTGGTAGTGAACGTTCTCTTTCGATTTCATTGAAGAGTTTGAGAAATATTGGTGTGAGTTCTGTTTTGAAGGCCTTGTAGAATTTTGCAGTGAATCCGTCTGGACCGGGGCTTTTCTTGAATGGGAGATCCTTTATTGCCGTTTCTATTTCAATACTGGATATGGGTCTGTTTATAAGGTTTAAAACTTCATGGTTGAGTTTGGGCATATGAATTTTCCCTAGGAAATCATCCATTTCTTCTAAGTTCTCGAATTTGTTGGCATAAAGGTTGCAAAATAGTCCCTTATTATTTTCTGAATTTCGGTTATTTCTGTGGTGATGTTACCTGTTTCATATCTTATCTTGTTTATTTGAGTGTGCTGCCTTCGTTTTTTCATCAGGTTTGCCAGGGGTCTGTCTTGTTGATTTTTTCAAAGAACCAACTCTTTGTTTTGTTGATTCTTTTTCCTTTATATCTGATTGTTTTCTTCTCCCTAATAGCTTTAAGGATTCTTTCCTTGTACTCTACTGATCCTGTTTTGATCACAATGTGTCGGTGGGATATCCTATTCTGGTCTGGTCAGTTTGGGGTTCTAAATGCTTCTTGTATTTGTATAAGCCTATCCTTCTGGATATTTGGGAAGTTCTCAGCTAATATTCTGTTAAATATGTTGCCCATCCCATTAACTTCTTTCTCCAAGTTTTCCTCAATACCTATTATCCTTAAATTGGGCTTCCTGATCATGTCTTGAGTCTGCTGTAGCTATTTGTTTTGTTGATTGGACTGGATTTATGTTGATTTTTGATCTTTCTCCATAGTTTCTAGGGAATCTTCAGCTCCTGAGATTCGATCCTCTACTTCAGTTAGTAGGGACTGTAGACTAGCTACTTGATTTTGAATCTCTTTTCCTCCTGACTGTTCTTTCCATGTCTTTCCATGTCATCTCTTAGGTCTTGCATGGACTTCTTTACTTCATTACTTTGGTTTTGAGTGCTATCTCTCAAATCTTTTACCTGGGTAGCTATCTTTTCATTTGACTCTTGAATTTCATTTATCTTTCTATTTGTTGAGGCCATGAAATCATCTATTACTTCATGGTAGGATTGCTCTATAGATTCAAACTTTTCAGTTAACATGTTTATCAGTAGACTTTGTAGGGCATTTTGAGGGTTCTCTTCTATGTCTTTGGTAGACTTCTCTGTTTCCTGCTTATTTTGAGTGGGAGAATAGACTCCATTGTTTGCCATCTTTCTTGTGTTTCTTCTGCCCATTTGGATTGGGAATGCCAATCTACAAGCACCTTTGACCACTGTTTAAGACCCAAAGCATCCCTTACCAAGGACTGTTGTGTAAATCTTATAAGTTCACAATTATATGCAGATACATTGTATACCTGTCTATAAAATTAGATTTGGTGTTCCTAAAGAACACAATTTCAAAAACAACCGATCCTGGGCCCTGTATTCAGTAGTTACTTATTTACTGTTACAACCATATGATCAATTCTTGTTCTTATATTAAGTTCTTTTAGGACTGGCTTTCTCTATGAACCCTTTGATTCACTCGGATTAAGCAGGGATACCCTCTATCCAATAACCAGGAGTCAGTGGAACCTGGAGGTCCTGGCAGTAAATCAGGAGGGAAAGTTAGAGGTAGTAAAGAGAATAGAGTAAAATGCATTGGGGGGGGGGGGGGGTTATGATTTTGGTTTACTTTCAGTGACGTCGAAATGTGGAGAAGAGTAGAATCAGTAGGAAGAACAAGCTTAAAATGATAGAAAATGGAGAGTTAGCAGAAAATAGTGGAGGTGTTATTCATAGGAAAGTAATTTTTAAAGAAAGAGAATGCAAAGAGAGAAATAAAGAAAAAATACTGGAAGACAGATGCACAAAACATTGAAAAATTATTTTAAAAAATAAAAAAGAAAAAGAAAAAAATAGAAAAAGAAACAACCTAAACAAAAAAAAAAAACTTGATAAAACAACAGGTAATAATGGAAAACAAAACAAAAAAAATGACAGGGCTGGGGATATGGCCTAGTGGCAAGAGCGCTTGATTTGTATACTTGAAGCCCTGGGTTCTATTCCCCAGCACCACATATACAGAAAATGGTCAGAAGTGGCGCTGTGACTCAAGTGGCAGAGTGCTAGCCTTGAGCAAAAAGAAGCCAGGGACAGTGCTCAGGCCCTGAGTCCAAGGCCCAGGACTGGCAAAAACAAAAACAAAAACAACAACAACGACGTTTTAGAAGTGAAAAAATTTTTTAAAAAATTTTTTAAGTTTAAAAAAATGTTTGAAAAGAAAAAAACAAAGTGGTCCTCCTTATTTGGGTGGTCTTTCCCCAGTATCTGGTTTCCTTGCGATGATATGCAGTCTATTTTCCTGATTGGCCTGTTTGACTTGCCTTCATTTTGCTGTGGGTGGATCTGTTCTGACCCTTCTCTCCTGTTGGTACAATCCTGGGTCTCTGTGGTTCACACAGCTTGCAGATAGGCCTTGGGCATCCTCTGTAGATGGGGACGTGAGCAGTCTCTGGAACTGTGGCTCCTCTGTCTGCTGTGGGGCCGTGGCCTTTAATACCTGGCTTTGAATAGGCTGTGTACTCAGCAGGGTGGGGCACCTCTGGCCTCTTTACCTGGCTGAGAGTTGCTTGCCTGGGGAAGGTTCCTCCCTCCTGGGTGGGGCGGCCGCCTGGCCAAGCTGGCTATGGAATTCAGGTCCGTTTCAGGCTAGGAATTGTGCTTCCTCTGTGATGGGACCATTTATCTGTCTCAGGAACTGTTTGTTTCCCCATCTTGTGTTTCCATGCCGCCGGGAGCTGCTCGCTGCTTTTGCTTTAAATTTAGAAATTCCGGCAGGCAGGGCTGGCACCTCTGGCTAATCCGTGGCCCAGGATGAGCCTGCCGCCTGGGCAGGGGGCGTTCTCCTGGGCGGAGCTGGCTCTCACTGGTCGGTCCCTTCAAACATGGCTCCTTTGTCCTCGCTTTCCCCAGGCCCACTTTAGTTCCAGTCTGGATTGATCCTATGCCAGTGTCAATGATGGCACTTTGCTCTGGCAGTGGGGGAGGGCTACCTTCCATAAGCTGCTCTGTGGGTGCGAGTGAGGATATCTTTCATGGAGTACTCACGCTTTCTCTGCGATTTCAGCCTGTCTTTGCTCAGCCCCCATCTGGAGGATTTCTCCCTGGTCTATGCTGTGTGCTTTAGCCGCGTGGAGTGTGGGTTGCTGTTCCGGGTGCTGTACCGGCGCCGGCACTGGTGCGGTGGTGGGACTCTGCCCAGAGCTCAAATCTGTGTTTTCAGATGAGCAAAGTCGATTTTTCCTTCCTGGCCAGTATCCCCGTACTGTTATAACTTACACTGGCTGTCTTTCTAGGAGTAAAAGTTTCTATGGGGTGAGAAAAACTGCGATGTTGGAGGGAGCTCAGCTAGGGATCTGCTGCTCCTCTGTCGTCTTCCTGAAAGTCTCCCTGAATTTTCAATATGTCAATTAATGTCATATTAATTGTGGCTATTGCATTGCCTAAATTGACCTACTCCATAGTTGCAAGGCTCCAGGGATGAGGAGGAAAAGACAAAAGGAAAAGCTTTTCCTTTCAAGCTATTATAATATTTACTCTTTCTGGAATTGCTTTTAGATTAAGAATTTTTCATGAAAAAATTTACAGAAAGTTACAAAACTCCTATACATGGGCTGTTGGATCTGTGTACAATTTCCAGCATTGCCCAGAATAAATACCACTACACTGGAGTGGTTTATACAAGAGTTTATAGAGAAAAAAAATCTACCCACTAGCTCTCATGACTGAGGATTACAACCAGATCTCTTCTGCCAAGTTCTCTGTTTAGGTAAAGCATGAGAAAAATCTGCCATTTTTTAAAAAGTCACACAGGGTTTCTACAGTAAGGAGCAATAAGAAGTTGACAGCTTTTTATGCATAAAAGGCAGCTGTTCCTTCTCAGGTAATATTATTAATAAACCCTAAGGTAATGTTTTCTCTGAAATATGTCTAATTGAAATAATTTACTCTGACCCTTGGAGAATTATGAAACTGTTTTCATCATGTTCACACGCAGCAAAATAATTATGAGTTGCCATATGGAAAAGCCATCATGTGGTGGATGTCTTTCTGAATCTATATTTTTGAAATGTTTCCCACAGATAAACCATAGAGCTAATTTAAAAAATAGAGGTGAACAGTCGCTTTTTTACACAGAGATTTGATATGAAATGTTTGCAGTTCTAGAATATTAACAAGGGTGTTGACATCAGTAATTATGATAGTTATGAGACATTTTTCACAAAGTATTATGAAAGTAATACTTAGTTACATGGGGAGAAAATTAAAGGTAAGATAATTTGCACAGAGCATATACAATGTATAGGCACTGTCAGTCTTGGGAAACAGTAACAGACACTAATAATTGAGATAATTTGTTTTTGTTTTTCATGTAGCATAAAATTGTCTGGAAAGTTCCAGCAGTTTCCACTGAGATAGCACATTTGGCAAGATGAGGCTCAGTGTGGTATGTAAGGACTTTTGGGAAAATTGTCAGCTTTCACAGGGAAAGGTCCAAGTGTTTATGGGAACTATGAAGTGGTGTTGGGTGATTCTCAAAGGGATCTATGGGGTCACTTGGGACAATAATTTGAAAGCTTTTTGACTGAAGCTCTTCTGAACTGTATCAGAATTGCTAGATGTCTGGCTGTGAGTCTCATGAGAGCCGATTTTCTTGTGAAATTTCTGATATGGTACTTTCCTGCTGGGGTGAGAAAAATCTTAGTAGGGCAGACTTTCTCATCATATTTAAATTCTTGAGATCCACATCCCTGTTAAACCCAGGAAATGGAGTCAACTAAAATTCAGCTTCACTTTTTAAGCTTTGGGAACTTAAGATCATATTTCTCTTTAAGGTTTGATTTAACAAAATCAGTTTGCCCAGTTTCCTGGCCATGTACCCAGTATGGACACCATTAAAGAAATCTAAGAAAAATAAAAAAAAATAATGAGGGTGGGGAAAGCATGAGGCATGGTGTAAAAAAAAATTATATGAAATATAATTTTTTCATGTTTTTGAAGATTTCTACTGAGTAAATAAAAAAAAAATTCCCTCCAAACCATGAAACAAACAAACAAAAAAAACAGCAAAAGGTGGTAAGTTAATTACAACCTTTTAATACTACTGTATTTAAAACACATCATCTGTTCTTCCCTCAGGGTTTTAGGAACTGTCTTTAACCATGAGCATTGGTCTGAATAACTGAAGGATCTCCATGGCCAATTGTCAAACTCTGGATTTCAGAGTATATCCTCATTGTTCAACATTCTCATCCCTCTTCGACCCATTCTCATCCCTCTTCAAACCACTTCTTTTTTTACACTTAGTTTTGTGGAATATACAATGATTTCTTGACTACTTTCTCCTCCACTTCCCTCTTTGTCTACCTATGTCCTATTTCTTTGGCCCCATTTAGCCATCCCTTATAAGCTATTTCTTAGTGCTTTCTTATTGAGCTTGTCTTTTAGTCTTTCTAAAAAAAAGGTACCAGTTAGGCTCTCCATAGCATCTACTATAATTCTGTTAATTCATCTGGTACTTCTTGCATACCACCCAGTGTGTTTACTTATACATTTACAGGCCCATTGTATCTATCACTAATAAGAGAAACCATGCAACTTATGTTTCTCTGGGTCTGGTTTATTTTCTTTTTTTTTTTTTTTTTTTTTTTTCTTTTTTTTTTTTTTTTTTTTATTATCAATTGAACATAAATTTTTTTTTTTTTTTTACAAGGTGCTGTGCAAAGAGGGTGCAGTTACATAGTAGGGCATTGTGTACATTTCTTGTGATATCTTACAACCTGTTTTCCCATCCCTTGTCTAGGTCAGGTAGACCCATATGCAGTATACAATGTATCAAGCACATATACAGTGTTCACAGACTTGGTCTCTACTGTCTCTCCATCTCCCTTTGTTAACAGTCATATATCAGGGAGATCATGCCCCTTTGTTTTCTGTGTTCTAGGCTTGTCTCACTCAACATTATTTGTTCGAGTTCTGACCATTTCCCTGCAAATAACAATATTTCACCATTCCTAATCGCTATGTAGTATTCCATTGTGTATAAGTACCATATTTTTTGGATCCATTCATCTGTGGAGGGGCATCTGGGTTGTTTCCAAATTTTGGCTATTGTGAATTGTGCTGCGATAAACATGGAAGTACAAATGTCCTTTTGATATCTTGGGTTTTGCTGTTTAGGATAGATGCCTAGGAGTGGTATGGCTGGGTCATAGGGTAGGTCTATATTGAGCTTTTTGAGAAACCTCCATACTGTTCTCCAAAGTGGCTGTACTAATTTGCACTCCCACCAACAATGGAGAAGGGTTCCTCTTTCCCCACAGCCCCTCCAGCATTTGTTGTTTCCTGAGTTCAGAGTATAGGCCATTCTAACTGGGGTGAGGTGGTATCTCAGGGTTGTTTTTATTTGCATTTCCTTTACTAGCAGGGATGTTGAGCATTTCCTCATGTGTTTCTTTGCCATTTTTATATCTTCTCTTGTGAAGTCTCTCTTTAGCTCTTTTGCCCATTTCCTAATAGGTTTATTGGGCTTGGAGGGGCTTAGTTTTTTGAGTTCTCTGTAGATGACAGATATCAGGCCTTTGTCTGTTGTTGTGCTGGTAAATATCCTTTCCCATATCGTTGGCTGTCTTTCTATTTTGGTGGCTATGACCTTAGCTGTGCAGAAACTTTTTAATTTGTAGTAGTCCCATTTGTTGAGTCTTTCCCCTATTTGTTGTGCGCCTGGGACTCTATTCAGGAAGTTCCTTCCTGTGCCTATAAGTTCTAGTGTCTTTCCTACTCTGTCCTTCAGTAGTTTCAAGGATTCAGGTCTGATGTTGAGGTCCTTGATCCATTTTGAGTTGATCTTGGTGCATGGTGATAGGCTTGGGTCTACTTTGAGTTTTCTGCATATGGCTGCCCAGTTCTCCCAGCACCAGTAGTTGAAGAGGCTATGTTTATTCCATTGTATGTCTTTAGCTCCTTTGTCGAATATCAGTTGGCTGTAAGAGTGCGGTTTTATTTCTGGGTCTTCAATTCTAATCCACTGGTCTTCCGATCTGTTTTTATACCAATACCATGCTGTTTTTGTTATGATGGCCTTGTAGTAGAGCTTGAAGTCTGGTATGGTGATACCTCCTGCACTATGTTTTTTGCCTAGAATTGCTTTGGCTATTCTAGGTTTTTTGCTGTTCCATATGAACTTATGGATTGGTTTCTCTATTTCAGTGAAGAATGTGGCTGGGATTTTGATAGGTATTGCATTGAATTTGTATAACAATTTGGGCAGTATGGCCATTTTCACTATATTGATTCTGCCTACCCATGAGCATGGGAGGTCTTTCCATCTCCTTGTGTCTTCTTTGATTTCCCTTATTAGATTTTTGTAGTTTTCATTGAATAGGTCCGTCACGTCCTTGGTTAAGTTGATCCCTAGGTACTTTATTCTTTTTTTGGCTACTGTAACTGGAATCGTTTCCATAATTTCCTTTTCTGTTTGTCTATTGCTGGTGTACAGAAAAGCTGCTGACTTTTGTGGATTGATTTTGTATCCTGCTACTTTGCCAAATTGGTTTATTAGATGTAGGAGTTTGGGTACTGAGTTTTTTGGGTCCTTGAGATATAAGATCATGTCGTCTGCGAATAGGGATAACTTGATTTCTTCCTTGCCGATGTGGATCCCTTTGATGTCCTCCTCTTGCCTTATTGCTATGGCTAGGGATTCCAGTACTATGTTGAACAGAAGTGGGGAGAGTGGGCATCCTTGTCTTGTTCCTGTGTTTAGGGGGAATGATTTAAGTTTCTCTCCATTTAATATGATATTAGCAGTTGGTCTGTTGTATATGGCTTTTATTGTTTTGAGGAATGTTCCATCTATTCCTGTTCTCTCCAAAGCTTTTAATAGGTATGGATGTTGTATTTTGTCAAAGGCTTTTTGGGCATCGACTGAGATAACAATGTGATTCTTGATTTTAGTTCTGTTTATGTGGTGAATTACATTGATTGATTTACGGATGTTGAACCATCCTTGTGACTGAGGGATGAAGCCTACTTGGTCATGATGTATGATATTCTTGATCACTTTCTGGATCCTGTTAGCTAATATTTTATTGAGGAGCTTTGCATCTGTGTTCATTAGTGATATTGGTCTGTAGTTCTCTTTTTTTGTTGGATCTTTGCCTGGTTTGGGGATGAGTATGATATTAGCTTCGTAGAATGAGTTCGGGATTTTTCCCTCCGTTTCTATTTCGCGGAAGAGTTTGAGGAGTATTGGAATTAGCTCCTCACTAAAGGTTTTGTAGAATTCATTGGTGAATCCATCTGGGCCTGGGCTTTTCTTAGTAGGGAGGTTCTTGATTACCTCCTGTATCTCACCGTAAGTTATTGGTTTATTTAGTTGATTTATTTCTTCTTGGTTCAGTTTGGGCAGTTTGTACTTCTCTAAGAATTGATCCATTTCTGTAAAATTATTGTTTTTTGTTGAGTAGAGGTTTTGGAAATAGCTCCTTATGATTGTTTGAATATCGTGTGTATTTGTTGTAATTTTTCCTGTGGAGTCCCTGATTTTACGTATATGAGTCTCTTCTCTTCTTTTTTTTGTGAGTCTTGCAAGGGGTCTGTCAATTTTGTTTATTTTCTCAAAGAACCAGCTTTTAGTCTTATTTATTTGTTGAATGGTCTTTCTATTTTCAATCAGATTTATCTCTTCTTTAATCTTTGTAATCTCTCCCCTCCTAGTCGTTTTAGATTCTGTCATTTCTTGTTTCTCCAGTTGTTTTAGTTTCATCGTGAGGGTATTCACCTGCTCTGCTTCCATTCTTTTAATGTGGGTACTGAGTGCAATGATCTTGCCCCTCAGTACTGCCTTAGCTGTGTCCCATAGGTTTCTTTGTGATGTGTTTTCTTTGTCATTGTGGCTTATGAATTCGTTGATTTCATCTTTAATTTGATCTGTGGCCCAAGTGTTGGATAGCAGCGTGGGGTTTAGCCTCCAAGAGTGTGTATAGGCTCTGTGGTATCCTTTGTTGTTGAGGGTTACCTTTAATCCACTGTGATCAGATATAATACATGGGATGATGTCAATTCTTTTGTATTTGCTGAGGTTCTTTGTGTGGGCTATGACGTGGTCTATTTTGGAATATGATCCATGGGCTGCTGAAAAGAAGGTGTATTGGGTCTCTGTAGGGTGGAAGGTTCTATATAGGTCTGTTAGATCCATTTGGGCAATGGTGTTATTTAGGTCCTCAGCTCCCTTACTAATCCTCTGGGTGTTGGATCTGTCTCTTGGAGAGAGAGGAGTATTAAAGTCACCCACTATGATTGTGTTTGCATCTATCTTGCTCTGTAATTCTGTGAGAATTTGCTTGACATATGTCGGGCCTCTTTTGTTCGGTGAGTATACATTTATCACCGTGATGTCTTGATTCTGGATTTTTCCTTGTATCAATATGTAGTGTCCTTCTTTGTCTTTTTGAGTGGACTTTAAAGAGAAATCCAGCTTGTCTGAGATCAGGATGGCTACACCTGCCGTTTTGGTGGGTGCATTTGCTTGGTAGATCTTGCTCCATCCTTTCATTCGAAGCCTGTTTTTGTCCCTTGCTGTAAGGTGGGTCTCTTGTAGACAACAGATGTCAACTTTTTGCTTGCGGATCCATTCTGCCAGTCTGCTCCTCTTGATCGGGGAGTTTAAGCCATTTATATTTAAAGAGATCAAGGATAAGGGTGTTTTTTCTCCTTCCATTTTCTTGTTGGGCTGTTTTTTCCTGTTGTTTTTTTTTTTTCTTCTTGTCTTTAGTGAGCTTGTGTTTCTGCTGGACTTTGGCTATTGAAGTTTCTTTCTGAATCTGTCTGTGTGTCTTTTACGATCTCTGTTGGGTGGGCTTCCCCTCTTAATATTCGCTGTAGGGCTGGTTTTTTATTCACATACTCCTTTAGCTCCTCTTTGGTGTGGAAAGATCTGGTTCTCCCTTCGAATGTGAACTCCAGTTTCGCTGGATATTTGATCCGAGGTTGTAAATTGTTATTCTGAAGTACTTGGATGGTGTTCTTCCACTCACTTCGAGCTTGGTAAGTTTGTGTGGATAAGTCGGATGTTATTCGAATCCTCTTCCCATTGAAAAAAGTTTCCTTCTTCGCTTTGGCTGAATTCAGAATTTGCTCTTTAATCTTGAGGTCTGTAGTCTTGAATATTATGTGCCTTGGGGTGGTTTTCCTGGGGTCTGGCCTGCCAGGTGTCCTATAGGCTTCGGTTACCTGGATGGGGTCCCCTGTGAGATTGGGGAAGTTTTCTGCAATAACTTTATTGAGAACATGATTAAGCCCTCTGCTCTGATATTCGGCTCCTTCTTCTATTCCAATTATACGCAGATTATATCTCTTGTCTTTGTCCATTAGTTCCTGGAGTAATCTTCCCTGAAGCTTCACCTTTTCTTGGAGTGTGGTCATTTTCTGGTTGTTGTCAGCTGCTTCATCGTCCAGGCGAGAGATTCTGGATTCCATATGGTCCACTCTTTGTGTTATGGTTTCAATTGCGGAGTTTATGGATGTCAGAGAGCTATTCATGGTTGTCATATCAGCTCTGATCGTGGAAATTTCTTCCTTTAAAGAGTTGTATTTTAAATCTATTTTTTCATGCATTTCAATTCTCAGGGTGTGGAGATTTTCTTTAAAGGCGGCTTGCATTATATCCATTTTTGCTTCCATTTCTTTAAACGAGGCTTGCATTGTATCCAGTTTTGCTTCCATTTCTTTCTTGGCTTCCTGGGTGTCCTTCCAGATTTCCGCTCTAAACTCCTGGAATTGTTTTCTGATTTCCTTTCTGACGGTTTCGATCATTCCTGTTAACATGTCCTCATTTGCTTTTTTATTCTCCATCTCCTCTCCAGTCGTGCTGCTTTTTGGAGCTGGCGAGTTGGCTTGTCCTTTGATGAACTGAGTTATGTTTCTTTGTGATTTGCGCATCTGGAAGTCTGTGTAGTTCTTCCCTCCCTTCTGTGTAGGCGTGTCTGCGTCAGCAGGTGCTGTCGCTGTGGCCCCGCCCACCAGTGCAGGGCACGCCTATCAGAGCGGGCGCTTTCGCCGGGGCCCCGCCCTCCTGTGCACTGTGAGTCCCCTACAACAGGCACTTAAGTGGGGTCTGCCTCCTAGAGCGAGCCCTGGGTTGTTGGGTTGTGCTTGCGCCCTCCCGCGAGTCCGTTGGGGGGGGGAAGCAGTATGTGTGGGGCCCAGTGGGATCGACTGTCCGGGTGTGGCTTGGCACCCTCAGACCTCACCTCCGCTTCGAGGAGGGGGAACGAGATCAGGCTCAGGTGACCCTGCTGGGCTGGTATTGCCCACCAGCGCCTGTGATTTTAGTTGTAAGAGTCCGCAAGGTCTAGGCGCCTCGGGTGGGGCTTGCCCTGCCGGCCGTCCCTGGCCCCTGTTGGGAAGGGGACGGGGCCGGTTCTGCCAGTTCAGGAACCTTTGGGGGCTTGGGGCTGTTCCGCCCTTCCCCTGCTAGACTGGCTTCCCAGTGCCTGCTGGGAGCTTCCCGCCTGATTTGGGGAATCTTTGTTCCCACGGGAGTGGGGAGGGGGAGGGAGGGAGATATATCGTCTTTGTCGGGCTTGGGTCTCCCGTTGGGGGAAGGGATTATGGGGGACTCACTTTTGCTGCTTTGTGTGCGTGTCCCGCACCGCCGTTGGCCCTTCAGGGGTTGGCGAAGTGTCGTGGTGGCTCCCCCGTTCCCTCTTTCTGCCGCGCTGGGTTCCCTTGTCCGAATCCGGTGTGGACCCGAACTTCTCGTCGCTGCTGGGTGTGTCTTGGTCCGCACCCTGCTTTGTGTCCGTGGGGTCTCCCGCTATATGGATTCTGCGCTCCTGGCAACCTGTCTGCCGATCGCCGGGTTTCCCTTTCCCAGCCTGACCCTGTTTGGGCCAGGGCCGGCTGGTGGGGGGAGGGTGCCCCGATTAATCTCCGGCTCCGTGTAGGTTTTCGGTTCTTCTTTTTTGCTCCTTTTTGTTTTCCTGCGTTTCTCCACTGCTTCTGGATGCTGGTTTTGCTGGGTTCTTGGTGGAGTGTTGGGTGTTGGAGTTCCCAGCTCGCTATTCAGTTGGTGCGAGTCGGGGTGCCTCCCTATTGTCTCGGCGCCATCTTTCTCCTCCTGGTTTATTTTCTTAACAAAATTCCTTCCAAGTACCCTTACAAATGGTACAGTACATGAGATCATTCTTTCTAAAAGATATGTAAATTTCCATTGTATATATACCACATTTTCTTAATCCATTAGTTCACTGAGGATCATCTGGGCTGATTCTGCATTTTGGCCATAGTGTATAGTGCAGCAATGGACATGGATGTGCAGGCTGGTTTACAGTAGTTTAGTGTATATTCTATTTGCTAGATGACCAGGAGTAGAATTTCTGGGTCATGGCGTAGTTATGTGTTTACTTTTTTGAGGAATTTCCACACTGCTGTCCAGAGTGGTTGAACAAGCTTACATTCTCATCAACAGTGTATTTGACCTCTCTTTTGGCCATATCCTTGCCAGCATTTGTTATTGTTTTCTTAATTATGGCCATTCTCACTGGGGTGGGATGGAATCTGAGTACTGTTTTGATTTGCATTTCATTTATGGCCAGAGGTTTTGAACATTTTTTCATATGTCTAGTTTCACTTCTTTTGAGAAGTCTCTCTTAGCCCATTCATTAATTGGGTGGTTTTTTTTTGTTTGTTTTTTGCTTGTTTGTTTGTTTGCTTGTTTGAGGGTTTAAGGTTTTGAGCTCTAAGTGTATTTTGAATATTAGGACTCTCTGAGATATAGCTACTATAAATCTCCCATTCTGTAGGCATTCTTTTTTATTCTTATTTATGTCCTTTGCTGTACAGAAATTTTTGAGATGGATGTATTCCCACTTATGAAGCAGTCTTTGATATGCTAGACTTCCTGGTCTTTAGGAAGATTTTGCTTGTGTGGAGGATTCCTTGAGTTCCCCATACTCCTTCCTGTAATAGTTCATGTTTTCCATGCATCCATTGAGGTCTTTGTTACATTTTGAATTGATGCTGGTGCACGGTGACTTATAAGTACCTACTTTCAATTTTCTGTATGTGGATATCCAGTTTTTCTGGCAACAGCTGTCTTTCTTAAAGGCTATGTTTTTGGCTCCCTTACCAAATATGACTATAGGACTGTAGAATAATTTCTAGGCCTCTTATTCCATTGGTCCTTGGGTCTCTTTCTGTTCCAATACCAAGATGTTTTCATTACTATGGCTTTGTAGTGAAGTTTGTAGTTTGATACTGCTCTTACTCCAAAAGTGGCTTCCATGTTAAATGTTGCTTTTGCTACTTGAAGTCTTTTGTTATTTTATATGAATTTTTGGATTTCTTTCTTTATCTCATTGAAGAATATTGTGGCAACTTAGATGAGTATTACACTGAAGTTTTAAGTTGCTTTGGGCAGTATGGCAGTTTTATAGTATGTTCTTTTTTCCAGTCCAGAAACATTTTCTTAAATCTTCTTCAGTATCTCCAATTTTTAAAGTTAATCACCTTAGAGATCTTTCACATATTTTTTGTTTGTTTTGTGGCTATTGCATGTGGGCTTACTTTTATGATTTCAGTTTGGTCTTCTCATTGTTGGCATACAGAAAAGCAGAAGATTTTTCTTCAGGAAGTTCTTTTCAGAAAGACCAGGAAGACTATGTTATGTATTTAAACTTTCAGATAACAAAAGTATAAAGAAATCTGTCTAGGTACAGACAATTCACAATATTTATATTGTTTAGAAACCTATGACGATTTTTTTTCAGTTTTCCAAAATTTCAGTGAGATCTACCACCTAAAGCAGAACACAAGATTTAAAATGGAAATTGGGAAATTCATAACTCAAAAGCTTGCAAAATGACGATGTTGCCAAAAGTTCTAACATACTTCAGGTCATATCTTTTTATTTCACATATTTAAACAACTGCCAAGAATTTGTTTTTCTATCTAAAGATATCTGTGCTATTGGTGAGCATTATTTTTAGTTATTTGCTATCCTAAAATAAAGGTGATTTTTTTTCTGTGATTTATAGTTTGCATAATTATTAGAGTGCTGCCTCCAAATACACAAACTAGAGATTTATTGAACACTAGTGTCTTGTACTTTATTCATGTAATGTAGGAAAGGTAAAATGTCTTGGTGTGTGGGCTATTCCCTATTAGTTATCTTTGTGTGTGTGTGTGTGTGTGTGTGTGTGTGTGTATGTGTGTGTGTGTGTGTGTGTGTGAGTGAGTGTGGAGATTGCTTCTTGATTAAACTGCATTGAGAAGGTCATTGTCCACTCTCTTTAATAGTTTCCCATAGTGTAGGCTGCTCATAGGAAGTTCACAAAGGAAAATATCGTTTATGTACATCAATGTATGCTATGTATTTTTAGCTTTAAATGTGATATTTTCTGACTTCATATTTCTTAAGAAGAACTATTCTCTATTATTTTGACTCTATTTCTATTATTTCCTGCTTCCAATGACTGGTCTTTCCTTGATGGGAATGATTCTGCCAGCAAATTCTCTTCATTTTCTCTCTTTATCTTTATGTCTGCATCACTATTCCTATGCAAAGTAAAAGGAAAACTGTGCATATTCAAAGATATAAAGAAAACGTACACTGTAGAAATGGCCTCCCAGGTTACATTCTACATCACAGATCTTTTTGGAAGACTTCATCAGAATAAACGTTAAAAGTGTTTGCAAGAAAAAATATAATAGGTAATACTGAATGTGTGAAACTTCAAAAGGATAATTTGACACCCAATTCTCTTTTCAGAAATACAATATCATGATCTTCAATCCCTTCTTATTTATTAGTAGTTCTCATTGAATGACTCTTCATGAATGAATGACTAGAATCATTGACATGGGAAATACTGGTAATTACTTGAGGATAGAAATAAGAAAAGAAGGCTAAAATCACAAAGCCAAAGCAAATACTTCTTTAAAACCTTTTAATCAAGTACTGATAACTAAAAAAATTTATTTTAGGTCCAAGAATTTTTTTGAGAGGCCAATGGTTATTTTTGACATTTTTTTTGGTCTGATAAAATTTAACTCAGATTAGGAATCAGTCGATTATATTCTAAAGAGGGACATGACAGAGCAGTTTCTCCGGACACTGCTAAGAGCTGTTCAGTAATCAGGCTTCCTATTGTTCTCAGCACAAGGGGAGTTGCTTCAATATTTTCCAGTAAGAATCTTACCTAGTTTGGCATTTCAGAATCAGGAGGTAAGATCCTTTTAGTAAGCCTAAATACTCAGTAAGATATCTTACTCTATTGGAGTACAGTTTAAAGCAAAAATACTCCAATAGATTTTATTTATTCCATGTAGGAAAATAATGGTAGAACTAGTGTGTAACCATTCATATGATTCTGTAACATGAAAAGGAGAACTAAAAACTGAAGGATGAAGAAGGAGGCTGGACGTTCCCTCAAATCTCTAGATGCCTGACTGTCAGCTCAAGAATTCTGCTCATTTTCCTACAGAGATTTCACAATAAACCTGTCTAAACTGCAAATTTTAATTATTAAAAATTAAAATTGCTTTAAATTATACATAACAATAGTATGCAAAATTGATTAATCTAGAGTCTTTTGACACAATTATAGTATGAAGATTGAGCCAGTTTGTACATTACTTTATATCTCTTCAATAATTTCTTTGTTAAAAAATTGCATAGAAATATTGTTATTTATTACACAGCACTATGCAGAAAGATCTCAAACATTTTTATCCTGTCTAACTATAATTTGATTTTTAATTCAAAGTTTCTTCCTTGATCAACTGCATGTTCATAAGTGATGGTATTATCTTTGCAACTGCTCAAAATAAAACCCGCTTGATTCCATTCTTTACTCATCACCTACAGTTTATATGTAAACTATTTGTAGCAAAGTCTATTTTTATAGAGAAGTCTATTCAGATCCATTGGTCCTTAGCACCATCGTACCTTCTCTTCAAATCAGAAAAGTACTGAAATAACTTTATGAGCAGTCAAGGATAAAATAGGAACAGACTTATTCTTGGTGAACTGCAGTTGTATGTAAGGAACATAGAAAACTTCACAGAGGTGTAAGAAGAGCAGAAAAGACAAACAAGAATCTGGTACCAGTTCATACACTAGTGGCTTCACAAAAGCTTTATCACTCCCATGGCTGGAGAGCAGATGGAGAGAGGGTTATTAGCAGAGCCTAGGAATCAAGACTACTCAGCAGGAGGTGAAATCACAGTGAAAAAGGATGAAAAACATGGAGAGAGAGGACTGTAGTAGAGCTCCAACCTGAAATAGTGAAAGGATTAAGTTGGAGAACTTGATTTCTCCCTATTCTTTTGATCTCAAGTTTTCCATTATATTTAAACCTGCCTAGAAAGCAAATGACAAAGTAGTTTTGGAAATATTTGTGACTGTTAACTTCTGGAAAGCAATACGAGGGAAGTGAATTTGTGAGTAAGAGTACTAATTAAGTATTACAGGATGCATCATTTCATGTGCAACTTGTATACTTTCTAATTATTTAAGGTTGAGTCCCACAGGATAACTTCATATTTTCCACCTAATAAATGAAGATATTTTTACACCTTACCATAAAAGCAGAATATTAAGTGCTGCCCTTCTTTGTCCTATTTCAAAACCTAACATGTTTGGAGAGCACCATACTGTCTGTCAGATCTAGATGTGGATCCTCTTAGAGTGTTGATCTGTCAGTGAAAATGCAAGTTTACACATTATTACAATAGTAAAGGGGATAGGGGAAACAGAAAGTAATTATTACTATACACCAAGTACAAAAATTCAAAGCTGACATGGACCTCACCTCTGACCTCTAATCATGAGAAAGCTACCATTAATAACTCTGTCATATACCTGCTAGCCTCATCCAGGACCTCAGTTGGTCAGGAGCATTTATTTACATGGCTGGTGAACCAAGACTTCCTTTCAAAAGGGTCTGAAACCTCAATGTTCTGCCTTTATAAGAGAGCTGTTAAGGGTTTTACCAGTGTAACTGAACCTGTTAAGGGAAGATGTCAGGAACAGAATATGGAAATGTTTCGTTGAAAGTGGTTTTTAAGTCTTTTGATCACATTAGCCAATTGTAATACTTAGAGATATGATTGAAAGAGACAAGTTCTCAGTATTTATCCCAGGGTGGCAGGAAGTCTTATGTAATTCATCCTATCCTCAAGCTTGCCCTCTCCTGACGTGCTCTACAATTAAACATGTGTACTACCAAGATAAGCTTGAGGTCACTTTTTAATAAAAAATATGGAAAATAGACTAGGCTAAAAATTCTTGATCCTCTCATTCCTACTTTATTATTTACCATTCCAGTTACCTGTATTCAAGTTTTAATTTTGACCTTCCTTAATTTTTATGCCTTTTAAGAGGATTAGATAACATAGATAAAATTGCTACTTGCCACAGATCTTGTAAAAACTAAAAACTTTTTAAAAAATTGGTTTATTTATTGTCAAAGTGACGTACAGAGGGGTTGCAGTCTCATACATAAGGCACTGAGTGCAGTTCTTAGTAATCTTGTTACGTCCTTCCTTATTGTTCTCCCATCTTCCCCTCTCCACATTACCTTCCCCTCCCCCTCTGGAGTTGTACAGTTGGTTTACAGCACACAGTTTTGTAACTATTGCTGTTACATTGGTTCATCTTTTACCCCTTGTCTCTCCATTTTGATGTTCCCCTTCCCTTCCCTATTTCTGATAAATATATATACAATACCAAGAGTACCAAAATCAGTTGCAGTGACAACAGAGGTAAAACCCTGTGGAAGAAAGACAAAAGAAAAAGGGCATAATTTCACATGGTATGTAGGAAATGACAACAACAATGATAAACAATTTATTTCCATAACTTGGAGTTCATTTTGCTTAGCAATATCTTATGTGTTCATATGTGCATAACTATTGAGCTATTGTGACCTTCCGCTTAGACTATCCTAGATGTGTGCTAAGTATTACCAATGAAGGAAAACACAGTGTCTGTGTTTCTTTGGTTCTGGCTTATTTCACTTAGTATGATTTTTTCCAAGTTTTTCCATTTTAAAAATGTAACTGAACACTGCTCTGGGGCCCACTTTTTTCTCCCACTTCTTCCCCAGTTACCTGTGCTTTTAACTAGACCTGCTTCACATGACCACTGCATTTTAATAATCAAATGTGGAGAAAGTGAACCTGAACCCTAAACAGTAACATAACTTGAACTCAGAGCAAGGATATGTATATACATATATATATATATATATATATATATATATATATATATATATATATATATACACATATATATGTATGTGTGTGTGTGTGTGTGTGTGTGTGTGTGTGTGTACATATAGAACTCAGGGCCTGGGGCTTTCCTTTAGCTTTATCCACTCAAGGCCTGTACTGAGGCATGTACACCCACAGAGAGCACCTTTATAATAACAATAAAAATAGCTAACAGCAAGAAACATTACAGAAATACACTACAGAAGGGAATCCATATATAAGCCCAGTTGCTATTTTTGTGTTTCAAATACTGAGGCTGGAATACCGGGCCTTATATTTGCGAACAAAGTACTCTACCTCTTGAGCTATGACAGCCAGCTCTTTTGTATTGAGACCATTTCCTGCATGCCTTTCCTTTTAACACACCATGAAAAACACATAAATGGGGCATCTGAAGGTTGAGGTTCAAAACCATCCCGGACAGAAGACTCTGAGACTCTTATCTCCAATAACCCCCCAGGAAACCAGAAGTGGTGCTATGGGACAAAGTGGCCGAGTGCTAGCCTTGAGCACAAAAGCACAGGGGCAGTGCCCAAGCCCTGAGTTCAAGCCCTGAAACACACACACACACACACACACACACACACGCACGCACACACACATACACTCTCACACAGAAGAAATATACTTTCTTTTTTTATTTTGTGTGCCAGTATTGGGGCTTGAACTCAGAGTGAAGGCATTGTCTCTTAGCTTTTTCACTTGGGGATGATGCTTTCCCAGTTGAGCCACAGCTCTACTTCTAGCTATTTCTGGTTAATTGGGCTGAGTTCAAACTTCCGATCTCAGATTTCAGCCTCCTGAACAGCTAGGACTGCAGACATTAATACACAGATTATTATTTTAATTTTTAAACAAACACCCTCAAAAATTCAACGTTGAACTTCCCTATGTCCCAGCCATACCACTCTTGGGCATCTATCCAGAACACTGTAAGTCAGGATGCAGTAAAGACACTTGCAGATTCATGTTCATTGCTTCACTATTCACAATGGCTAAGTTATGGAAACAGCCTAGATGCCCCACAATAGATGAGTGGATCAATAAAATGTGGTACCTGTGGTACCTTTCATCCATTGGAAAGAATAAGATTATGTCATTTGTAAAGAAATGGATGGATGCAGAATAAATAATGCTAAGTGAGGTAAGTCAAGCTCAGAGAAATAATAAACAGCACATGTTTTCTATGATATGTGGACACTAGATCCAAAATACAACTGGACATAATAACTTACACAGGACTCTAGGCATTTACACACAGACTGATTAAAGGAGGATACATGGGAGGAAGAACCCAAAACTGTAACTCTTTAAATATCTAAAATATTATTTATCAAAATGAATTCCAGGAAATGGAAACATTTTTTTGTTAGTTACTATTATTTGTTAGTTATTTTTATTGCTGGTGTTGTTCATTTTTGCTTTTACTTGTTTCTTTTCTGTCTTTTTCAGGGTGGAAAAGGGGCATAGAGAGGGAAAAAGGAGGAACAAATACATTTACAGTATTTAATATAAACTATGTAAAAATGAGCAATGCAACTTGTGGGCAGTGATGGGAGGGCAAAACTGGGAGAAAGTGAAGGAAGGGGTGACAGTGTCTAAAAAGAATTGTACTCATTAACTGACTTATGGAATGGTAAACCCTTTGTACATCACTTTAGTAATACCAATAAAATTATATTTTTTAAAAAGTTAACTGTCATTAATCTATTTTTCCTTGTCCTTCTCATCCAGAGTAGTAAATTTTCATTGTTATCATATTCCATCATTGTTTGAAAGGTTTCCTTAAATTCCTAGTATAAGTATTGGACATTTTATTCTTCGAGAGCATAGAGATGCCAATTCAAAATGCTATTCTTAAAAATAGAGAAGATTTTTTTTCTCTGCTTGATTTTAAATTATTCTTGTAGTCTCTGTAGAAAGTAACTATATGATCTCATAATTGGGAATATTATTTTCACAAATACTTTCAGAAATATTTAGGTACAGGTATACTTTAAATTTCTCCCGAGAGCAATAATTTGCCACAATTGCATCATCAACACAAACATATGCCATAGATGTCACCTTGAGTTACAGTAACCAGAAGAGAAAATTTGTAGGTTTAGCAAATCCATTCTAGTAACACCCACATCACTGAAATTTATCCCATTTTTTGGTGGTCTTCTACCCATCCAAAGCTCTGGTGCACCATAAAAACTATTGGTTCTTCTCCCAAAGTACTATAAAATACATCCTGTGAGACCCAGGGGAAAAATCTTTCTGAACCTGAACATTCCATGGAGGTTTAATATCCCACATTTTGAAGTATAGGTAGAAGTAGAAAGAGATTTACTTTTCAAAATCTCCTCACTCATAATTACAGATATAAAAGTAGAGTTCAGAAAGAGACTGAAATAAAATTGAATTGAAAAACCTTGAGTTTTACATATAAAATTTCTTTACCATATGGGTGAAAGACTTAAGATAGACAAAGCATAGGTATCAGCCATCCCAGAGGACCATGCGGAGATAATCACAGACAGAAGAAAGTTCATAAGGAGGTTTATTAGTGGGGCCATAGTTCCCACAGGAGAGGGAGCTACATGGCGCCCGCACCTTATCCAGGTGGCAGCTTCTCTCTGGGGGTAAAGGAGAAGTAGTTAGGTAGTGTGTAGGAGTGGCTCATTAGGTATGGGTAGATCTGGGGGCTAGTGGGAGGAGCTGAGGACCTGAGGCTAGGGAAATGCTAACATTCCCCCATTTGTTGTTTATTAATAACAGGGGAGGGGTATCAAGCTGGGAGTATGGGCGGAGGTTGTTTCTTCTGGAACTACTTCCTGCTGTAAAGAGGCGAAATAGTCAGGGGTCCCTGATTCATCATTTGGCCTGGTACCATCCAGTTTGGTTGGTAAAAGTCCTCATTATTTGCACAAGAATGGTTATCAAGGGCCAATGGGTGTCATGGTCTCCTCTGGCTACTTCCTGCAGCTTGGGCACATCAAGGAGTCCCTGGGGCTGGGGTTTTCAGGGTCCAGATCTGCGCTGAGCACAGCAGTGTAGTAAGAGGATGGCCTTGAACTGCAAGTTCCCAGGTGGAGATCTTGGTGAGGGATGTTATCCTCTTAAAAGAGACTTGAAAAGTTCAGGCAAAAGGCTGACAAGTTAACAGGACCAGTTAACATGAACAACATGGGAGAACACACCCTGGGCATAAGCCAGAAAAGTTCCATTTGGAACATAAACCCAATTGTGGCCCATTACAAGGAAGGAGGAATAACTGGACTGGGGGCAGGAAGGAAGTGTTTAGGGATAGTGGACTGGTTGGGAGTAACCAGTCAGAGGCATACACACACACACACACACACACACACACACACACACACACACACACACACACACATATAGCAAGTAACAAAGGGAAGAATGCAAGTTTCTGTCCAGATGGAAAATGGACAGGTATGGACATTAGGTGGGTAAACAACGATTCCTCTTGATCTCCCGGCTCTGATTAATTTTGAAAGGGCAAGTTTAAATTGACTCCATTTAAGATCAGACTTCATCTCCTCTTACTACTCTCCATGGTTCTTCGGTGTCAGGATTGACCTTGTCCTGAAGGTCTAGGTGCTCATTGCCTGGATACCTTGTCTGAGTTGGCATTCACAGGGTTTGAACTCAAGGCCTGGCACTGTCCCTGAGCACTTCTGCTCGAGGCTAGTGCTCTACCACTTGAGCCATGGTGCCACTTTCAGCATTTAGCTTGTTCTCTCGAGCCAATCTTCCAGTCTGGCTCTTTGCTGGTTAGTTGGGAGATGGAGTTTTAGAGGGATATATATGTTTTTTTCTGCCCGGGCTGGCTTTGAACTGTAATCCAAGGAGTCTTAGACATCAAAGCCCTCTTTATTTCCAATTAAAGCAACAGGAAAACAATAGGAATAGAGTTTACCTGTAACTTGTTGAAAATTGACCAGCAAATACTTGCCAGAGTTCTGCTGTAACACTTAGAGAACAGCAGCCTGAATGAGATCCATATGTCATCAAATCAAATCATATCATTTAACTTTACTGGAAGGTGGAAGAGAACACAAATGAATGACCATCCTGCATCAGGAAAATCTAGGTTAGCACTCTGGTCCCTTGACCTTAAAGAATTTATGAGAGCACAGGAGAGAAAAATGGAGAAGCAAAATCTTAGTCTATACCAACGAATTGTCAGGATCAGATGAACACTTGACTCTTAGCATAGATGGACATAAGGAACAACACACTGGTTTTACATCATTGTACTTATACCACATGCTGTATATTAGAATGTTTTGGAATTTTTCTTGCACCCAAACATGATCAGTTTGGGTTTAAAACCTGTTTTTCTTTTTTTTTCTTTTTTCTTTTGGCTTGGAGTCTGGTGATAAGAGTCAGGATTGCCTCCAGGCTATTCATTGTGACTCCACCCACAGGCTGTAAAGACCAGTTTAACACAAGACTTAAAGTAAGTTAAAATAGTAGTCAAAATGCAAGTAATTTTGAAACCAGTTTAACATTTGAATTGCAAGGCACATTTGAATTACAAGGCCACAGTTACAGAATTTTGGGTGGGGGGGCAGGGTTACCAGAAGCTTGAGTCTCCCAAGTCCCTGCCCTGCCTCGAGGAATTCGAGGAATTTTGCATGCCCATTACCTGGGGGATGGGTGGGACTCCACCTCCAAGAGTGTTAGGTCCTCTCCCTGAGGGCTCCATGTAGATGCCCCTACCTCATTAAGTCTCCACCCAGTTACCTGGGTAACCTGCAAACCTGGAGGCAGTTACCTCCCCTTTCCCTGAGGTTACCTCCTAATCCACCTGGCCACACCCCTTGCCCCTGCCCTAGATATAAGGCAGGGCTGGGTGGGGCTCTCTCTCTTTCTTTCTCTCTTTCTCTCTCCCTCTCTCCCTCTCCCTCTCCCTCTCCCTCTCTCCCTCCCTCCCTCCCTCCCTCCCTCCTTCTCTCCCTCTCTCTCTCTCCCTGTCTCCCTCTCTCCCTCTCCCTCCCCCTCCCTTCTCTTCAGCCATGGATCATCTTGGCCACAGGCCAGCAGTTCAGTAATAAACGTTCTCTCCTGCCTGAATACCGCGTGGCGTTCTCCTTTACTGGCTACCTACTTATAAAAGCCTAACATATATGGTGCCGAGACTTGAATAGGGCTTAAGAGTTAGGACAGGTAGAATTCCCTTCTATTTTCCTCCTTTTCCTGGGAGTATCCCCAGTCCTGATGGCCCTTTTTCTGCGAACCGAACTGCTGCGAGACACCACGTGGGACTTTTCACTAATACCATTGCTGGCCTCCACATCCACCTCCACCTCCACACCACTTGTCTACACTGGTGAGTGAAACTGCTGCTGCTCCGGTTCTCTGCCGCTCCATCCGCCGCTTCTGCTGCTTCTGTCTGCCGCTTCTGCCCGGTAAGCTCATCCACTCACCAGGCGCCTCTCTCCCATGCTTTTTGGGTTTTGCATCACAGTCACACCCAAGCTGGGACACTGCTAGCACGCCTCTTGACAGTGCAATGAGGCCTGCTCAAAATATTCAAACAGATACAGTTTTTTGCCACTGCAATGGTAAATGGTCAGAAGTCACTTATATTCAGGCTCTCTTTCTCTCTTTTTCTCTCTTTCTCTTCTTTTTTCTCCCTCTCTCATCTGCCTGATTACTTGCTTACTTTATAAAAACTCCAAGTCGTACCATCCTGATAACGTGCCTTGCTCACAAAGCTGCCTCTTTTCACAGACCTCTGATACTGAGGATTGACCACCAATGTGCTTTGTCAGCAAAGATATCCAAAAGTTCTTTTCTCTAGCATTGGCCACATGGTGGATATTGGGTTTAACAGGCACCAGCTTAGGCGCCATTATGCCATGCCACGTGTCATTTACTATTGGAATTCCAAAAGACTCTACTGCTGAAATTC
The DNA here is from genome assembly GCF_023159225.1 of Perognathus longimembris pacificus. Lineage (NCBI taxonomy): Eukaryota > Metazoa > Chordata > Mammalia > Rodentia > Heteromyidae > Perognathus > Perognathus longimembris. Next base: position 74,904,154 of record NC_063164.1, on the reverse strand, counting down.
ATTTTTGCATGCTGTAAAACCTATGTGCACAGTGTGTATGTCTGTGTAAATGTCATTTATTAGTATGTCCATCTAGCTATATATCTGTGCTTAAACTCATCACATCTACTGAGTTTTGTCATTGCAGAATTCTGGCAAGTATTTGGTCAATTCTTGACAAGGTACAGGTAAGCTCTAGTCCCCTTGGTCTCCTTGTTGTTTTAATTGGAAATCAAAAAGGGCTTTTGTGGCAAAGATGCCTTGGATTGCAGTTCGAAGCCAGCCCAGGCTGAAAATCTCTCTCACACTCCATCTCCCAACAAACCAGCGAAGAGCCAGGCTGGAAGCATGGCTGAAGAGACTTATCTCTTACCAGACAAATGCTGGAAGTGGAGCTCGAGTGGTAGAGTACTAGCCTTGAGCAGAAGTGCTCAGGGACAGTGCCCAGGCCCTGAGTTCAAATCCTGTGAATGCCAACGAGGGCAAGCCATCCCAGCAACAAGCACCTAGACCACTGGGACTCAGCCAGTTCTGGGAACAAGTATCGTGGAGTGGAGTAAGAGGAAAATGATCGCATCCTAAATGGAGTCACTTTGTCTCGTCCTTTCAAAATTAATCAGAGCCGGGGGATCAAGAGATAGTAGCTTGTCCATCTAATGTCCATACCTGAGTATAAGAACTAGCCAAGTCACCCAATTTTTAATTTTGTGCCCTAAGCCCTTCCTTTTGCCTTAATATTTTTTTGTCCAGCCCCTGCCTCATGAGACTTCTTCCAGGCTTCATTCAAGGACTGGCATCTACCACCAAGGGACCCTGCTGCTCACCTTCTCCAGGAGGGGCCACATTTCTGTCTTTTACCCCTAATGCCAATGCCCCTTTCCAGAAGGAAGCAGCCAGAGAGAGTCTTTGCCCTTTTTCATAACTATTAAAAGGCTGGAATGTTAGGTCCTCTCCCTGAGGGCTCCATGTAGATGCCCCTACCTCATTAAGTCTCCACCCAGTTACCTGGGTAACCTGCAGACCTGGAGGCAGTTACCTCCCCTTTCCCTGAGGTCACCTCCTAATCCACCTGGCCACACCCCTTGCCCCTGCCCTAGATATAAGGCAGGGCTGGGTGGGGCTCTCTCTCTCTCTCTCTCTCTCTCTCTCTCTCCCTCTCCCTTCTCTCCAGCCATGGATCATCTTGGCCACAGGCCAGCAGTTTGGTAATAAATGTTCTCTCCTGCCTGAATACCACGTGGTGTTCTCCTTTACTGGCTACCTACTTTAAAAAACCTAACAAAGAGTTTTTGGAACTTTGATGGAACCAAGATGGTGCTTGCTAAAATTAATTCTATTGTCCACGTGGTCAATGCTAGAGAAAACAGGTTTTAGCCAACAACAAGCAGAACTTAACCGAATCTCCAAGCTTAACAAACATCAATCAAAGCAGATGTTAAACAAATATTGGTACCTTTGGAAGCTAGTACCAGACCATCACAGACAGGCAGGCAGAGTTTAGAGAGAGACAGAAAGAGAGAGGGAGAGAACTCCATTTGCCCGAGGGCTCATAGAAGTTATGTTGTTGTGCCAAGTTGCAAGACCACCACCAAAAAGACCACCGAGACTCAGACATTTCCGAAATGCAAAAGCAAGGCAAGGCTTTATTTAAGCGAGCTGCAACTCGGGCCTCGTCCTACCCACCGACACAGCGGAGGTTAGGAGGAAGCCCCGAGCTGTGATTACACAGGGCTTATAAAGGCAAAGAACAAGGTTACAACAATCAGGTGTGCAAGCAAGATTAGGACACAGGTACAAATCTGATTGGCTCAGGGTTTAATTCTAAAATGGGGTTCACGTGTCTGGCACTTCAATGTAAGTCCTGTGAAATATTCCAAATATGTAAGATTGGGCTCAAATTTGAGCAGCTTTAGACTGTTCCCCATTTGATGAGTGACCAGTGGAGCTGAACTAGAGATCAATTGACTCCAAACATCCACAATTGCTGATTCCCTTGACCTAGCCCAGTGGCTTAAGGTCGGCGGCCCAGTGGCCTTCCCTGGGAGTGGGGCTCAAAACTTGGAGCCAAGAGTTACTGATCCCCTTGACCTAGCCCAGTGGCTTAAGGTAGGCAGCCCAGTGGCCTTCCCTGGGAGTGGGGCTCAGAACTTGGAGCCAAGATTTGCAGTGGCCTAGTGGCCTTATGGAAAATCCAAGCTCCAGGCTAATGGTCACTAACCATGGTCAGAGTTTCAAATCTGTCATTGTCATGGTGGATGGAAGTAGAGCGCTTGGTCAGGAGAAGTTACCTTGGTGGTCGTCTGGCTGGGCTTAGGACAGCAGAATAGGTCCCGGAGGCAGCTTGGACCCCCCAGAAATGGGGGAGCAAATCCACTGGGGAACTTATCCCGGGTTTGGCACCAATGAATGCATAGGTATCGGCCATCCCAGAGGACCATGCGAAGATATCACAGATAGGAGAAGAAAGTTCGTAAGGAGGTTTATTATTGGGGCCATAGTTCCCACAGGAGAGGGAGCTACATGGCACCTGCACCTTATCCAGGTGGCAGCTTCTCTCGGGGTGGGGTGTGGGGGTAAAGTAGAAGTAGTTAGGTAGTGAGTAGCAGTAGCTCATTAGGATCTGGGGGCTAGAGGGAGGAGCTGAGGACCTGAGGCTAGGGAAATGCTAACAGATAGTACTTAAAACTAAATAGCAATGATTAAACTATGAAATAGAGAACTTCTGAGGCCCATAAACTGTTTCCTGGAAAAAAAGGCTATCATGTGTAAAGCATTTACATAACAAATATTAAAGTACTCTTTGTATTTAAGGCATGGAACATATACAGTATTCAGTGTTTATATTGATAATTGAATAATCATTAATGACCACAATGGTATTAATGATCATAAGACTATATTTTAATTTTTCAATTAAAATTCTCTAATTTCTCTTTTTGTAAATAATTACTTATTTATTGTCAAAGTGATGTACAGAGGGGTTACATTTTCAGGTGTAAGGCAGTAGGTACATTTCTTGTACAATTGTCCAACTTTTCTTAACTTTTCTAAACTTCTGAAAAATTCAGTTTTTGCATAGTATGCAAATAAAGAAGGACTTTAATATTTATAAAATATTAGTCATTAAAATACAATGTATTCTTTCAGAAAGTTTTTATTTTATACACACACACACCTACACACATACATATTATTGGTTACTAGGTCATTTTATTACACATATTGCTTTCTCGGTATTGTTCTCCATTTCTCATCCAATTAAGATAATTTCCATGATTTCTTTTCTTTCTTCCTCTTGTATCTGTCAGATGAAAAGCACAGTACCTTGTGCATCCAATTCAAAACCTCTATGGAATTCATAATCTTCTGTAACATTTGATTTGGAAATGGGTTACATTGACATGGAGTTCGTCATGATGTTGACACAGCATTAATTAGAACTTTCTCCTTGGTTGGGAAACCCAGTCAGTTCTGAATCTATTTCTGCAATGAAAACCCACTCTATTGTTATGAACACCAGGTATGATATTCTTAAATCGTGTTCTGGAAAGAGTTTTTGAGAATATGCTATATGATTTATGTTCTCTTTTCTCTTCCTTAGAGAAGCTTTCTGTTTTATTGATTTGTTTTCACTTCAAATATGAGTTTACAAAATCACATAACAATAATTGCTAAAGCCAGAATTAAATATATGTTTTCTATAATTTATTGAAACAACAATCATGTATGACATACCCTACTATGTTTTAATCTTCACAGAATGAATCAAAGTTGTAGGAATTTATGGAAGTGTTATGATGGTCAAAGTGATGGCCAAATTGCTTCATATTCTACTGAACTGTTGCTGGAATATTTTTGTCTTCTTCTTTGTTTTTTCCCCAAAGTTTGAAGCCTATCATGCTAAGTAGTCCTTATAGCCAATATAGATTATGTGATAAATGAGCTACTTAAGTTGAGGGTAGGGACAGGAGGTGGAAAACTGGATAGAGAAAGGAAAGGTGAGCTTGATAAGAAGCATTGTGTGCTTAACCTGAGGATGGAATTGTACCCTCTTTGTTGAACTACATAATAATAATAATAGTAATAACAATAATAAATTAATATGAAAGAAACAAAAACATCCTGCCATACAAAGCCAAATGCAATTTAAGATTTAACCGTACACATCTGAAAAACAGCAGCCCGTATTATATTGATTCTGTCTATACAGACATCATCAGTGCTCATAGATCACATTCTGAAATTGAGGTTGAGCATCTGTAAAGCTTGAAACAATTCAATGTGGAATCAATTGGTTGCAAACTTACTGACATGGGTTTTCAATGGTTTAATAATATAGTTTCTAAGATCCTGGGAGATCCTAGCCATAATCCTAGCCATAATAAGTACTGCTGTTGCATTGATTCACCTTTTACCCTTTGCCCCTTCATTTAGTAAATAAATATAGAAAAACTGCCCCATGAACTCAACACTTAACCTGAGACCTTAACTATGGCAACCCTATATCCTGGCTTGCCTAGGATAGTACCTGTTGACTAATGTTATTCTCTTTGAATTATTAATGCTTTTTAGTCACTGCAGTCCTTTTATCCTATCTTATGTTTTCTTAATTTGTTTTTCTGCCTTCTCATTTTGTGCTGAATTATTCATGGGTCTTTTCCTGAGCTACTTTTACTTTGTTCTACTTCTATAATCCATCTGGGAACCCTTCAGTATCATTTTCCAAATGGATGTTGTAGGCTGATGATTCCAATCTGCATACTGTAGACAATTTTGTCTTGTGAGCTTAGAACTGCTATTCAGCTATTGCTCAAATATCACTGACACTTCAGGAGCAGTGGTAGTTTCATTTCTGAAGGAAACTATTGATTGCCACACCTCTATAATCTAGTCCTAGTATCTTTCCCTGATACATCTTTTGATAAATGGTAGCATCACTTACTTAAGTCATGGAAGCTGGAACATTACATATTAGTTTTTATTTCTTGCCTTATCAAATTCCATCCATCTTGATGTCTTAAACAAATACTACTAGTATAACTTAAGCATGTTTATTCTTTCCTATTACTAACATGATTAAACAATTAAAAAACAATATCATTGGCATATTTTTCTCCCTGGTCTCTTCATTGCTGTGCTTTTCCTCCGTACTCTACTATTGACTTGTCAGCCAGTATGGTCTTCTTCAAAATCAAATCTGATCAACTTGTTCCCCTGGCTCAATGTCTTGAATGACTCCACAATTTATGTAGCATGAAATTTCAAAATTATCATCACAAATCCTAAGGATGTGCATGATCAGGCTTCTGCTAAGTCTTTCAATATTGTCTACCTTCTCCCTAATATTTATTACTTTCTTACCACATTAGTTTTATCTTAATTCTTTTTTTTTTTTTTTTTCTTGCCAGTCCTGGGGCTTGGACTCAGGGCCTGAGCACTGTCCCTGGCTTCTTTTTTTGCTCAAGGCTAGCACTCTGCCACTTGATCCACAGCGCCACTTCTGGCCATTTTCTGTATATGTGGTGCTGGGGAATCGAACCCAGGGCCTCATATATATGAGGCAGGCACTCTTGCCACTAGGCCATATCCCCAGCCCCTTATCTTAATTCTTGAAACTAGCCCTCACTTATAAACTTCCCAATATATTATTATTTACTCTTTCCTAGATAACTTTTATCTACCTGTTAGACCTATAAGAAGACATCAATAACTTGGAAAACAGTGCTTCATCTCATTTTTTTATCTACATCTGCTGCAAATAGGGCCTGATGTAGCATTTGCCTACACTCATCATTGGTTTAAGTTATCCTCATAGCTCTGTAATTACAGGCTTAATATTTCTTCTTCTAGTGTAAATATGTATGCCACTGGTGATAAGAGGCAGAGACTTTAAAAAAAACCCTCATTCATATTAGGCACTTACTAATATATATTGGATGTCAATAGTCAATTAAATATTTTGCATCATATGTCAGTAGGATAGATTAATTCAAAATAGATAAAAACTCCTAAACTACCAAACCTCTAAACAAGTAGAGCATAAAAGATGCTATGCAATTTCGTGTTAGAATATGGCCCATAGACTGAAACTGCCAGAGGAGTGTAAGGAAAGGACAACACAACTATGTCAGTCTGCATTGAGTGGGTGTAACTTCAATATACATAATACCTGGTCTATTCAAAGATCAGGTATACCTTTGTTATTATTCCATAGGCCAGCCTTAATTTTGATCATTACTGCCTTTTTCTCCAGCAGTTTATTCTTTTTTGCTATTGTAAAGGGCTTCATAAATATGTTATTATTTAAAATTCCTTTTTACATCTTGACATAGTCATATGTTTCTCTGCTTTCTGTACCACTGGCTTGAATGACATCAAGAAATGCTGCTTTTGCTCTAGAGAGGCTGTCCCAAATCAGAGCCTTCAGAAGGAATGGTGCTCATGGCACCAATGTGAAACTCTCCCCACCCCCAGCAGCAGATGAAATATTTCAAAGAGGACATCTGCCACCACCACTGAGATTTTATGAAGTACCCACACATGGAGACTCACTAAAGTGGGCATGACAGCTGAAAAATATTAAAAGTGTGTGTGTTTTTAAAAACAACTTATGGTTAGGAATTAAGAAATGACTTTTAAATAAGAACAGAATTTTTTTTTGCAAGTGTGTGTTTTTTCTCTTTTTTTTTCCTTGAGACCTCACACTTGCAAAAATCTTTTAGGTCATGTGTTTGCTTTAGGAAACATTTGGCAAGTAATAGGTGCCATGGGAATATATCCACTCCATCTGGCATCAGCATAGCCTCCTGGTCTCACTGTACCTGAATTACCACCAGTCCCCATGGCTCACAAATGTTTTTGTTTTCTTGCTTTAATAAATTTTGGGTGTAACAAATGGAGGAGCCATAGTTAAGTGAGTTCCTCCTTCAATTTTGTAAGGGAAATCTTGGGTAAGCAGGTAAATGCTTATTTGCTAATTGAATGTTTGTAAAATAAAACCTACATATATTGTAATTACTTCTTTTCTCCATAGAGCATTTCATTTAATAAAATGAGGGGCAGTGGATACACACTATTACTGACCTAGTTCTCCCTGACCCACACTAGAAGAAAACTTTTAAAGCATTTAATTTTATTTCATTAATCACAAGTTATGGGTCATGGTGTCCTAACTTTTGTGTGTGTCTTAAAAAGTTTAACAAATATTGAGATGACAAAAATAATTTGGTTATCTGTTTTATTTTCTGTCAGAGCAAGTTAGCTTCCTGCACTATCCTTTGTGATTTTTTTTTTTTTTGTCATTAGTTGAGGACAGTTAAATTACTTTCCAGAGTCTCCTGGATTTCCATTCATTATTTTGTTCTGCTTAGTTTTACTTTTTTATATTATCTTATTAGTTTATGGAGGAAGCCATGTAGAAAATCAAGCATATAATCTCACAAATATAGTTTGATATTTGGATCTTTCTTCTTTTGTTTTGGCAAGGAATACTGTGGGAACAAGTGTTTCTGCCAAGTATCAATTATTTAAATATTTCATTACCTCACAAATTTGTTTTAAAAAGACAGAATAAAACAGTTCCTTTAAGAGAATTTGACTAAGATTCAGTTCTTACCCTTCCCTCAGAACAATAGAAGAAATGCTTCTTTAAAATTTCTTGAGGTAGTCATCCTATTAAACCAATTCAAATAGTGAAAAGTAAAGACAGTTTATTCAGCAGAAAAATAATTGGTGTTAATAAATGACTTTTTCCTTCAAAAGCAAAATAAAATGGTATGACAATTAAAATATGATAATAAAGTAGGAATCTGAATCTTAGGAGGAGAAAGAATCACAGGCAAACATACAAGTGTGTTTCTTTGGTCTTCAATATTTCCATCATTTTCTTCTTGCACATACATTTCTACTTTAAAAGATTTAAGGAAACAATAGCAAATGACAGTTGTGTATGTCAAAAACTAGAGAGTCAATTTGGACACTATTTTTAACGTACTAGTACATTTGTTTAATTGCTGCAAAATAGAAATTTATGATGGAAAGCTCATAAAATGGAAGGTTTTGACTGTTAAATTTAGTAGCAATCTATACAGATCTAACTGGTCTAATTTTGTTATTGAAAATACAATCTCTTACTAGATAGGAGACATTCAAGTCATCTTTACTGAACACATTCTGTTTGATATTTATTTAATCCATCATTGTATATAGTAGTAGTCTTAATATATTTATCATCAATGATGGAAAATAAAAAGGCAAAACAAGCATATTTTATAAGAGAAATTTTAGTAGAAGAGCAATTATGATGATGACATTTGATTCATTTTTGCTTCTTGTGTATCTAATGTTAGACTCGTACTTAATAGCTTTAAAATATCCAGCTAGATCTATACTAGATACTAGATATTTCCCAAGAGACTCAAAGTATAAAAATAATTAAGAAGTAGTGACTAGTGACAGGACAGTATTCAGATATTTATAATCCTAAATGTATAATGAATTGCCATTTTGATTTAACCTCACATGCTACTACTACTAATATGCCCCTTAATTTCAGATGTCCATAACTTCATGTAGCACACTGTACATAAAACATTTTTAATTTTATTTTATGACATCTGGAGCTTTCAAATTCACCGAATAATGCCTTATTAGTACCATTAAATGTCTGGAGTACACAATGCATCTTTTGTCATTTAGCTTTTTGATATTTCTGCTATGCTGTTTAGGTGCTCCTCCCTTTCTTTCTTTCTCTCTGCTTCTCCTTCTCTCTCCTCCTTTTCTCTTTCTCTCTCTTTCTTTCCAGAGTTTAAATCACTTGAAACAAGCCAATATGGAATCTTGTTTCTTTCTCTATGGAATATTCATGGTCTAAATTGACATTCATACATGGTATAAACTGGTCACTCCCTGATATAGTCATACAGGAATTTTTGCTATTTTAAGACCTATTATTATTTCCAGCAGTTGCCACTTCATCATTCAGCAAGATACAGTCATCCAGAACTGCTTGACATATCAGTAGTTTTGTTGTTGGCCTTAACTCTCCAGTAGCCAGCCATGTCACTTAACACAGACATGATAGAGGGCAAGAGTTTATAGGCTTTGGATCTAAGAAATGTAGTCCATTTGTTTCTACCCTTCTCTACGTTTCCTGGAAATGTAGGTCTGCTTAGTAATACTAAACAGCCTTATCTCAATGAAGTTAAGTAGATTTTGAGACTGTATTCTGCTTCTGTCTGTCCAATTGCATCTGCAATGATTTTATTTTTATAATTTATTTATTTTACAAAATGGAATAAAGGAAAGCACAGAAAAATAAGGTGCATAAAATGTTTGTTGTCAAAAATTCTGGTTATAGGTTCTATTTTCAAATATCAGAAACATGGAAAAGAGAAAAATATGAGACTATAGAGATGAATAAATAAAATTGTATTCTCAAATACAATTAGTTTTCAAATTTTCTAACTTCTAAAGACTATTTGAATGTTTTACATAATTCCCTAAATTTTAATAATAACATTCAATGAAAACAGTTTTTTTCCTAATTGTTCTTTATGTTTAGATCCATTATGATGGATCATAGTAGGTTTTGCATATATCTAGTTGTTAAATTCATGTTTCACGAGACATGAAATGACTAGCCTAATCTTATATCCTTTCTACAAATTCTTGTTTTATTTTCAAGGATTTTGAATCTCCAAAATTTCAAAGCTTAGGAAACTGAAAATTCATTAACTTAAGTACTAATGAGTTTCTAAATAAAGGTTTATATGTTTGTAATTATACATCCATAAAATTTTAGCTGACTTCAGAGAGTAAGTCAATGGACCAAGGCATGAAAGAGCATGGGAGGACTGCATAGCTTTGAGGACTTTTTAAAAACAAAGTCAAAGCAAGAGCATCTGAAATTCATCTTTTATTATATTATCAGACTACAATAGTTGACAGTAGAGGCTCATGTGACCTGTCATTTGCTTAGATGACTAAACTGTCATTTTTTTTTTTTTGGCCAGTACTGGGCCTTGGACTCAGGGCCTGAGCACTGTCCCTGGCTTCTTCCCGCTCAAGGCTAGCACTCTGCCACCTGAGCCACAGAGCCCCTTCTGGCTGTTTTCCATATATGTGGTGCTGGGGAATCGAACCGAGAGCTTCATGTGTTGAAGACAAGCACTCTTGCCACTAGGCCATATTCCCAGCCCCTAAACTGTCATTTTAAATTAGCTTTATTCTTTTTAAAAGGCTAAGTATGCTTTTCTTAATAAAAAATAATTGATTGTTATTGACAAGAATGACATGATTTTGTATTTATTTTTTTAATTCCTCAATCTAGTTGTACAGAACTATATTTCCTTCCGATTTTCAACAATAAACTACATGTTTCTTTCAAAAAAGAAAAACACATATTTACTAATAAACTGGTAAAATAAAATGCCTTGGTTTTGGCAAAAGGGTTACTGCTAACATATTTAAGAAGACATAAACATGCATTGTGGTCTTCTTTGGATTTAAAATCTATATCTCCATTTCCTTATAACTATCAGAACTCTGGGAATAAATACATTTTAAGGGCTAAATAGATATGTTGCACATAAAAATACCTTTACTTGATGTGTGCTAGGAGATATATGCCACAGAGGCACTTAATTTCCAGAATATGTTCTGAATCATGTTGTGTCCATATTTTCTTGTTATAATTTATTGTATCCTATAATTCCATGAAAGGATAGCATTTGGGCAAAGGTCTTCCCTGTAGGGTAGAGATTCCCTTCTGAAGAAGAGTTAGCTGGTTCCTTAATGAAACAGGTAAAGCGTTAGGAAGTATTAAACAAAGAGCTTCTTCTTAAGATTATTCTCATGGATTATTTTCAGAATGCAAATGCTAGGCTTTTGCAAGGAGCTTATAATTTGAATAGAAGGCACAGAGCAGATAAAGTAAATAAAGTAGAATACAAGGTTTAAGTGATTTTTATGAGGAAAAAATTCAAACAGATTAAGTAGTGGTGTAAGTGAATGTAGGGAAATTATAATTTTAAACAAGCAGGGAAGAAATGATTACTTTAAGAAGGTGGTGTTTGGACAGACTTGAAGGAAGTAGATCGAGATATGAGTGGCAAAGATCACAAGTGAAGATAATTGCAAATTGAGTATGCATAGAAGTATGCATAGTATGTTTATGGAACATCCAGGTTACTGTTACTTGAAAAGGGTATGCCAAAAAAAGAACATCAGAAAACTGGATTGGAACAGTAAGATGAGGTGAATCATAAACATCCTTATATATTCTCAGGAGATTTTCAATTCCACTTTTCAAGAAATTTTGGGAAGGAGGGTGCTGAAAAGTGGTGTTAAGATCTCATGTACAGCCTGACAAGAGTAGGTTACTAAATACTGAACAGATGGGGAGGGTCAAGCTGTAGGGTGAGGCATTAGTTAGGAAGTTAATGCAAAATTCCAGGCACAAAGAAAGAACTTCCTGGATTTTTGTTAATGTTTTCCAGTCATCACAACTCAGAACTTCCATTTACCACCCTCACCAAGACATTATTATCAAGCCCTGGGAGAAATAATCAGAGGTCCTGAATGAGAATCCATTGTTCATACTTCTATCGTAGATGGGCATTGGGAGATCCTCGCACACAACCCTGTGGTAGTTTGGCAAGTTACTAATTATACCCACAGCATCTTCTTAGGTTCTTTTTAGCAAAGGATCCATACAAGCCAAATGTGTGATAAGCTACACTGCGCTCTAGAGGTGGTCATGAAAAAGTAAAGACCCATTAACTTAGAGCCCTTAACTGCTCTTTCACTGCTGTTTGCCCCTTTTGTAGCAGTTTTAATGTTGGCATCTAAAGTAAGTATATTGGGTGAAATGCAAGTGTATATAAATGTATTAAGTGAAATATGGTAGATTCAAAGTAGAACTCAAATAGTGTACTTCCTTAGAAAGGCAAAGTCAAAGTTCAATGAAATAAATGCAAGGAAGCTGTTACTTGAAAGGGGTGTAGTAGGGCTAAGGGGTAGAAGAATGAAGAGAAGTGAGGGGAATGCAGTCAAAAATGTGATGTATGTAGTACAAAATTAAGTAGAGTGAGAAAAGGGGTACATACAGAGGGGAGTGATGAGTGAAAAAGTTGAAAGGGTGACATTAATCAAGATGAAGTGTATTCATAAACTACTTTGTTAAATGACGACTCCTTTGTACAACTACTTAGTGATAATTTTTTAAAAAATAAAAATTAAAAATTGGAAAAAAAACAGAGAGAAGCTATCTTGGACAGGAAATTCCATGAGACTCTCACCTCCAATTAATCACAGAAAAGGCTGGAAGTGGAGTTGTGGCTCCAGTGGGTAAAATGATGGACTTCAAAACAAGGAGCTCCAGGATATATCCTAGGCAAAGATTTCAAACTATTGGACCAGGAAAGAAAAACAGAAAATCTTATCTTCCAAATTCCACTGTTTTTCATTAAATGGAAAGACACTGCTCAAGAAGATGGTTGAATCATAAAGCACTGAGACAAGAGGAATGACTTATGCCTGTAGTAGGTCACTACCCTTGTCTGGTGTTTACCTCAGTCTATGCATTACAGTCAGTTTGAAGCCATCAGGTCAACTTATTTACAAAAATTAAAACTCAGATAAAAAGGTAGAAAATTTTGAAATGTGGTGAATAAATATGTTACCTTAGTCTGTTCTTCCAATAAGCCAATAAATATTAACTTTTAATGTAGGAAATATTGTGTATATAAGACATTTTAAAGAGAAGCAAAGACAATACCTATTCCACTTTGGATTTCTACTTTCTTGAAGTTTCAGTTATGGCTACTCAAAACTTCATATTCAAGTTTTAAAATGCTAAATACTTCCTTTTCACAGTAACAACAATTTTGTTAAGCCAGTATTTATTCTTCCATCATCATTAGTCCTTTCTTTGTGTAAGAAAATTTTGATTTCTTTCTTTCTTTCTTTCTTTCTGAATAATTACTTATTTACTGTCAAAATGATGTACAGAGGGGTTACAGTTTCATACATAAGGCAGTGGGTACACTTCTTGTACAATTTGTTACCTCCTCCCTCATTTCCCTTCTCCCTTTCCCTCTCCCCCCATGAGGTGTTCAGTTGGTTTACACCAAATGGTTTTGTAAGTATTGCTTTTGGAGTCGTTTGTCTTTTTATCCTTTGTCTCTCGATTTTGATATTCCCTTTCCCTTCCCTAGTATTAATACCAGCATATATAGTATCCAGGGTACTCAGATGAGATACAGTGATAGCGTGGTGACAACCACAGGAAGGGGATACAAGATGATCATCAACAAAAAAACCTACGGTTTCACATGGCATGTTGAAGGTAATTACAACAATGATATAACACTCGTTTCTATAACATGGAGTTCATTTCACTTAACACCATCTTATGTGTTCATAAGGACATAGAGATTTGTAAGAAAATGGAAGTACTTGGAAAAAATTATATTGAGTGAAGTGAGTCAGACACCCAAAGAAACATGGTCTATGGTTTCCGTCATAGGGAATAGTTAGTACAGGATTAGGGTAGTCACAGCAGAGGATCACAAGAGCCCAATAGGTATGCCCTTATGAACTCATAAGGTGATGCTACGTGAAAATTTTGATTTCTAATAAACTGGGCAGTATTTGAGGTAAAGTGATTCATACATCTCATAATATGAACAGTATGAGGTGGTTTCCTCTTGATCTGGATGTTGTTGCACTTCCTTCTTCTAATCACAAGCCCAAGAATACTTTGGCAGAGTATGTGATAGTGTGATACATCCAAGACAAAAGTTGATATGTTAGGTAATGGAGCAAATATACTAATATAGAGAAGAGCCATAAGTGAGGATTAAACAAAAAGCACTATATTAATATATTAATACTATGATTCAAATATTGGTGTCCCACACACAAACCAAGTTTATGTATTAAAAACATTACTTCCTAATGTGAGAGGATTAGAAAGTGATTCTTTTGATCGATGATCATGAGGATATACCCTCTTTGTTAGGATTAATTCCCTGATACAAGAGAAAAAAACAAGGAAAGCAGTACCAATGGCTGCATCCAAATGGATAACATATGAAAGGAACATTGGAAGAATGTAGATGTACTTGCTAGAAAAAGCCTTTATTGCCATGAACCATTAAGGGTTCCTAAAGAGAAAAGAGGGGTATAGAAAGCCTCAGCCTTCTAAGATAATAACCCAGATGTCTATGATTAAAATGTTGACAGAAATATGTATGGAAAGGCCATTCTGATTCGTTCAAAAATTGAAATGAAGAGTGTGATACAGGAAACTGGAAGAAAGGCCATCTTTGATGAAGCACATGACTGAGCTGTGTTTTGTTCTAATTTCAGTGAAATAAATAATGTGTGGACAATGGAACTGGACACATAATGAGGATGTTGATAAGCAGACTGTTGACAGTGAGATGGTATATCTTTTGACTGCCAAAGTATTATGTGAGAAGGGAGGAGTGATTAAAGAATAAAGGGAACCAGAACTCAAAATTAGAAAATTCTCAAACTACCTCTATTGGGTATCTATTCAATAATATGAAAAAATCTTCTTGGGCGAAAACAAGGGTGTGCCTGAACAATTGTTTGATCAGGATATTAGTATGAATCAGCCATCTTAATGAAAGTCAGGACCTATTGTCTTAAGGACTGAAAAGTGAGAGTTCTCTTTGGTGCTGCTGGCTACTGTGAATTCCGGGAATACACAGGGCTTCCAAGTTCTCCACTTCCCTTAGAAGAGATTACTTGGAACCAATATTCTTCCATTTCCTCTTCCAATAAAACATAATAATAGTTTCTTATTCCACAAATATAAAGGGTGATACAAATGATGGTGTTTTAATTTTTTCAAATTTTGGACAAAATAAATGATTCAAGTGTAAGGAAATGTTGTTTTATTCTTCTCTTTTTTAATAAGGAAAAGAAGGATAAATTAATTTCATTTGAAGAAACCCTGATGTCCTTAAAACAAATCTTGCATGCCAAAAAGAGTTCTTTAGAAATTCTCTGATGAGTCAAAATTCCAATGTTCTTTCCCATGTTGGCTTGTACAGTTTCCCTGGATTGTTATGGGTTAGGTCATGCTGATAAGACATTTCTCTTTAAGGTCTTCCTACAATCATCTCAGTTGTTAGTTTCTTTTCTGAATTCAGAATTTCTGCAAAACTCTATCCCACCAAGTGGGATCAGTCAGTTTTATATTTCTCAGTGATGCCTGAAAAGAGCCTCATTAGAAGGGATAAATTACTCATATGAATGTTGATTGATTCAAATTCTAATGGGTAATATATATGTGTAGTAGTTTCCTCAATATGTGGTATATTAGAGTTAACTAGTCTCCTGTCCAGAATATCAGATATTATACATTTGGACAATATTTGTTGCACTTTGTTTAATTATCTTTTATAGATTATCAATAGAGTATTTAAAAATGAATAAAAAGTGTGTCAGAGGGCTGTTCCATAACTGAATGAATCTGTATAATTTTCTTCTTGGTAAAGTTTCCCAGAGAGCCTTCTCTGAGTAGTCATTTAAATGATAGTGATCTTTGGATGATGCTGTTAGGATTAGATAATAAGGGTATGACTCATAAACATGTCATTTAAATCTGGGAACAAGTAACTAGAACCCACTCTCTCCAGCCAAAAGCCTCTTCTTTTTTATGGGTTTTCCATTCCCACATGAATGGCATACACCTCCAGTCTTTAAACTGGCAGGTTTTCTTAGAAAAGTGACCCATTCTATGATGAAGAGTACCTAAATCCCACAAGTAAAAGGAGTAGCCTGTTATTACTCTTCCTGCTCAGGACATGAAAAGCCTAAGTATGTGAGAACCAGACACAACCTGTAATTTAGTAGCCAAACAACGGGTCTGTGCTGTAACAGGAAAAATAAAAATATAGCTCTACTTTGATATTCTTGGATGGTCTCCTTGGGAGGAGCAAAACTTTGCCTCATTTTCTCACTTCCAGAACAATGTCCTTTTCTGCCATGAGATTCCTCACTTTGGGGGAGTCTGTTTGTTCCCATACTAAGAACTGAGCCAGGAGGATAATGCTGCTTTCTCTGTTACATTTAAGGCCATCTTCTGACATACACCTTTTCCTAAGCGAATTTTAGGGTTATGTTTAGGCTGAGTTCCTCAACTGTCTCCCATTTGGTGAAATCAGAGTTCCTCAAATAAATGAATGCTCGGTGACAGAGATGACAGTTCTTTCTGTCTTAGTATATAATGCCATCAAAATGAGATTGTAATGTCATTTGTCTTAGCATTACTGACATGCAGTGACACTTTAGAGTAAAGTAGAATCATATTTAGACATGTAATGCACACATATACACACACATAAACATATGTGTATGACTGTGTAAGTATGAATATGAACATGCATACATTCATATATATATACATATTACATATATGCATGTATGCATTTTGCTGGAAATACTCATATTAGTCTTGGTCTCTATAATGGTATCAAGAAAAATAACATTTGTTATTATTTAAATTTCACTGAAGATAAGAATTTTGACACAATTGCCAAAGAAATAGTTTTTAATCCACAGGAGTCTACCCACACAAATCATACCATGAAAATGCTGGGAATCTGAAGCAAAAGGAAAACCTTAATGTCTTTTCAACAGTCTATTATCTATCAAATGATTCAGAATTCAACCAAGAATTTGGCTATTTGGTTTATAAATTTCATCATCTCAGATTTCTTTGTATCTAAATTTCTTAGATCCTAAGTTTAACTAACTCCTTAAGCCTTCAAAAAGAGACCATTTTGTTGAGAGATTTATAGATAATAAGGGAAACCATATTCTAGACATGTGCAACATTATTTCCATATTTAAAGTTAATTGCTCAAAATTATGACTAAAATTTATGTGTGCTATATATTCATTACATAGTATCACATATTGATTTTAAATTAATTTTCTGATAGATGGGAAATTTAAAGATCTTTTGGTGGTTTGTGCATCATAGAAAGAAACAAAATGTGACTAATTACACTAAATATTTGTATTTAAATAAACTGTAACATGATGAGATGAAAAAGAGAACTAGTTTTGACCATTCTTTCACTGGCCTGCCCATAAATTATTGGAGAAAAGCTTTCTGAGGAGCTACTTTTCTCATTCTCATTTCTTGGGAAAAACATTTTAATTTTAAGTCCCTGAAAAACATAAACTCAGATGCAGAAATTTGCCAATCTTGGAGATGTGAGGCTATTTTGGCAAAAAAATCATTTTTTTTCTTGTAGATCTTTTTCAGATTAACAAGAGATTTTATCCAATCAGTCTCTTTGATGGCAGATATTCTGGCCCTTGAGAGATGCTCAAACGAATTACAAAATTGAGCAGGATTTGTAGAGGTGTGGATTTAGCATTAATAACTATGACCATGAGAGTCACAGGGTAAAACACCTGTTTCCAGAAGAAAAAGTTCTTGATGCTCTTGATACAAAATATTAGTAGTAATGTCCAGTATGCATTGATGGTTAGATTACCTTTCCCCAAATGACCCAAAAAGAAATTATTATTTTCCAGAAATGCAATAAAAATGATTAGCATGTTTTTTGGAATAAGAAAAAAAAATAATGACATACCAAAGACTAAATTTCATTTCTATGACCAACAGCCTACACATTAAGATGTCTACATGCTTATCTTTCACCCAAACTTTGTTCAAGGTAAGAAAGATGAGTTGAAGGGAAGAAAGCTTGAAACTTATTTCCAGGCATCTCACCCAGGAATGAGTGATGAATAGAGCCTGGAAACAACTTTAAAAGCCATTTTCTTTGCTCATGTGAGGTCATGAGGTTGCTTTGTGCAACTCTCTGGGCACTAGAATGAATGAAAATGGCACAAAACACACCCAAGGTCTATCATTGATTTAAAGTGATTGATGGCTGCTCTTGTCTGATTGTGCTATATTGTAAAACCATCAATCATTCCAAACAAACCCTTACTCCATAGTCTAATATATAGATACACATGGCCAAAGGGTTTAGGATTTTTCTTTTTATTTTCTTTCTCAGGGAGCAGTTGTTAGGAGGGTAGGTAAACAAGATAACATTGCTGTTTTCTCTTACAAAACTAGAAAATAGTAGCTGTCTATTAGGAAAGAAGTACCTTGATGACACATGCTAAATTTGTTAAATTTGTGAAGGACTATATTCATTTTCATTAAACAGCCTGTATTTCCCATATTTCTTACATTTCTTCAATCAAGATCATCCTCAAGCTAATGTGTAAGGTGTAATACCTACCTTATTTAGAGAATCAGTATTTGCTAAATTTTTTTATACTAAACCTGGTTTGGCAGGATGATTAATTTTAATCATTATTCAAAAAGTGATTATTTATGTATCTGCCAACCAAATGCTGAAAGTCAAAGTGTAAGGAAACAAATGAAAATCACACAAAATCACACAATTTCTATTTAGCTACAAGCCTTTTTCTTTCTTTTTGCCATTCTCCCTTCTTTTTCCTTCCTTTGCTTACTATCTCATTCCTTCTAATTTCTCTTTTGTATTACTAGGTCTTGTAGTACTTAGTAGTAGACCTTGAACTAAGGCCTTACACTTCTAAGACAAGTGCGCTAGTCCTTTTATTTTATTTTTTAATTTTTAGTGATTTTTTTTTCCTGAGGTAAGGCCATATGATTTTTGTACAGAAAGACACTCACTGAAGTAGCGGTAATCCTAGGCATGTGCCTGACTTATTTTTTTGAGACAGAATCTTGGGGTGTGTGTGTGTGTGCCCGCATATATATATATGCGGGCACACACACATATATATTCATCATTCATATGTATGCATGCTCAGGGTGTCCTGAACCACAATCTTTCTCTCTTTTTATTTCCTGAATCCTGAAGAGACAGGAATACAGGTATAAGTCAACGTTCCTGGCTCAAGAATATCTCCACCTTTTCTTTTCCATGATGTTTCTTCAATGTTATGATGCTTTAGCTGTAATTACTTCTTTTATACGAATGTATAATCACACTGTATGTGTAGGTTTGCTCCCATTTTCTTCCCAACATAGTGTTATAACTTGGGGGCTTCAATCATGTCATTGCAAAATCTTCAGATGTTACTTTTACCAAGCTGGAAAATTATTGTTCTCTTTTGATTCACTGTATTGGGTTAATGGACTTTTCAGCATGTACCACCTCAGGTAATACCATACATTCTGAATTGCTATTGGGGCTTATGTTGTCTATGAAATGTCTCCTGCTTATTTTGAGCTCCAGGGTTTAGCTCATAATCTGGCTTGCTTTCATGTGCTAGTTTACCTCCACTCATGAAATCTCAAGTCTAATATCGTTTTAGGTACCACAGTTTCTAGAACTTAATATTTTCCTCATTCATCATTTAGGATCCTATTTTTGCCTACTAATAAACATAATAACTTGCTATCTCCTCCCTTCCTTCCTTCCTTCCTTCCTTCCTTCCTTCCTTCCTTCCTTCCTTCCTTCCTTCCTTCCTTCCTTCCTTCCTTCCTTCCTTCCTTCCTTCCTTCCTTCCTCCCTCCCTTCCTTCCTTCCTCCCTCCCTTCCTTCCTTCCTCCCTTCCTCCCTTCCTCCCTCCATTCTTCCCTCCCTCCCTCCATTCTTCCCTCCCTCCCTCCATTCTTCCCTCCCTCCCTCCCTTCTTCCCTCCCTCCCTTCTTCCCTCCCTCCCTTCTTCCCTTCCTCCCTTCTTCCCTCCCTCCCTCCCTCCCTTCTTCCCTCCCTCCCTCCCTCCCTTCTTCCCTCCCTCCCTTCTTCCCTCCCTCCCTTCTTCCCTCCCTCCCTTCCTTCCTTGGGCTTGAACTCTATTCTGGGGCACTGTCCCTGAGCTCTCCAGCTTAATTAAGTCTAGTGCTCTACCACTTGAGCCACAGCATCATTTCCAGTTTTAGGGTAGTTAATTGGGGATAAGAGTCTACCAGAACTTTTCTGCCCAGGCTGACTTTGAACCACTATCCTCAGATCTCAGCCTCCAGAGTAGGTAGTGTTACAGGCGTGAGCCACCGATGCTCCACTCTAAGACCTTGCTCTTCCTAGGTAGTTTTCTGTATCCTTTATCCTTCTTTGTGTATCCTGTATCCTTCTGTATCCTTTTGTTGTATACTTGTTTTTCTAGAGCCCCAAAAGAATTCTATCCAACTTGCTATCTGAGTGGCATTAACTTATGTTCCACCTCAGCCCTCTCTACCTCTCTGACACTGCATTCTGACTCTTAGCAAGTTCCATAGTGCCTTGCATTATCATTGCTAAGCTAGCATCATCAATAAATGTTACATTCCACGAACAAATTCCTTTTTACTAGCTCGTGCCCTTAGTCAAGTCTCCTACCACCATCACCTTCTCAGTCCTACCAAAATAGATGTGCTATGGCTTCAAAATATGTAAGAAAGCTGAAGGTACTTCTCTAGGCTTTAATACTTACCATTTCCACAAGAGAATATTCATTCTTTGTCATGCAGAATGAACCAACGTATTATGTAAATAAAATATATCCACCTTATTTGTAGATATAGTACAAATATTTTGTCAGCCTGTTTCAAAAGGAAAAGTTTCCAGTTTTCACTCACACATTACAGTTCAGATTAATGCCAAGAAGTTGTGCCAGCCCTACCTTTTCACTTTTTAAATTCAATTAATTATTCCCTGCCTTTAAATTTGTAAAGATATGTCTACTAAGAAGCAAAGGATGCCCTCAAAGCAAGGTAAATGCTATATGTCATTCTTCTAGGTCAAAATGGACATGCAAGTGTGAATAACTTAAAGGATAAAAAAGAATTAGAGATTTGTTGAAAGGTGACATGTTTTTAGTGGAAGCTGGGAAATGTTGTGTGAAAAATGAATCAGTGGTCCACATTACAGTGCTAAATGCTTCATTCATGGTTTCATCTCAGTGGTAATCTCCTTAGAACCATGTGCCAGTAGTCTGTTGTAGTATTGAAGTTGAGAAGCCCACCTTAAGTGTAAACATCAGGGACCACAAACAGTGATGCCATACCCAAACAAGTTTAGCTCTAAGAACACAGCATCTTTTCTGTCTCTATGATTCTTTAAGAGTTAGTGTACATACACTCTTCCACATCTCAACACATTGTTAGTGAAGAAATAAAATGCCAAATATTGGGTCATTTATGCTGAAAATAATCTGCTGAGCCTCAGCACAGATTTTTCAATTATCTATGCATCACACAGGAAATGTGCTAAGTGAGGCTCTGCGTAAGACTCAGCCTCCACACCTTGGTACTTTCAGGCATACATGAAAATTAAAATATGTTCACATATGACTACTTAATTCCCATATCAGAGTACTTTGACATGAATTTGTCCAACTAATTAATTTCATGGAATATGGCTACTCTTTGCTTCTTCCCACCCTTCTGATTCCCAGGAATATCTGCAATTTTGAATAAGCATGCTCTCACACACACAAATCTAACTAAAGCTAAATTAACAGCCAGAAATTATATATATAGGTATGCCAAGTCAGTAATTCATATGAAAGCCAAATTACTGGCACTGCCAAAATTCTTATCTGTTGATATCCTTCACTTCACTTAATAATTTTTATGTTCTAATGGACAGGAAAATGGAAACTAGTTGGGTCCTTTCTCTGTGCAATGTAGTTTACTTTCTATAACCATGTTGCTCTCTCTTTTTCTTGAGTTGTCTACATAGATGAAACCAGCATCTTATTTTCCCAGTCAGTTCTGTTTTTCTCTCAAACACTTTCCCTTAAAGTTCTTTTTATTTTACTTCTCTTTTGTGTTACTCTTCCATTAAGTGAAGGCTGGAAGCTGACAAACCACATGAGGAGGGTTTTTTTTCCCCTTTTTTTAAAATTTTCAAACTGATGTGCAGAGAGGTTACAGTTTCATATGTTAGGCATTGGATACATTTCTTTTACTGTTTGTTACCTCCTCCCTCTTTCCCCCTCCCACTCCCCCTTTCCCTTCCCCCCATGAGGTGTTCAGTTCACTTACACCAAACAGTTTGGCAAGTATTGCTTTTGTAGTTGTCTTTTTTTACCCTGTGTCTCTCGATTTTGGTATTCCATTTCAGTTTCCTAGTTCTAATACCAGTATACACAGTTTCCAATGTACTCAGATAAGATACAGAGATAGTACAGGTACAACCACAGGAAGGGGATACAAGAAGACCACTGATAATAGAAGCTACAGTCACACATAACATGCTGAAAGTAGTTACAACAATGATATAACAATCATTTCCATAACCTGGAGTTCATTTCACTTAGCATCATCTTATGTGTTCATAAGGGTATAGATACTGGGCTCTTGTGATCTTCTGCTGTGACTTGCCTAAACCTGTGCTAGTTATTCCCTATGAGGGAGACCATAGAGTCTATGTTTCATTGGGTCTGGCTCACTTCACTTAGTATAATTTTTTCCAAGTCCTTCCATTTCCTTACAAATGGTTTTGTATTCATCCTAGATTGAAAACACTTATAGTAGAAGTGGATTTGTGTAGAAGAATAGCAGAATAAGTTACAGACCTGAGCAAAGGCATGTTTGGAGGGAAGCACAACTCATCCTTAGAAGGGGAAAATTATATGCTTTGATTGGAGTGAAGTGGATAGGAAAAGAATGGGTGAAATTGATGATAAGACTGGAAATACATATTTAAGCTTTGGATTCGAACACTAAGCATGTAAACTTTATTTTATAGCCAATAAGGACCTATTAAGCTGAGTGTGTTGTAATGAAAGCTTCACTATAAAAAATTTACTTTAGCTGCTACTTGGAAGGTTAGAGGTAGCATGGATTTCATGCTCAGGTTTATTATTTTTAAAAGTATGGTCCAGGAATACTATGTAAGAACTCGGTGGACCAGGATAGGCCACCAAGTATTGGTTAACAGTTTTCTCATCTATGGAGCAGGGTTGCGAATCCATATGTTGCAAGGCTTTGTTTTGTATGGGCAGCAAAATCAGTACTGAGCCCAGCAAGTTCAGTATGTGTTTACTAGTAAAAGACAAAGTCAAACATAGAGGGACTAATCAGTGTTTCTCAGTGTGAACATAAACTCTTCATGCTTGGTGTAAAGAGAAAGAATACAGAAGATAGTGAAAAAGTTTTTTAGATTATGGGGGGGGGGAGTTGATGGAATGAAAAAATAAAGAGAAAGAAATATGTTGACAATTGGTATTCGGAAGGATGCAAATTTCATTTCAGAGCTAGGAAAAGTTACTAATGAAGACAATCTATTTTACTTTTTTGCATATATTATCCTAAGTAGTAGTACAAAGCAGTTGACATTTAACAAAGCAATTTATAAATATAATGTATCTTGATTAATGTCACCCCTTTCAGCATTCTCACCTGTCCCTGCTCTATGTACCCCATTCATTACTCTGTGAAAATTTGTAGAATGTACATTGGATTCATGTCTACATTTTCCCACCCCCTTTCCTCCTCATCATTTGTCTACCCTTTGTCCCTTGACTGCACTGAAACCCTTTCAAAAGCCTGCTTCCTTATTTTTTATTTTGCTGAATTTTATTTTTTATCTTTCTAAGGAATTATACTGTTTTAGATATCCTTTGATTTTTGCCACATTTCAGTTAATGCATTTGTATAAACTTGCATGCCACCCAATGTATTTTATTTATGGGTTTATAAGCTAAATCTAACTTTCATATGTGAGGGAAAACATGGATCCTTTGCTTCTCTAGGTCTGACTTCACTTAAGATAATGCTTTTGAAGTCCTTTCATGTCTTTGAAAATGGTGCATTACTCTCCTTTCTAATTCCATTGTGTATATATACCACATTTTCTTGATCCATTCAGTCACTGAGGAACTTCCGGGATGATGCCATACCTTGGTTATGGTGAGTAGTGCTTCAATAAACATGGTTATGCTGATGGCTTTGCTGTATCTTATTATTTGACCTGGGAGCCAAAAAATACAGGCTGAAAGAAAGATAGCCTCTTCAAAAATGGTGCTGGCATTAATTTCACTTGGCATCATCTTATGTGATCATATGGTTGTAGCTATTGGGGTATTTTGATCTTCTGCTATGACTAGCTTAATCATGTATTAGCTATTCCTTATGAGAGACAACATGAACTCTACGTATGGAAATACGAGTTATATCACTGTTGTAATTGTAGAACTAGGGAAGGGAAAAGGAATATCAAAATCGAGAGACAAAAGATAAAAAGACAAACCATTCCAAAAGCAATACATACAAAACCATTTGATGTAAACCAACTGCACAACTCTTGGGGAAAGAGGGAAAGGAGGAGGGAGGGGGAATGAGGGAGGAGGCAAGAAGTTGAACAAGAAATATGCTCACTGCCTTACATATGAATCTGTAACCCCTCTGTACTACACTTTGACAATAAAGAAAAAAGTTTTTAAAAATGGTGCTGGCAAAACTGGGTATCCACATACCAAAAATATTTTATATGCCACATCGAATATGGCTTCTCATCTAGTTATTTTGAGAAACAATATCAATTACAATTTTATCTGTGGTATAATTTTATCTTAGGTATGCATACTGTTCCTATTTTTAAAGCTACTGAGAAGTTAAATACATTTCCTAATTGGAGAAAATACACAAAACAAAAATAAAACCAAAAATCCCACTAATGAGCATCTGATATAATAATCAACCCCAGCAACTCTGATTCCAGAACTAGAAACTTAGACTTACTGTTACAGTTGGAGATTGACATCCTAGAGGCATTTCTAGATGTAGCCTTTCTGAAGTACTGGTGAATTCTGGCTCATGTGCTATAGAAAAATGTAAAATATATTATATGCCAATGACTTTCCAAGGAAACAAATAGAAATTTAAGCTAATTAACTAAAATATCAAAAAATTATGTTATCTTTACTTTTCTTAAATCAAATTAAATCTTACCAAGATTCCATTCTATCAGTCTGAAAAAAATCAGATATTAATGATATCTCTGGTAGAATTACAGCAACTCATTGATATTAGGTAAAGCCCCAATATTGGATGAGTCCTCCAACTAGTCATGAATCCACATTACATATTTTAAGACTTCATTTGTATCCATTTACACAAGCACCTCAGACCTAGTGTCTCTACAAACAAGGAGCTAGATGGCACAAGAATATTGAATATCATGAGCCTGGAATTCATGACCAATAATCATATATGTGTTATTCTCCCTTAATAATAGATTGTCCTCTACAACACACTACGCCAAAGACAGTAAATGAGAGATTTAATTTCTTCACCATTCAAAGACATCTGTCCTTCTTCCATGCATTTCAAAGAATGTTCTCCATTTCTCTTTCTCATTAAGACATCTGATAAGTTGCAAATACGAGGAAAATGTCTCTTCTTTCAGAACTGTGAGAATACGCTTGAGAGCAACTAATAATTTCAAGTCTTTCTTTAAATATTATCCTAACTCCAGCTTGCTTCATTGATTATTTCTACCTAATAATGCAAATTAGTACCAGTTCTTTATATTTTTTTTCCAATAAGTAGGACAGCAAAGAATACAGAATACCTCACAACTCAGAGGACAGTATCAACTTATACAAAATTAAAGGTATCACAAATAATGATACAGGGCAATACTTTCAATAAATATCGATTCAAAAATTTTCAACCAAATACTAGGAAATCACATAAAATATTA
This sequence comes from Perognathus longimembris pacificus, assembly GCF_023159225.1. Taxonomy (NCBI): domain Eukaryota; kingdom Metazoa; phylum Chordata; class Mammalia; order Rodentia; family Heteromyidae; genus Perognathus; species Perognathus longimembris. The sequence goes on along the minus strand of NC_063164.1, from coordinate 74,878,481 downwards.
TGTCTCAAAAAGAAGAGATCCTGTCAATAATAGGTTAGTTTAACATCTTAAAATCAATTAATAAAATGAATTATGCAATAAAAGATGAAAAGTACATGTTCAATAAATGTAGACAAAAATGTATTTGATATCATCTACCTCCTCTACATAGCAAAAGCAATCACTAGAAAATGAAGGGAAGTTCATCACTATAATAAAGGTTATGACATAAACCACAGAGTTACCATCATAATTAATAATGAAAAACTAAATATTTTTTCTCTAAGAATAGGAAAAACACCAAGATGTCATTCTGACTACTTGCATGTAACATTTTACTGGCAAGAAAGGGTAATTAGGTAGGAAAATGTAATGAGAGGGATGTTGACTGGAAAGAAATAAAAATATTTTCACTTGCAGAGGTATGACCTTGTACACAGAAAATTGTAAAGATTGAACCAAAAATGTTAGAAAATGAGTTCGGCAAGGGCACATGGTGTAAAAATCAATATAAAATTAATTATAATTTTTATAACTATCTAATCATCTTAAAATAAAATGAAGACAGCAATGCCATAAAAGCACAAGATTACCCAGGAATCAATTTAACAAAAGAGTAGAATGTATACCCTTAAAATGACAAAATATTGTTAATAATTATGAAAGAGTTTAAATGGAAAGTTTTTAGCTATGGATTAAATATTTAATATTTTTATGATTGTAGTATTTCTCAAATCTATCTACAGCCACCACAATCCTAATCCAAAGGTGATTCTACAGAATTTTATAAGCTAATCTTAAAATTTATATGTAAATTCAAGAGACCCAGATTAGTCAATATAATCTTACAGTATATGCCAATACTCTCAGCTGCTCAGAAGGCTGAGACAGAAGGAATACTTAAGGCCAGACATGGCAGCACAGTAAGTGCTTATCTCAATAGCAACCAAGGAAACAAAAATCTTGGTCAAGAAAAGTGAAATTTAAGGATTCATAAGTTTTCATCTCAAAACAATACAAACTATAGTAATTAAGACAGTTTGTTACAAGTAAAAGGACATAAGTAGATAAATGAAAAATAATGGAGAACATAGAAAGGTCTTCAAATTAATAGCCAATCTATTTTAGTAAGGGTGTCAATATACTAATATTAAAAATAATTTTATCTTTAATAAACTGTTCTAGAAAAACTGAAAATGCACAAGAAAATAAAGGAGATAGACTCTACCTCATATATTCAGTACCAATTAACTCAAACTAACTTAAATGTAAGAGATAAAACTAAAACTTCCAGGAGAAGATATAGGAATAAACAGTACAAGTAATGTATCCAATGCCTAACGTATGAAACTGTAACCTCTCTGTACATCAGTTTGATAATAAAAATTTGAAAAAAAAAGTGTATTTCCTTGAGTTAGGCTAATTCTTAGAGATAGCTAATAGAACAAGAGTAAACAAAATTAGTTTTCATCAAAATTAAAAATCTTGTCATTAAAAGTATGACATCAAGAAAGTAAAAGTCAATCCAAGGAATGGAAAAATAAATAAGTAGATCAAATATCTAATAAGAGATTTACATATCTATCTAGATTATATAAGGTTTTCTTTCAACTCAATATTACAAAAAGCAAACTACCCCATAAAATCTGGAAAATATATGAATTATATGTTCATATATGTATATATGTATATGAACACATATATATTCATTCATATATATATGAGCATATACGATGTGTCAATAAGCACATGAAAATATACATGATGAACTATCAGGGAAAGGAAAAACAGACATGAGGTATCACTTTTGATCCATGAGGATTATGATAAGGAAAAACAACACAAATAATGGCAAATGTGGGCCATGAGGCAGAAGACTGAATCTCTCATGAATACTGGTAGGAGAGCAAAAATGATGCTGCCAATTTGAGAGTTGGGAGCTCCTCACAAAGTTAGGCATAGAACTTCTACATGACCCTAGCGATTCTATTCTTAGGTATATACTCAAGTGATATGCAAATCTGTGTCTACACCAGAAATTTTATATGATTGTTCATAGCAGAGACCTGCATTCATAATAACTGCCAATGAGTAGAATACATGAAAAATATGATTGGATGTAATGGAATATTATTTAACCACAGATAGGATAGTACTATTGATACATGCCATAAGCTGAATGAACTTTTAACATTATGCTAATATAAAGAAGCCAATAACCAAAGGCTATATAATATAAGGTTACAGATATGTATCTATAGTAGAAACTAAACTAGTGATTGACAAAAAGCAAAGGTGTTTGTGAATAATGAAACTTCTAAGGTAAGTTATTATATTCGTTGAAAACTGTAATGTTATTAAAACTAATAGATTGTGTAGTTTACATGATTAAATAATGTATTAATTATATATCTCAATAGAGCTGCTACATAAAATAATATTTAAGCGCTTGGTGCTGTTGGCTAGTGCCTCTAATCCTAGCTATTCAGAAGGCTGAGATCACAAGATCACAGTTTAAAGTCAGTTTTTGTGGGCATGCCTATGAAACTCTTATCCCCAACAAGTCACTCAAAACCAGGAAGTGGCGGTGGCTCAAGTAGGAGAGCCCCATCCTTGAGCTAAAAAGGAAAGGGACACTGCCCAGACCACAAGTTCAATCCCCATTACCTAACTACCTACACACACAGACACAGACACAGACACACACACACACACACACACACACCCCAACACACAATACTTGGGATGATGAAATGCCAGCAATGTGAGGAAGAGGAAGAAAAGAAAGAAAAACAAGGTAAAACCAGAATTTTTTTATCCAAAAAAGGGTACTGTATATTATTTTTCATAATTTCCTAAGGAATAATGAATGGGATGAAATTTTTTTTCCAATTAATCTTTGGCAGTTGAATATTTTTTGTCACAGAAAAGAAAATGATTAGTATTTGTCTCCTCCAAAACATTACACAATTTCTCATCAAACCCACCCAAGCCCCCTAGTCAACCTCTTGGTTCACTCTCTGGAAAGATCCACATTAACTTATTTAAATACACATTGAAGTATAAATGATTCCTATCCCAAAGATTTCCTGATGCTAAAAAGTCCTTGAGAGGTTAGTTGAGTCAGAGTATTCATAAAGAATTTCCTCAGCTTTTAGAGACTAAGTCCAGCCAAGTTACCAAGTTACTCAAGATTGGAATTTAGAGCAAGAGGGCAATTTGGCCAGAGGAGATGCCTAAACTCCAGCAATAAAATCATGGTGAGACCATTGAAGTTGCCATAAAGTAGCAACTATTTTTAAAAAATTGTCTCTTGAACTACTACCAGGGATTAATAGTTTAGGGGACTTAGAATAAATCCCTTTAAGGCTTGGGTAGATGTGGAGAATACTCAGAAGGATCAATTTTGGAGAATATTAAAAAGGAAAAGGGCTCTTTTTAAAGAAACTGTAAGTGGGAAAATGAGGTGGATTCCTATAGTTTCAGTGGGGATAAAGAGAGGAACAAAACAAAACCAAGATTTAATCTCATTATATATGAGACTGAAGGAAATTAAAGTAAAATGAATAGGAGTGACTTGAGTTTGTTTTGGAATAGAAACCTTATTTAATAATGAGGCAATTGCGCAGACTATAAAGAAATGTTTTGGGAAAGATGAAGAAAAGTTTATAAAGATCAAATTTATTGAGCTCTTAAAATATGATCATGTTGGAGTGAATTTCAGAAGTTGAGATAATTAAAACTGCTTATTATATACTTCTCTTCAGTTTTATCTTGCCAAATTCCATTCAAGTAACACAACTTAAACTGTGCCACAGAATTATGAGAATCCACAAAACTTCATTAAATACCCAGGAAAAATTTCCCTGAATCTAAAAAAATCAGTTTGGTCTATATTCCAAATGTCACTTTCATTTCCAAAAGTACATATACCATACATAAGACTTTAATAAAAGAAAAGCTGTTAAGTTGCAAATGTCTCAGAAACGTAATGATTCATACTGGCAATAGAGATTTATTTTCAACTGAACAGATCCTCCCTGATATTCTAGCAAATATGAGTATTAGGACTAGTATTGAACTAGAAATTCCCAATAAAATATTGATTTAAAGACCAAATCATAATAATTAAACAGTTCAAACAGTTATGCTTCCTTTTAAAGATGAAAATATAAGTAGATTCATTTTAGATATTAGTTTTAGAGAAAATATCCAAGTTGGGTGCCAAAAGATGAGAAAAATGGAAAGGCAGGATGATTTGAATGAATCTCTAGATGTGCTCTGAGAGAGAAAAAAAAGAAAAAAACTCCAAAAACAAAAAGCCCTAGAAGCATAACCAGAAGGAACATGCTCACAAACTTTTCCCAGAGAACCTTCATCTAAACTAATAATATTCCTGAAAATATTCCCTGCCATGCTCAAGACCAGCTATGCACAGTAGTTACAAGCTACCTACGGGAAAATGTTGGCTAAGGGTGTTCACCAGTCCACACACTCTCTTGAGAGCTTAGCTCTTCCTTGCCTTTGGATGGCTTGCATTAGGAGTACTTGCTGTTCATGCAAGGTTTTGTTAACCTAGCTCAGCAGCAGGTCCTGACTGGTCATGGGAGAATCTGGGCTAAATGGTATACATTTCCAATGATGTAAAAGTAAATTAGAGAACAGGGCAAGTTATTACACCAGAGAACGTGGGGCAATGGGGAATAATAAAAATCAGGCTACTCTAATTTCCTTTGAACACCTAAATATATACAGGTCATTATTTCCTGTAATCCGTAGGCCTCCCAGCACAAGTCTCAGTCTTGCATTAAAGCCTTTGAGACAAAGGCAAGCAATTGCAGTGTGGAGATAAATGAAAAGGTCTATAATGCTATTTAAAGAATAGATTAAGTCCAGTTAATAGATGCTGGATTTCTTCCCAAATTGCAATGTTAATGTTAGATGACTGAGGAAGAAATCTCACCTTGCCTGAAAAATTCAGATGTTTCTATAAGAGCAATTCCATTCATAGTTCCTATAGCTTGCTCTTGTACATCCTTGAAATGACTGGACTGTGTTTAACTTTGTATTGCCAAGTTGGACTATAAAGAGAATTCTACTTCTTGAATGAAGTTTAACATTTTTTCTCTGGAGATTAGCCTTAATTTCAAGTCAGTGCAAAATTGGTCTGTTTTCTTGGGACATACACTATGCCACTTTCACAAGAATGACAGTTCTTATCTTTGATAGGACTTCTGGGCCATTAAGTTCGCTATGTTAAAAAGAGAATGACTGGGAAAGATGGAGCCTTTAGTTTTGGGCTGAATTGACCCTTTAGTCCTAAATCATCAAATAAAGTAACTAAACAGCTTAGACTTTTGAGATTTAGTAAAGCTTGGTGAGGGAAAAGATCCAAGATCCATTGTTATTCAAAATCCTAGGAGATTAAGAGATGAGCCCAATAGCTATACTCTTATGAACACATGAGATGATGCTAAGTGAAATGAATTACATGTTATGGAAATGATTGTTATATCACTGTCATAACTACTTTCAACATGCTATGTGTAACTATAGCTTCTATTATTGATGATCGTCTTGTATCCCCTTCCTGTGGTTGTACCTGCACTATCTCTGTATCTTATCTGAGTGCATTAGAAACTGTGTATACTGGTATTAGAACTAGGAAACTGAAAGGGAATACAAAAATCGAGAGACACAGGGTAAAAAAGACAAACGACTACAAAAGCAATACTTGCAAAACTGTTTGGTGTAAATGAACTGAACAACTCATGGGTGGGAAAGGGAAAGGGGGAGGGGGAGGGGGGAATGAGGGAGGAGGTAACAAATAGTACAAGAAATGTATCCAATGCCTAACTTATGAAACTGTAACCTCACTGTACATCAGTTTAACAATAAAATTTTTTTTAAAAGAGATGATACATTCTGAAATGTGAAAACTATTGCTAGTCATTTTTACATTTTCAGGAATCCTAACCAAAACAGTTGCTAGGGAACTTCTTTAATACATTTGTGGCTGGAGACTCTAGAGCAATATTTAAATATAATAATGGAACAAAACCTAAATCAAATGGCTGTTTCTGTGTTTTGTTATGTGGTAGTAAATAAGGTGTTTTTCTTTGGTACTAAGTTTTATGCTACTAATTCAGTCTATGGAAAAATTCTATTGAATTTTCACTTGTCTTTACTATTTCATCTACAGAATAATGACTAATTCATGAAGCTTCTGTCACAGGGCATGTTGGCTTCGTAAGAGCTAGACAAGAGCAGGTTTTGAGGAATGAGAGCTTCAATCTTTTAGGCTAGACAGAAGTCATTAAAAACATTCCTGGACCTAGAAAATCGTATTGAAAAGCTAAAACAAAAAAGTCTGGTAAAATTTTGGGTAAGACCCCAGAAAATTTGACATATGGATACAAGAAGTTAGGCTGAAAGGATAGGAGCTAATCATTCAGAGGCAGAAGAGGCATGGTAACTAGAAAAATGACAACTCTCAGCATATGTGATTAAACATGAATTTCCTTACTATGAGATAGATGGTGTATTATTTTAGCTGGGATTTCCTGGCATAGGCTACTTGTCTCACTGCAATCCTTGATTGCTGCTCTTTCCCTCTTGAACATGCTCTAACGTGGGTATAAAATGATAAATGGGCATAAAATTTTATATATATATATATATATATATATATATATATATATGGTGATACCTAGTCATTTGATCACTTTTGCTGGTCTATAAAAGATTCCATATGTACATGTTCTATTAAAAGTTTGTCATGTCCTTTGCAACCTATATCATTTGCTTATTTTAGAGTAAGTTTTAATAAAGTGATTTGAGGCAGTGAAGACAGTGTTTGTGAGAGAAATGGTAAGTCCTACTGGGTGTGGAATATTAGGGAAAGAGAATGGAGCAAATAGGAAGTTGTTTCACAAAGTTGTTTCCAGATATTCTTGCCCCACAGCCTCAATTTGACAAATATAACATGTATTCTTTACATTTTTGCCTTTGCTGGGAATACAGCCTAGTGGTAGAGTGCTTGCCTTGTTTACATGAAGTCCTGTGTTCGATTCCTCAGCCCCACATATGTAGAAGAAGCCAGAAGTGGAGCTGTGGCTCAAGTGGTAGAGTGCTAGCCTTGAGCAAAAAGAAGCCAGGGACAATGCTCAGGCCCTGAGTTCAAGCCCCAGGACTGGCAAAATAAACAAAAAACAGCATTTCCTTTATAGTTCAGAGTACCTTACATATTTAAAAAGTATCTTTTTAAAATCTTGCTTTAATATAGATGCTTGATTTGGCAGCACATATATTAAAATTAGAATGACACAATCTCTGCAAAGATAATGTGCAAATTCATAAAGTAGTCATATATTTTTGTCTTGTTTGTTCATCTATCTGTCTTTGGGAGGGTAAGAAGGGCACAGAAATAGAGATGCAAAGGGTGAATAGAAACAGCAGTGATACTTACTATACGCTATGTTGAAAATGAACTATACAGTTTATGGGTGAGGACAGGAGGGAGAAACTGAGAGAGAGTGGAGGGCGGGTGACATTTTCCAAAAACAAATGTACTTGTTACCTGACTTATGTAACTGTAACTGCTCTATGCATGATCTTTATAACAACAATTAAAAATTTAAAACCAAAGGTATTTTTTACTACAACACTGGATGAATTTTTTTTTTATGATTTTACATGATTTTAAATACCTTGCCTAAATACCTGAAAAATCATGATTTTATTCTTATTTCTGGAATATTAACATGTTTAGCAACTTTTGCCCTGTTTTTCCCTTTTTATCATCTTTGGTAATGGTCTAAATATTATGCATGACCATTTAGAAAAATAAAGTTCTATCTATCCAGATAATGTTATATTCTAGGGCCACAGTAAACTAGCTTGTTTTGTTCTTATTAGGATTGGAAGACAAATAAGAAAACTTTAAATAAAACATCTCTAACATTTAGTATTTTCAAATTGAAGTGGGGAGTTTTAGCATACTACATTTAGTTGTCACTGCCATAAAATGTCTCTGAGAAAATAAACATATACACACCCTCCAGAAGGAAAAGAAAGTGAGAGCAGGGCTTTTAAAATTTAATTTGCTATTGGTTTCTAAAATAAATCCACCCCAACATAGGTCACTTGGAATTCACTTTGTCTACATCCTGGACTGCACGTGTGTGTGGTGGGGGGTGGGGTGGTAAAAAGATCCTGGGATCTGAAAGCAGGAATGTGGCAGGGCATGGGAATTGCAATGTTGTAGTGGTCACCAGAGCATAGTTTGGCTTTTCTTAAAACAAGCAAGCACCATGGACCTTTGGAATATTAGCAAGTTAGTCCCACTATCAGGCTACCTATCAGAGACTGGATGCCTGAGAAAAAGTGTGTGGGTTTGTAGCTGAAGCCTGAGGCATTGGCAGGCTCCTCTGTCAGCCTGGGCCTGATCTCTGACTTTATAACTGCTCAGCAACCTCTGCCCTTAACCAGTGTACTGTTACAGTTCATTTAAATAATTAAACAGTTCAGACATGGCAAGATTTTTGTGTTGTCAAGAGAAAAATCAGGGCAGTGGCTTTTTCTTAATACTGAAATCAAGAATGTTTGGATTTAATTATATTAGCAAGTGCCTGTTCATTAATTTTCCCAATCACAGGGAGACATGTTTGCTGGAAAGATTGGCAACGGGTTAAAGTGGTGGTTAAGGCAGGGCATTTCAAAGGAAAGATATCTGAACTCTGACAAAATCAGATGTCTGAGATTTCAATCAAGTGTCCCGTGTTCCAGTGGCAGCTTTCCTTCACAAAGTAAGACAGCTTCTCTCCCATCTGGAATCCCAGATCACTCAGAGAACTGGAATAAGTCATTGGATGCCAGCTCCAAATATGCTGATTTCTCAATGCCAGAAAAATAAACTGCTCCCTCTGAACTCCAAATAATTGGTTGATGTACCATTTTTAAAGTCTCTTACATCCCTACTTACTACTGCTCAGTGAAGCTTTACCACTTCACCACTTCAAGGGGGGAAAGGCAATATAATGTACTTAGTGAAACCAGCAAGTTTGCTATTTTTGCTACTTTAGCAAAAATGTTAATACTTTAACTTTTTGTTATAGATGTCTTGGAAAATTTGTTTATTTTCCCCCCTTTGGATAGTTTAATGTATACCTTAATGCTCCCTTTCATTATCGTCCTGGCCTTCTTCCTAGCTCTTCCCTGCTGACTCTGGCTCTGTCCCAGTTATTTTGTGGTTGTGGCTGGCTCTTGATCAGTCAGATATGTTTGTGGCTTATAAATGTAGCAAATTCAATCTTCCTAATCTCTTTGGTTTCCCTCTTATTCTCTGACAATATTTGTCTTGCTCACCTGTATTCACTAATATCTCTACCATCTATTTTTACCTATCTAATTTTGGAAGTCTCAGAAAGACTCAATGCCAGTCTAATGTCAAAAATAGATACATCATAGTATTTCATACTAATTTTAAAATATAATTCAAATGAATAGATGGTAATTGTACATTTCTGTCAATTAATGACATTCCATATATACACACATACAATATGTAATGATTATATTGACTTTTTTTAGTCTATGAGACTATATAGTACATTGGCTGAGCGGCTTTGGTTCATGCCTATTTCTCAAGCTACTCAGGAGGCTTAGATCAGCAGACTGAGGTTTGAAACCAGCCTAGGAAGGAAATTTCACGAAACACTTGCCTCCCCTTAAACACCAAAAGCCAGGAAAGCTGTGGTGTAAATGGTAGAGACCTACTAAATAGTGACACTGTTGATACCAAGGCCCTAGCAATAAAGCTTTGTCTTTGTTTACCTAAGTTCAGCTAAAGAGTGACATTTCCAAGTCACCTATAATCCTTGTGGGTTCTTCAGAACTATCAAACCAAGAATTAAGAGAAAATGAGTTTTGCCGTAAGATGAATTAAACTTATGAATCCTGGTTATTATCTTTGGAGCATTACTGGGCTTAAACCTGGGGTGTGGGCACATCATTTTATTCTTAAGTCTACTTGAATGTTTAGCTTAAGGCTGGTCCTCTACTATTTGAACAAGAGTTATATTTCTGGGGTTTTTTTTTGGTGATTAATTGGAGATAAAGGTCTCATGGACTTTCTGGTCCTGTTTACCCTCCAACCATGATCCTCAGATCTCAGCAAGTCTTACAGGTGTCAACCACTGGTGCCAAGGAAATCCTGCTTATTTTTATCTGTAAAACTTTGAGAAAGTGGCGCACTATAAGTATTTTATTATCTGCCATTTTAATATGTTTTTTCTTCCTTCTGTTCACTTGTAAATTCCTTAAGAATAAAGATGAACTCTCAGTTTTTCCTCACATGTGGAAGTGAGATCTAATTTATAAATACATATGTAAACATATATCAGAACATATGGATACATACACAGATGTATTAACTGAAGTATGGTATATATGGGGGGAATTCTAATGGTATAACCCCTTTGGAAAAAAATAGCTTACAGTCTAACAAAATGAGTATCAGGAATCTAGTACTTGAGGGTGTGTGTGTGTGTGTGTGTGTGTGTGTGTGTGTGCGTGTGTGTGTGATGGGGAAGTCAAGTGTGAAGGAGAGTGGGGGTTTGCTACAATGAAACTGGTTTCCGTGCCCCCCCCCCCCGCAAGGGAGGGGATTCCTGGTTCCCCAAGAGTCCACCACACAGTCTCCAGCTACAAGATGACAAAAAGACAGATTTATTGGGGAAGTAAAAAGTGAACAAAAAGAACCGACCGGCCTTGGTTGCAGCCAAGACTCGAGAGCCGAAACTGCCAACCACATATGGAGGATCAGGGCCCAGACTCGGGAGCTGGAACTGCCTGCACCTGTGCAGCCCAGACTCAGGAGCTGGAACCGCATGCCCGTGTGGCCACAGTTATAAGGCAAACATCACAGTCAAACTTGCCACACGCAGGCAGTCAATGAGGATACAATACTTACAGAGCATGCTAGGCCGCACGCAGGTGGCCAATAGAGTTACAATCTGTCTCATAGTATCTATTTGAACCAACCTATCATTCTAGTTAGAATTGGCACATGGATTTGGCCGGGCTCACATGATGCAGGTGGATACGCCTACTTATAGGAGGGCATGGGTTTAACCTTGAACGTTCCTTGAACTTTCCATGCTTCAGGTGGTCAAGCAGTTTACACAATCTAATCACAGCAAAGGGGAACTTCCTTGGATAGGGTGGGGGAGATCTTAGTGAAGATGGAGTTGGCATCTGCTCTAATCTGAGCTGGAGTCAACCTGAAGTTCCTCCACAGCTAATGATGGCACTGGCCAGATCTAACCTCCCTATTACACAGTGGAGATGGGTAGATGAATCAGAAAAGGAAATAAGGACTATGCAATCACAATATTAAATATACATCCAGGAAACTAGGAAAACTGTGGCACTGGGTGAGGTTGGGAGAGATGGGGCACAATGATCAAAGGGGGGATACTGATCAAAATACATTGTACTCATAAACTGATATGTTAAATTGTAAGCCCTTTGTATAACAAATAAAATACAGACAATAAAATACAGATAATAAAAGCATTTTTAAATACAATTTTTTATGCCTTTTGGATGTCATTGAAGTGTCTTACACAAAAATAGCCTTAAAATGCTTGGTAAATCGATGAGTTGACACATGGTGGATAGTTGGATGGAAAGAGGGATGGGTGGAAAGGAAGAAGGGTGGATGGATGGGTAGATATTTGGGTATAAAGCTCTGAGATTTTCCTAAATAATAGTTTTAAGATCATGAATAGTGGGGCTGGGGATATGGCCTAGTGGCAAGAGTGCTTACCTTGTATACATGAGGCCCTGGGTTCAATTCCCCAGCACCACATATACAGAAAATGGCCAGAAGTGGCGCTGTGGCTCAAGTGGGAGAGTGCTAGTCTTGAGCAAAAAGAAGCCAGGGACAGTGCTCAGGCCCCAGGACTGGCAAAAAAAAAAAAAAAAAAAAAAAAAAAAAATCATGAATAGTGTTCCCAATGACTTCTTCTTCTTCTTCTTTTTTAATCAGTGCTTCCAGCCATTTAGAATGCATTGTCATTCGTAGTTTGGAACAGCTCCGTGTCTTGCTTCTCTCCCTGTTGCTATCACAAATTTTTCCCTCTCTAAACCTTCTAAATGACTGTTTATCTAATTTGATCGGTAAGTGAAAGGGGCTTTATTATGACTTTCAGATAGCTTTATGTTTTTATCAGAGATTGTTTTTTCTCACTGCTTCATTTCAAAGAAGTGATGAATATGGGAGTTTTAGAAAGGCTATTAGGGAAAATAGAAGGCTTTTGAACTTTCTTAAGTCATATCCTATAAACATCTGTCTTCTCTACCTGGGGCGAAAGTTGACCCTAAACAGTACTTTTTCCCAATAAGGGAACAGCTAAATAAACTCATTTGGGTAAAAAGTAAGGGAGTAAATACTGAAAGGCTAAGACACCACCAGGAAGCCCCCCCTCTCCTGCTGTGTTCCTATTAAGGAACAGATTTCATATGTAAGTTAGCCTCTGTCCCTTATCCTCAGGGGAAGAGAAGTCGAATGTCAATATGAAATATTAAAGGCTCACATTTTCCAGGTACACACAGCCAAATCTTGCAATGTTGTTGGCCACTCAACAAAATTGCAAAATAATGGAGAAATCTTCAAGTGAATGATTCTCTAGCTGTTTTAGGCATATCCTTTATTCCCACTTCTTCCTTCAAACTTGATATTTCAACACTGCTGGAGGGTCAGGGTGCAACTCATGAAAGTGTCACATGTTTTACTGAGGCAACAGGTACATAATAAAGATTTCTGGCAGCTAAAAAAGGCAATGGATGAAGCAAGAACTCAATAAAAACTAAAATTCTTAAATGCACACTGTTGAGATATTTCTTAACTAGGTTGGGAATATGCCATTACCAATTTCCAAATGCCCAGTTCATGGTGGCTCATGAATAGAAGAGGATAGACAGGGTCTTCCAACCACAGAGTAGGAAAGTTAGAGAAAAGAATTTCCCACCAGTATCACCCCCCTGACTGACTGTAAACTTCCTGTGCTCTTTTTAAAATTTATTTATTGTCAAAGTGATGTACAAAGAGGTTACAGTTTCATACGTTAGGCATTGGATACATTTCTTGTACTGTTTGTTACCTCCTCCCTCATTCCCCCTCCCCCTCCCCCTTTCCCTCTTCCCCCATGAGTTGTTCAGTTGGTTTACACCAGTTTTTCAAGTATTGCTTTTATAGTCATTTGTCTTTTTATCCTGTGTTTCTCAATTTTGCTATTCCCTTTCAGTTTCCTAATTCTAATACCAGTATACACAGTTTCCAATGTACTCAGATAAGATACAATGCTAGTGCAGGTACAACTACAGGAAGGGGATACAAGAGGATCATCAACAATAGAAGCTACAGTTTCACATGGTATGTTGAAAGTAATTACAACAGTGATATATCACTTGTTTCCATAACATAGAGTTCATTTCACTTACATTATCTTATGCATTCATAGGGGCATAGCTATTAGGCTCTTGTGATCCTCTGCTGTGACTAGCCTAAACCTGTGCTAATTATTCCCTGTTAGGGATACCATAGAGTCCATGTTTCTTTGGGTCTGGCTCACTTCACTTAGTATATTTTTTTCCAAGTATTTCCATTTCCTTATGAATGGGGCAATGTCATTCTTTCTGATAGAGGCATAAAATTCCATTGTGTATCTGTACCACATTTTCCTGATCTATTCGTCTACTGAGGGGCATCTGGGTTGGTTTCATATTTTAGCTATGACAAATTGTGCTGCAATGAACATTGTTGTGCTGGTGTCTTTAGTGTGTTCTTGTTTGCAGTCTTTTGGGTAAGTGCTCTGAAAAACATTCTGAAAAGATTTAAGAGAAGGTAAAGAGAGTGAGAGCTTGAGTCACACACGGAGAAAGCTAAGTACAAGAGAGAAATAACTGTAGAAGGTGAAAGGAATAGTCATGAAAGAGGAAAAGAAAATCCAGGGAACTATTTTTACAGGTCAAGAGACAGAAGAAGAAGATACGTATAACTTGCAAAGAAAAAATCTTTGAACATTATGAGAATTAAGGAGGAGGAAGATTTTTTCTTTCATTTTTTACCTCTCTATTCTGTGCAGAGTTGACCACGTTTTAAAATAGCAATAATCTTCTCATGTAGGTACACTCCTCCACACCCTTTTATCTAAGAATAAATTGGAACTCAGAGATGTAAAGCCATATCTCACTCGAGTTAGACCAAGGATTTTAGTGTACATTGTGGTGAAGAAGTTGTAGTAAGAATGTTGGAAGCTTTATTTGTAGCCCAAACTTTGTCACTAACCAGCTATGTACTTTCTTTGTGTGTTGTTTTCTTCTTTGTGCATGAAAAAAGGAACGGGGAACTCAATATTGGTAAAGGTAGCATTTGACTACAATATTCTGTACTCCAATTAAGTTAAATGAAATTAATGGGAACTAGGGAAAGCTGGATTCTAGAAATATTATATAAATAAAGCAAGGGTTATTAAGATTATTAGAAGAAAATGCCTGCATTGTACATTGTATTGATTTGCTTCTAAAATTACATGATAATGTGAGCAAATATGAAATTCAGAAGGCATATATTTCAAAACATTTAGGAAAACAATTGAAGAAAAACAGAAAGGGAAGTGGGTGGAAGAAAAGCCAAATCAAAGTTTTTCCTCCTTTGGGGAAACAGCTGTGTTCTGTTGTTTCTTTTCATGTCACAGGACTGTGTACTGATTTCAGAATATACAGCCATGAGTAATATTTTTTTCTTTCACTCTACTGGACCCTATGAATAGATTATATACCTGGCTAGATAATTTCATATTTTTAAAAATATAACGTGTTGTAAGTACTCTTAAACATTAGCAGTCTAGTCTGTTTCTTTTTGCTTTTGGTTTTCCAGTCCAGAACTCAGGGCCTTTGCACTGTCCTTGAGCTTCTTCTGCTAAAGGATAGCACTCTATCACTTGAACCACAATGCCACTTCCAGATTTTTTTTTTCTTTTCTGTTTATGTGGAACTGAGGAAATGAACCCAGGGCTTCATGCATGATAGGCAAATCCTCTACCACTAAACCATAATCCTAGCTCTAATTACTTCCCTCCCTCCCTCCCTTCCTTCCTTCCTTCCTTCCTTCCTTCCTTCCTTCCCTTCCTTCCTTCCTTCCTTCCTTCCTTCCTTCCTTCCTTCCTTCCTCCCTCCCTCCCTCCCTCCCTCCCTCTCTTTCTTTCCCTTCCTTCCTTCCTTCCTTCCTTCCTTCCTTCCTTCCTTCCTTCCTTCCTTTTCTTTCTTTCTTTCTTTCTTTCTTTCTTTCTTTCTTTCTTTCTTTCTTTCTTTCTTTCTTTCTTTCTTTCTTTTTCTTTCTTTCACAGGGCCTGAGCACTGTCCCTGGCTTCTTTTTGCTGAAGGCCAGCACTCTGCCACTTGAGCCACAGCGCCACTTCTGGCCGTGTTCTCTATATGCAGTGCTGGGGAATTGAACCCAGGGCTTCATGTATATGAGGCAAGCACTCTTGCTGTTAGGCCATATGCCCAGCCCCCTAATTTATTTCTTGATTATATACTGCAAAAGGAATATTTGCTATTATAATTCTGTTAGTTCAGCAAAACTTAAATCTCTAGCAACTTCTAAGAATTAGGGTTTTTTTTTCTTTTCCTGTTTTCTTTGTTTTGATAAGATTTGAACTCAGTTCTTCGCAGTTTTTTTTCCACTGGTTATTTTGAAGATTGAGAATAGGCTTTTCTGCCAAGCTGATCTTCCTAATGTCAAACTTTTAAAAAATTTTTATTGTAAAAACGATATACAGAGCATTTACAGTGACATGTCAGGTAATGAGTACCTTTCCTTGAACAGTGTCACCCCCTCCCTCATTCTCTCCAAGTTTCCCCATATGCCAATCTTTTAAAAAGCAGCTACGATTATAGAAAAGAGCTCCTGGTGCCTGGTGACCCTTTAGAAACTTTTAGGCATTTTTCTATATATCCAACCCTTTCCAGATGCTTTATTTATGTACAAGGCTGGAATGAATAAAAACATTAAATTACATTGCGAAATTTGATTTTTCACAGATTTTTTTTTTTTGGGGGGGAAGACAGGTAAGGATTCATTCTTCTGGTTTATATAAGATGAATGTGAGGCACAGGGACATTATGACTCTTGCCATTGTTTCCCAAGATCACTGGCAAAATAGGGAGGCCAGAACTCCACCAGTTAATTGCTCTCCTTGTTGGCTTATTCCATATTGTACCTAGGGCTTCAGATGATCTGCTTTAGATCACAAATAGAAGCACCAAATTCAAATACTTTGAGTTTTATCACTTTATCCCTTGTTCCCTCCTGACTTCCCTTCCAACAAAGTTCTGTAGTTCATTTGCAACATAGTGTCTTGTGGGTTTCACTGATCGATTGGTTCACCATTTGCCCCACTACTTCTCTGCTTCCCCTTCCCTTCCCCCAAACCAGGTAAAGCTATATACAAGACAACAACAGCAACGGTACAAAATAAACCAAAGAAAATAGGAGTGGAAGAAAAGGAAAGAAGAAAAAGAACAGAAAACATTTTAAGAAAATACCTCTTACTTCAAATTTTTTTGAGTTCATTTTGACAAGCATTATTTTATATGATCTTATGCACATAGCTATTGGGCCCTTGTGATCCTCTCCTAAGAATATCCTCCTTTTTTCTCACTGTGAAAATGTTTAGATTGCTGTGTAATTGCTCCTATTGAGATGTAATTATTTGTCTTTTTCTGTCCATTGGATTTACTCATAGATTTGTAGGCACATTTTAGTTATTACAAATGAAGAAAACCATGCAGCCTATGTTTCTTTGGGTCTGGCTTAGTATACCTGGCTACACTAATGCCACCACCATGACCATGTTCATTGCAGCATTGTTTACCATAACCATGATATGGAATCAACCCAGATATTCTTCAGTGGACAAATATATATTTTTTAAAAGTGGTATATATACACACAGTGGAAGTCTATGCTTCCACCAGAAATAATGTCATTTCCCCATTCCCCATTCATAAGGAAATAGAAAGACTTGAACAAAATTATACTAGATCTTGCCTTCTTTTGTATGTTTTTGAAAACACTTAAGACAAATTTTGGGGGTTCATGAAGTGTGATAGTATCAGTGTCACCTGGGAAATTGATAGAAATACAGCTGTAGGGTCTCTGCCCAGACCTACTGAATCATAAACTCTGGGGTGAGGTTCTCCAGCAAGCTGTTACAATAAACTCTCCAGGTGATTGTGACTCACACTGAGGTTGGAGTATAAAGCACTGTCTTAAATCCTGCCAAATATGCTGAATGGCTACCAAATGTAAGACAATAGGTCTAATGAATTGAAATAATAATGATAAAAATAAAATTTTGTGATTCTTGCTTCTGACCTTTCACTGTGTTTAAGACAGAAATAGGGAAGAGAAAGGGCTGTGTAGGTCACATAAAACTTGAATTTAGCATGTAGCTCATTTGAGTTACAAATAGCAAGTACTTCAATTCAGGTTGCAAGGATTTCTCTGTTATTAACATCTGTGACATCTCACATACTCAAGAGTAGAGTAATGAGAGTATATGTTTTCCTCTTGGAATCACAGATTGGGAAGATATGAAAAAAATTTTATCAGAAAAGAGTAGAGAAACATACACACACACATACACAGAGAGAGAGAGAGAAAGAGAGAGAGAGAGAGAGAGATAGTGGTGGTATAGTGGTGAGCCATAGGTGCCTACCAAATGTAAAAGGAAAAGAAAGAAAGAAAGGGTGGTAGATACTTGCAGGATACACAAAAAGAATGAAAAGATATGAAGCAGGAAAACAATATGAAAAAATGAAATAATCCCAAGGGAAGGAAAACCTTGATTCTCCTATATATAGCATAACAGAAAAGAATCAGCTATTTGATGTAAAACAATTTTCATATTTTGGCATAAGAAATCCAAAACTTATGTACACCAAAAACCAGTAAATACAAGCTCAAGCAAGAAGTAGTTTGTGGTGTTGTTTTTTTTAACGCAAGATTAATTCAGGAAAGAGCTGTTGGAGCCCTATGAGGGAGTTTTCCCAAAGGATTATAAAAGGCCACAGTGCTAGGCCAGGGCACATTCCTTCTCACGGTCCCCTTTACCTTTTCCCTGCTTCCTTTCTCATGTCTCTTGTTGTTTATGCTGAACCTTTAGGGCTTCTTCCTTTTAACAAATTCTTTAGCCTTTGACTTGCCTGTCACCACAGACTTTTATGCCTTTGTTATAAGGCAGTGAGCTTGCTCCACACACAGTCTAAATTGAGCAAAAACCCCTTCAAAAGCCCCCCAAATGATGGCATTGTCCTTTTTAATGTACGCTTAGAGAATGAAACAATCTGTTTCTTTCCTTGTGTTAGAACAGCTGGAATGAAATGAATAGAGGGGGCTGAGCAGTTCTGCAAAATCTTTGATAATAGAGAAGTACAAGTGTTCCCCGTCAGCAGTTGGATGATAATTTCTCTGGTATGAATGATGTAACCAAGTGGTTGTATATTACTGCCCCATTCTTTCCTGTCCCAAGGCACCCTTGGAAACTCGATGCTACATCTCAATGGGATTTTCCAGTACAAAGATTCTTTTCAAATAGCATAATTGTGGATACACACCATTCCTACGGAGGTAAGTATACTGAAGATGTGCCAAGACATTAGGGCAGAAATTCAGTTCCCATAGCACACAAGCAGGAATCCAACCATTTGCAGCAATAAATAAAATTTTGTAATCTCCAAGATTATATACTTTCACTCTCTATAAGACTCAAAGTGCTTGTTTTTGTTTGGTTTTGAGTGAAAACACACTGATACATAAAGGGTCAGAGAAAAGTGTACAGGAATTTAGAACTGTTTTTTTTTCTCAGCTGAAATTAGGATATATTTATTGCTTCCTAATACATATGGTTAGACTTTGAGTCTGCATAAACAAAATGAACACACAAATAAACAAACTAAAAACAACCAAAGTGAAGTCAAAGAGAAATACTAGTATAACAATGGGAAAAAAATCAAGCAGCAATTACAGAAGTGTGACTGTCAACTTCTGGAAAGTTATGGGAAGATTTGAGAAAATTCCTAATAGACACTTTTGGAATGACTTTGCAAAATATTAGAACTAAGGTTAAAACATAGCTAGAAGACGATGATAGTTCAAGATGGGAAGGGAAATGTTAAGAGAATTTACCCAACAGCAATAATGACCATCACCACTGGGTGTTCTCAAGCAGTGAATGATTATAGTCAGGAAAGTCAAAGAATTCTCAGTCATCATTCTTGATTTTCCCATGATATGTGATGTTATTAGAGGTACTATTATGTACTTGAGGAAGTTTACCCAGGAGCTCTTTGAGGAAAGAAACAAAGCATTCTGTTAGGGAGTGGGAAGTAAGGAGAAGTTTGAACTGTGGATAGCTGTTAGAATTTCAGGCATGCTATATATGTGTCTGAATTCAGCATCCATTTATCCTGTTCTATTCTGCTGGTGTTATCTCTTAATGTCCTAGTAAGATAAATGCACAACTTCTCTTAATTCCTTCAACTGAAGTTCACATCTTTGACTTTTAGTCGAAGTCTCATGAATTTGCTCCCAATCCTACGTCCACTGTGATTGCTGGCTTATGGGACACATATCTGCAATCCCATCTATGCAGGATGTAGAGGTCAGCCTGGGTATAACCAAAGGACTTTGAAAAAGAAACAAGCAGAAATGTTTCCTTTTGCTGGATCTTTTGAGATGAAATGCCAGTATGACCCAGCAAAAAAAGGAAATATTGACAATTACTTTTACTACGTAAAAGAGAAAAGATTTCTGTTGAAAAGTTCAAATTATGAAATAATAATAAGAGATAAATTGGCTTATAAGCACACTGTGAGACATGTAAAATGAATACTGACATTATTTTTCAGATGTGGAAATGGAAGTGTCAGATACTTGCATGCTTAAATCATCCAACTGAATTCCAGAGGAGTTAGAACTCATCTTGTCTCTCAACTCAGAATCTTCTTTCCCTTGGCTTATATTTTGCATATTTTTCCAAGTGAGTAATAGCTCATCTTCAGCCTGAGATCATTCACGGTATTTAGGAGAGTGACTGTAGTTGTCTTTCTTGAGTCACATAGGTCTCTTAAACATGGCTTTAGAGCAGAGGGAAGAAACAGTTAAAGAAAGAGAAAGAAAGAAAGAAAGAAAGAAAGAAAGAAAGAAAGAAAGAAAGAAAGAAAGAAAGAGAGAGAGAGAAAGAAAGAAATAAAAAGAAAAGCAAAACTACAAAAGGAACGATTATTTTCTAGACTAGCTATGAACAGATTTAGCTAACATTGCAGTTCTATACCTTCTGTCTGAACCTAATTACTGCCCCACACCACCAAATGTTTGCTCTTACCTCACCTCCATTATCTCAGCTGCTGAAAGTAAATCCCCAAACATCCCCTGATTAAGTCCTTGTTTCATGCTTGTAAGTTAATATTGAGATACTAAGCCAGAAGGTGGAGGCATTGCTAGTGACAACTAAGATTAAAAACAAAGTGATAATTAATTTGTTTCTATAGCTGTCAATGGGGACTCCTTTGAGAGAATGCTGGTGCTGGAGCTCCAGGTGCTGTTCTAGGCAAACCATAAAGGTGTCCACTTGTTTTTCTTTAGTAATCACAAGCCATTTAACATAGGGCAGGTTATCAGGCCATCCACTCTGCTGTGTCTTACAACACTTTTGTTTCATAATTACTTTCAGAAATATTTTTATAGAGAATTTTACACATTAGTTTTGGCTTGTCTTAAATGTTAAGGCAAACAGTATTATTTGATTTTTACATTTTTAACTTTTTGAATTATTTAGATTTATTATTTTTAATATTCACTTTGAATTTTGAAATAGGCTTCTAAAATGATATATATAAGATTAATTACAGATCAGAGCACATTTTATACAGCAGTTTCCTGACTGCATTTTACTTAATTTTCTCTGGAAACAATAATGGGGTCCTTTGATTTTATTTTTCTGAAAAATTTTATATTTTATTTTATTTTTAAGGTGATGTACAGAGGGGTTACAATTACATCTGTAAGGTAATGAGTACATTTCTTGTCAAACATTGTTCCCCCTCCCTTTTTTGTCTCCCAGTTCCTATGACAATAGGGGATAAACTATAGGGGGAAGAAGGAAAGAAAAAAGAAATAACTTTACACATTGCATTAACAACAGCAACAACAAAGAACAAACTCTTGTTTCCAAATCTGGAAGTTTATTTTGATTAGCATCATTTTATATGGTCATATGTACATAGCTATTGAGCTATTGTGATCCTAGACATATCCTAACTTTACAAATAAAGGAAACCTTGGAACCTATGTTTCTTTTGGTCTGGTTTATTCACTAAATATGTTTTTTTTTCAAGTATTTCTGTTTCCTTATGAATGAGGTGATGTTATTTCTACTGATGGAACCATAGAATTACATTTTGTGTGTGTGTGTGTGTGTGTGTGTGTGTGTGTGTGTGTGTATCTACCTATCTTTCTCTCTCTCTCTCTATATATATATATAGATATATATCTATATATCTATATATATAGATATATATCTATATATATATCTCACATTTTCTTCTCCCATTCATCTACTGAAGAACATCTGGGTTTTTGCCATATCTTAGATATAGTAAATAATGCTGCAATGAACATGTTTGTGCTGGTAGCTTTAACTTTAGTATGACCTTGTTTGTGGTCATATGTGGGATTGCTGGGCCATAGAGATGCTCTATGTTTAGTCTTTTGAGGAACCTCCATACTGCTTCTCAGAGTGGTTGAACATATTTTCAGTCCCACCAACAGTGTAGTAGCATTACCTGTTGACCACCTCCCTGCCAGCACCTGTTATTAGAGTTCTTGACAATGGCCATTTTAACTGTGATAAGGTGGAATCTCAATGTTGTTTTCAATTACATTTTTTTGTGGCCAGAGATGTTGACCATTTCATTATATGTCTATTAGCTATTCTTTCCTTTTCAGAAACGACTTTCTTTAACTCTCTAGCCAACTTGTTAGTGGGGGTTGTTTCTTTGAGGATTTGTTTTGGGGGGATTTAATTTTTTGAGGTCTATGTATAGGATTAGAATTCGTAGCTAAAGCACAAGGTAAACATAAATGGAATCCAAATAGGGAAAGATGCAGTTTAACGCTCCCTCTTTGCAGACATGATCCTGTATCTAAAGAATCCCATACACTCTACACCCAAGTTACTCACACTGGTCTGAAACTTTGGAAACTATCAGGATATAAAAATAATACAAATAAACAATGGTTTTTCTGTATGTCAACAATGAGAAGAGCGAGGCTGAAATCAGGAAAGCAATTCCTTTTGTAATTGCCTCAAAAATATCTAGGGATTAACTTAACCAAAGAAATTAAGGACTTCTATGATGAAAACTTTAAAAATCTGAAAAGGGAAATTAAAGCAGATCTAAGGAAGTGGAAAATTCTTCCATGCTCCTGGATTGGAAGGATTAATATTGTGAAAATGGCAATACTGTCAAAGGCTATCTAAAATTTCCATGCAATACCTACCAATATCCCAACACCATTCTTTAATGAAATAGAAGAAGCAATAAAAAAGTCCTCATGGAATAATAAAAGACTCCAAATAGTAAAAACAATCATTAGCAGAAAGAACAGTGTTGGAGGATATAAATGCTAAATTTCAAACTCTATTACAAAGCTACAGTAATAACAAACAGCTTGGAATTGGCAAAGAACAGGCCTGAGGACCAATGGAATATAACTGAAGACCCAGAAATGAACCTGAAGACCTATGGCCACCTAATCATTGATAAGGGAGCCAACAAACAAACAAACAAACAAAAAACAGGATTGAAGAAAGCCTCTTCAATAAATGGTGCTGGCAGGATTGGCTAAGTATGTGCAGAAAACTAAAGTTAGAGCCTTATATATCACCCTGCTGAGCCACAATCAATTCCAAATGGATCAAAGACCTCAAGGTAAAAGCAGATACCCTGAAAACTTTAGAGGAAGCAATAGTAGACACACTAGGGCTCCTTGGCACAGGTCAAAACTTATTTAATAAATCACAGAAACACAACAAAGAAAGACTGTATAAATGGGATTTCATTACACTGTAGAGCTTCTGCATGGCAAAGGATATAGCTAGGAAGATAAGTAGAAAGCTCACAGACTGGGAGAAGGTCTTCACTAGCTATACAACAGAAAAGGGCCTCATATGTAAAATATACTTGCATTTTATTTTTCTTATCTTTTTTCAAAAGTAGGGTTTTGACTGACTCATACAAGTGTACAATATACATAGTTATTGGGTAATATGTGATATTGATACATGTGTAGACAGTAGAATTTTTTAAATAGACATATTTGTCTCCTCATACATTTGTCATTTCTTTATAGTGAAAAGAACCATAATTGGGGCTGGGGATATGGCCTAGTGGCAAGAGTGCCTGCTTCATATACATGAAGCCCTGGGTTCGATTCCCCAGCACCACATTTACAGAAAATGGCCAGAAGTGGCACTGTGACTCAAGTGGCAGAGTGCTAGCCTTGAGCAAAAAGAAGCCAGGACAGTGCTCAGGCCCCGAGTCCAAGCCCCAGGACTGGCAAAAAAAAAAAAAAAAAAAAAAAAAAAAAAAAAAAAAGAACCATAATCTTCTTTTAGTTTTTTTCAATTATAAGTAAGTATAAGTACTTGCACAACTGTGAATAGGATAGCAGAACATTTTAATTCTATATAAATGCCACAGCGCACATTATCAACCTTTTCCCATCACTTCCCCCTTCTTAGTCTTCCCACTTCTGATAAACTAGCATTATACTCTCAGTTTGTTTGTATCTACTTTTTACATCCACATATGAGCAATATGTGTCTTTCTGTGCCTGGCTTATTTTACTTACCATGATGATTTATAGCTTCATCCAGGTTGCCACAAGGACAGATTTTTCATTGAGGTTTGTGACTGAATAGTAACATATTTTTTAAAAAAATCCATTGAACAATTGGTGGATACTTCAGTTTTGTCCATTTCCTGGATGATGTGGAGAGTAGTGTTTGAACATGGAAAATGTATGTTTCTTGACAGACTGATTTTATGTACACTTTAAGTTTTTGAGAAATTTCCTTACTATTTTCCATCATTGGCAAGAGTTTTCTCTTCTTTTAGAGTCTTCTGAGGGCTTAAATATCTTCCATTTTCTTGATAAAAGCCAGGGTTATTTCAGTGAGGTGATATTACCATGTGATTTGGATTAGTAAATCCATGATGCTTAATGATGATGAACTTTTAAAACCTATCTATTGGACATTTTTTTTGAGAAATGTCTATTTGGGTTTAATGTACATTTAAAAATTTGGTTTTATTTTCTATTTATTTGAGTTCTTAATGTATTTTTAAACTTTTTTCTTTATTGTCAAAGTGTGGTACAGAGGGGTTACAGATTCATGTGTAAGGCAGTGAGTACATTTCTTGTTCAACTCTTTTTGAGGTTAACCCCTTCTTTGATGAGTAGATTACATTTTTGCCTATTCTGTAGACTATCTCTTCATTCTGTTAACAGTTTCTGTTGCTGTGAGGAAGGTTTTTGGTATTGTGTCTCATTTTTCTACAACTGCTTCCCACCTGTGTTTTGGAGTCTTGTACAAAGAAAGAAATTCTGACCTTTCCAATGACCTGAATCAGTTCACCTATTTTTTCCTCTAATAGTTTCTTACATTTAAATACTTAAATAACTAAGAGTTGAGTTTTTCTGGTAAGAGAGAAGAGACTACTTTCATTCATCTGCCAGTGGACATTCAATCTCTGAACAATACTTGTTGAAAAAAATTCCTTTCTTTATTGTGTTTCTTTAGTATCTGTCAAAAATCACTAGGCTGTAGATATATGGGTCTATTCTAGATTCCCTTTTCTAGTCTGTGCATCTGTTTTACTTTTCAAGTTAATTAACTAGATCATTTGAGTTTTTTGATTACATTAATAGTTGTACAAAGGAATTTCAGTTCAGCATTACAACTTATAAGTGCAATGAATCTTGCTCAGAGACTTCTCTTCTATCATTCATCACCCTGTCCATCACAATCCCACCCGTCCTTCATTGCCTGGTTCCACTTTCATATATGTACCTTTGGGTATGATGACTTTATTTTCCCACCATTCCTCTCTCCATTCATCTGCTCTATTTCTTTTTAAGCCTCATTCTCTTGAAAAAAATATTTTGGCTTTCTGGCATTCATTTTGTTAAATGCCAATGAATTATTCAAAGGAGTTACATCATTATAATCCGCTCCTGTGTATACCATACATACTACCATGTTGTTTTGATTACCATAGTTAGGTAGAATGTTTTGAAGTTAGGTAGCATAATGTCTCCTGTCCTATTCTTGTGTCACTTCTACTTTTTCACTTGTTCTTTTCATCAATGTCTTCTGTTAGCATTTCCCTAGTCTCAGGTCCTCAGCTCCTCTCACTAGCCCCCAGATCCACCCATACATAATGAGTCACTCCTACTCATTACCTAACTACTTTCCCTTTACCCCCAGAGAGAGAAGCTACCACCTGGATAAGGTGCAGACCCCATGTACCTCCCTCTCCCATGGGAACTATGGCCTCACTAATAAACCTCCTTATGAACCTTCTTCTCCTGTCTGTGATTATCTCTGCTTGGTCCTCTGGGATGGCTGATACCTATGCTTTCATCTTTATGATTAGTTTTGAGACAAAGTGTCATCATGTATCCTACTCTGTGTATCATTATGTTCATCCACCTACCTCAACTTCCCCGGTACTGAAATTATTTTCAGGAGCCACCACACTTACTCCACCTTTACTCTTTTAAATCAACATTGATTTGACTACTTGATTTGCGAGGGAGGGCCACACAAATTTTAGAATTGTTTGGTCTGCTAAGAATGTCTTAGACATTTTGATGTGAATATTATTTATAGTTTCATCAGCATTTTAACAGTATTGATTTTCCTTTTGGCATTTTTTTATTTTTTTAATCATTTTTTATTTTTTCATAACTGTTGGAAATCTTTTCATATGTTTATTGGCCATTTTTAGTTCTTCTGAGAAATATCTCTTTAAATGAGTAGCCTACTTATTATATGGGTTGTTGTTTCTTTGAGGGCTTAGTTTTTGTAGCTATAAGTATATTTTGGATATTAAGTCCTTGTCTGATATATAGCTTGTAAAAATCTTCTCCCATTCTGTGCACTTTCTATTTAGCTTGTTAGTGATGGAGAAACTTTTAAGTTTGCTCTGCAGGAACTTCTGCCATGCAGAAACATTTAAGTGCGATGAAATCCCGTTTATCTAATCTTTCTTTGTCTAAGTCGAAGCCCAACAAAACAAGTACCAGGAAATGGGTACTCAAAGAGAATAGAGAAGTCAAGAGGAGAAGGGTAGAAGAATAAAAAATGAAGAGGGACAATGCAGGAAGAAAGTATTGGAAATATAAGTGGTGAATCAAAGGGAGGAGAAGATGTAGAAGTGATGATATAGAAAATATACATTATATACATACAATTATTTTTTAAAAGAAAAGAAAACAAACAAGATTAAAAATCTAAGGTGGTTAAGGGAAAGGGCAGGTTGGGAGTAGTAGGTGACAGTGTTTAAGGGGTGACATTTATCAAGATGAACTGTCTTCATAAAATGTTTTGGTGAAGGGTAACTCGTTTGTAGAACTACTTAAAGATAATAAAAATATTCAAAATAGAAGCTAAATAAATGATTTCTAAGTAAGGTATGATGGGAAAAGAATGTGTAAAAGAAAATAAAGAAGTATCTACTGATGGGAGTGAAATCTAATATAACAAAGCTTGTTTGACATAGCTAATACAGAGCTGAGAAGTAAATCTGTATCACCAATGATTTCATTAGTAATGACAGTTCTCAAACCAATTCAATAAATTTCAATCTAACAATTTAAAAAAGGAAGAGCAAAAAAACTTGAACAAGAGAGATAGGAGAGGGGAAAATGAGGGAGAAGGTAACAAGTTGGATAAGAAATGTACTTGCCTTACATATGAAACTGTAAACCTTCTGTAGTTCACTTTGACAATAAAGAAAAAAAGAGACATGGGAGAAAATAATCAATTAAAGAGGAGAAAGCAATCAAATGGAAAAGAGAAAAATCAATGAAACAAACACTTAGTTCTTTGTAAAGATGAATAAAATTTACCAAATGACTTAACATGTGAATGGATTAATTTGCACTATCAAGAATAAGTCATAGCTATCATTGTGAATTTTTAGACACTAAAAGACAAATATGAGAGTATTATAAACAACTGAAATATACTGTGACAGCTCAAATGAAATGAAACATTTTTTTTTTTTTGGCTAGTCCTGGGGCTTGGACTCAGGGCCTGAGCACTGTCCCTGGCTTCTTTTTGCTCAAGGCTAGCCACAGCACCACTTCTGGCCATTTTCTGTAAATGTGGTGCTGGGAAATCGAACCCAGGGCCTTATGTATATGAGGCAGGTACTCTTGCCACTAGGCCATATCCCCAGCCCATGAAACAATTTTTAAGAAGGATAAATTACAAAAAATTTTTGAAATACACTACTTGTCTGAAATACAAATAGCTAAATTTAAATTATCTCACTTGACAAGTCTATTGAATGTTAAAAAATGAGTACAAATCACACATAATCTTTTCTTTAAAATAGGAGAAAGGCATTATATTTTAATTCATTTTATAAAGCTAATGTTACAGTAAGGCAAAAGTATCTAAAGACAACACAGAAAAATAAATATCACACTTATAATTCAATATTATTCACCAATAGACACACAGATTTTAGCTAATTAAATTCAACAATATGTAAAATATTACACATAATTACCAAGTAGGGGTTACTATCCTATACAAAATTCGTTACCTTGTAGTTTTTTCAATATTTTCCCTCAAACATTTCATTATATATTTATCTCATGAAGGATTTTGACTTTAATTCCTGAGACATAATAACATGAAGATACTGATTTAAGAAGATCATCATGCCAGCAGCCCCACTTTTGGGCATCTACCAAAAAGGCCACAAACAAGACACACTAAAGCCACCAGCACAACAATGTCCATCCCAGCACAATTTGTCATAGCTAAAATGTAGAACCAACCTAGATGCCCCTCAGTAGACTAATGGATCAGGAAAATGTGGTACAGATACACAATGGAATTTTATGCCTCTATCAGAAAGAATGACATTGCCCCATTCATAAGGAAATGGAAATACTTGGAAAAAAATATACTAAGTGAAGTGAGCCAGACCCAAAGAACCATGGACTCTATGGTCTCCCTCATAGGGAATTAGCACAGGTTTAGGCTAGTCACAGCAGAGGATCACAAGAGCCTAATAGTTATGCCCTTATGAATTCATAAGATAATGCTAAGTGAAATGAGCGCCATGCTATGGAAACAAGTGTTATATCACTGTTGTAATTACTTTCAACATACCTTGTGAAACTGTAGCTTCTATTGTTAATGATCCTCTTGTATCCCTGTCCTGTGGTTGTATCCACACTATCACTGTATCTCATCTGAGTACACTGGATACTGTATATACTGATAATAGAACTGGGAAAGTAAAAGGGAATATCAAAAGCGAGAGACACAGGATAAAAAGGCAAAGGACTCCAAAACCAATACTTGCAAAACTGTTTGGTGTAAATGAACTGAACTCATGGGGGGAGAGGGAAAGGAGGAGGGGGAGGGGAATGAGGAAGGAGGTAACAAACAGTACAATAAATGTACCCAAGGGCTAACGTATGAAACTGTAAACTCTCTATACATCACTTTGACAATAAATAAGAAAAAAAAAAGATCGTCATGGTAAAAAATGCTAAATAAATGCAAAAGGAAAGACACAATGCTTTGGAGGTTTGGGGGGTTCTCCTACTCCCTCTCACACTTTTTAAATGTTTTTCTATTCCTTCCCTACTTCCTTCCTTCTTTCCTTCTTTTGTTTTACTTATTTTTCCTTAGGGATTTCATTTCTACTATTTGTGAATATGCAATTACAAAAATAAATACCCAGGACAAGTATTTTTTGCACTGGAAGAGAAAAAATAAGTATAAAGCCATATTCTGCCAAATTATCTCACCAGTCCACACTTACTCAAATATATGATGTCAGAAAAAAATGACAATGTATTTGAGGAGAAATGAATGAACCTAGAGCAAATTACCTTAAGTGAGGTAAGCTACGCTCAGAGAGACAAATGGACATGTTTTCTCTCATATGTGGACGGTAAATTGGAGGAAATAATTGGACATATAATTTATACTGATCTCTAGGCATTGATACACAGTGAGAACAAACAAGGATACTTTCAGGAAAGGAGCAGAAAGGCACCATGCCTATGTGCATCTGATCATACAAAATAGTATTCACTGAAGTGAAAACAAGTTTTTTTCTTGGTTTTTGCTGTTTTTATTTCTTTTTGTTTTACTTGTTTGTTTATATGACTTTGGGACTGTAAGGAGAGACAAAGAAATGGAGGGACTAAGGACAATCGAATACAGCAATGGTACTCATTAGACACTGTGTTGAAAATGAACTATACAACTTCTGGTTCAGGATGGGAGGGAAAAACTGGGAGGGAGTCAGAGAAAGGGTGACATTGTCACTTGATTTATGTAATCGTAACTCCTCTATGCATCATCTTTATAACTTAAAAAAATTAAAGAAGAAAAAATATGAAACTGATACTGCTAAATAAAAATTGTTCTGAATACAAACAAGAACAATAATGTTAATAGAAAGAGTCATGCAATAAAATTAAAATTCAGTCACACCTGTGAAACTTCTTATGAATTAAAGAGGAATGGCATGTTTTAAGCAAATGATTACCTTAAGAGTAGGCTCTGGAATAAAGATAGGTTAACCTTATTTTTATTTAGAAAAGACTATTTCAAGTTATTAAATTACTGTTTGAAAGTGCTTTAACAGAAAACTTCCACTTAAATAACAAAATAATTAAATTTTCCTTCATGTTTTTAAAACTTTTTTCTTTATTGTCAAAGTGTGGTACAGAGGGGTTACTGATTCATATGTAAGGCAGTGAGTATATTTCTTTTTTTTTTTTTTTTTTTTTTTTTTGGCCAGTCCTGGGCTTGGACTCAGGGCCTGAGCACTGTTCCTGGCTTCTTTTTGCTCAAGGCTAGCACTCTGCCACTTGAGCCACAGCACCACTTCTGGCCATTTTCTGTATATGTGGTGCTGGGGAATTGAACCCAGGGCCTCATGTATACGAGGCAAGCACTCTTGCCACTAGGCCATATCCCCAGCCCCTGTGAGTATATTTCTTGTTCAACTTGTTACCTCCTCCCTCATTTCACCTCTGTTCTCCCTCCCCTTTTCCCTCTCCCCCCCAAGAGTTGTGCAGTTGATTGTCACCAAATGGTTTTGTAAGTATTGCTTTTGGAATTTTTTTTTTGTCCTTTGTCTATCAATTTTGATATTCCCTTTCCCTTCCATAGTTTGAATAGCAGTATAAAGAGTATTCAGGGTGGGCTGGGGATATAGCCTAGTGGCAAGAGTGCCTGCCTCGGATACACGAGGCCCTAGGTTCGATTCCCCAGCACCACATATACAGAAAACGGCCAGAAGCGGCGCTGTGGCTCAAGTGGCAGAGTGCTAGCCTTGAGCGGGAAGAAGCCAGGGACAGTGCTCAGGCCCTGAGTCCAAGGCCCAGGACTGGCCAAAAAAAAAAAAAAAAAAAAAAAATAAAGAGTATTCAGGGTATTCGGATAAGATATAGTGGTAGCGCGGGTACAACCACAGGAAGGGAATACAAGAGAAACAAAACTAAAGAAAATCAAACAAACAAACAGACGAGGAAAAAAATACAAAAGTTACAGTTTCACATGGCATGTTGATAATAATTACAACAGTGGTATAATTCTTGTCTCCATAACTTGGAGTTCATTTCACTTGTTATCATCACCTTATGTTATAATATGGCTGTAGCTATTGGGGTATTTTGATCTTCTACCATGACTAGACTAATCACGTACTAGCTAATCCTTATGAGGGACACCATAAGGTTTATGTTTCTTTGATCTGGGTCAATTAACTTAATATTATGTTTTTCAAGTCTTTCCATTTCCTTATGAATGGGGCAGTGTCATTTCTTCCAATGGAGGCATAGAATTCCTCCAAAACAATCAAAGAACCAACAGCCCTCTCAACAAATGGGCTAAAGACCTAAAAAGAAGAGGAAATGAGAATGGCCAAGAGTCACATGAAAAAGTGCTCTACATGACTGGCCATAAAAGAAATGCAAATCAAAACAACACTGAGATTCCACCTCACCCCAGTAAGAATGTCCATTATCAGGAAATCCAATAATAACAAATGCTGGCGAGGATGTGGCCAAAAGGGAACCCTACTACATTGTTGGTGGGAATGCAAACTTCAACCACTCTAGAAAGCAGTGTGGAGGTTCCTAAGAAGGCTAAACATAGAGCTCCCTACAACCCAGCAGCCTCACTTTTGGACATCTACCCAAAAGACTACAAGCAAGTCCTCACTAAAACCACCAGCACAACTATGTTTATCACAGCACAACTTGTCATTGCTGAAACATGGAACTAACCTAGATGCCCCTAGGTAGACGAGTGGATCAGGAAAATGTGGTACATATACACAATGGAATTTTATGCTTCTTTCAGTTTTTTATAGTTATAATATGTAAAAGGAATGTGCTTTCACCAAATATGCCTACTCATTTATTTAGTAAATCAACAAATGTAAATGTTGCCCTAATATGTGATCTGCTGAGTGACTCACAATTAAAAACCACTAAACATATAGTTCTCTTGTACATGTATTAAAATCCTCCACAGGACATTAAATAATCACATAACAAAAAGGAATTATACTGAATATATAAAAAAGAGCCCAATAGGAGCCTGAAGTGTTTTCTGTCATTGAGAATTATAAACATAATTCACATATTTAAAGAACAGTAGGAATTAGTCTAATTTCAAAAGAAAATTCAAACAAAAACACCTTCAGCTAATAGTTATGTAGTGTGACAAGAGATTGTAGTCATCTTAAGAAGAGGGGAACATGTAAGGTTTAATGGTTTAAAGGCTGAAAAAATTTTAACTATAAGAGGTTAGTTGCAAGTAGGTTGAGGACATGTGTTTATTGCTAGAGGAAAGTTCTAGTGTAGGTCTGGCATAAACTAATTATATTATTAAGTCTAAGAAAAAAATTGAAGGATGTAAAGATGGAAAGAATGCTTAGAGCATTTCAGAATGACTCTCTGGAATATTGAGAATCACAATGAATGGTGGGTAGGCTTCAAAATCTTAACTAGATGGTTAGAAGTCCTTAAAGATGGTGGTATTTGAATAGTATTTTGTCCTATCTAAAATTGATGTTCTTAAGAATCACCAATTGTGCTACATTCACTTTGTTCCTTTCTACTGCTTTCTAAATAAGTGACTGACCCTCACAAAGTACATTTCTCAGACCCCTATCCATTGGGCTTCAAGTAAGGTTTGGCCAATTGGAATTACCAATGGAAAACTGGCAGTCAAGAAAGGAGGAAGAGCTATGGCAATTTCCTACAACTTTAATATTACTTGAATTTTAGAGCCAAGATGCTTGTAAAAATGTTTTTTTGATATTTATTATGGTTCTTTTACAATTCATCCTTTTAATTTTTATCAGTACCAATTCATTGTACAAGAGGGTTTTACCTTAAGAGATCCATGCATACAATGCATGCATACAATGCATACATATACATGCATTGTGTGCATATACATGCATACTATGGACCTTGACCAGGTCCATTCTGTGATTCTGATTCTTTTCCTCCTTCCCAAGTGAAAACTAGAGCAATAAATTTCTAGGTCTTGAAAACAAAACATATATTAGCATATATGAGCTAGACAAAATACAAGAAAAATGAGATTTATGGAAGTGAAACTGGTGATGTGTCTTGGCTGTTGTGGGGGTGGGTTGGCCCTGGGACTTGAACTCTGGGCCTGAGGCTATTCCCGAGCCTCTTTGCTCTCAAGGGTGGTGATCTACCACTTGAGTCACAGCACCACTTCTGAATTTTCTGAGTGGATTATTGGAGATAAGAATCACACAGGCTGGCTTCAAACTGTCATCTTCAGATCTCAGCCTTCTATAAGCCACCTACTCCCAGGTAAGGAGACATCTTGTTTTCTTGGTTAAATCTTATTTTTTCATTTAATTTTATTTGTGTTTATGCCTGTGTGTCTTTGTGTGTGTGTGTGTGTGTGTGTGTGTGTGTGTGTGTGTGTGTGTGTGTGTATGTGTGTGTGTGTGTTGCTAGGGATTTAACCTGAGATCTCACTCAACATAGGTAAACCCTCTATCACTGAGCTAACACCCTAGTCCCTGTTAAATTTGAATAAAATCAGTCTTCTTTTGGGTAGTATGGAAATGATTCTTGCTTTTGTTTTTGTTTTGCTTTATTTTTGTTTGGGAGTCATGATCGATTATGTCAAGAGTAAAAAGCAAGATCTGGTTAGAGTGCCCATTTTTCTATACAGAAAAAAAGAAAACCATTTAACTGAAACAAGAAAATACCATCAGTACCAAAAACATAATACAGGCCCTTCCTTTTTAATATGGGGATTCACAGTGCCTGGCATAACTAATAAATATTAGTGCTCAAGAGCATTGCTTTATTGAATGTTTTAAATGACAAGATGCATTTATTCTACAGCATTTGCAAGTCTAACAGTTGTGATTTGTTGCTGGAAACAAAACAGAAAAATTTTCTCAAATTGAAATGGTTCCCAAAGTGTACATTAAATCAATATTATTAGTAATCTAATAAAGTTTTTCTTCTTTAGTTTAAATAATGAATCAAATTTTATAGATACCTAGAATAATGCAAAAAGTGTTCTTGAAATATTGATGACCTCAAGTTTGAATACTATTTAATTATAATATGAAACCACTATTTTCTTCCTGAGGTACAAAAAAAGTCCTTTTTATTTTAATAATGAAATATTGGATCTATAGCGTACAAGGGTAAACTTGAATTTTCCTAATGATAAAAAATGCAAAGTATTATGACAAAACCATTTTATCCTTCCCCCAAATGAAGCACAATAGATGAACTATTCCAATGGGCAGATGTTAGTTTAAAGTGGGCATTGTTTGGAAAAGGAGTTAATTAACAACGTATTAATTGGATAGAAAATCTGAAACTGTTGTACTTCTAGAAAATACATAATTTTCTTCAAGTATTATAAAGCGTTTTTGTTGTACCTATTAAAGATTCTTGTCTCTAAGTTAATTTCATTATGCTAATAAGCTATCATCGTTACAGAACCTAAGCTTTGATCCATGTTAATTGTCGTGATCTTCAAAGACAAAGTCACCACTTACTTTAAATGAATTTTACATCTTTTTAAAGAATCACACGGAAATTAGGGGAAGTAATTAATTTTTTATTATGTGTCTCAATATTTTTAAGGGAGGAAGTCAATGGTATTGGCTAGAATTCATTTTAACATTTAACTAGGGAAAACAGCATGAGGCAAAAAAATGTTCAGATGCAAAAGATTAAAGAAAATTTGAAACTGGGACCTAATTTGTCTTGATAAACTTTGGTGTTTAATATGCTTCTTTTGTTCTCAGTGTGAAACGGCAGGGTTTTGATTTGTAAAAAGTTTTTGAAGAATTCTTTCTAATTTTTATTCATTTCTTTACCATTCTTTTATAGTAAGACAGATAAGTTGACCTTCAAACCATAACACTTTTAAATATCTATAAATTTACAAGGTTAAATCTATTAGTGGTCTGCTACTCACTATGTGGTAACAGTATATATTTTCGGAAGCAGAAAAAATCCAATTGTTTCTAAATAACTACTAGTTATTTGAATTGAAATAACTATAAGCAAATAAATCTCTTATTTGCATTTCTCTTTGTGAGCAGCAAAAGTTGAATATGAAAATATTAACACAGTCACATGAAAAATCTGTGTGTGTGTATATATTAGTACTTGGCCTTGAACTCTGGGCCTTGACACTGTCCCTAAGCTTTTTTATTTTATTTTATTTTCAGTCAAGGTCAATGCTCTCTCACTTGGGCCCCAGGTCTATTCCTAGCTTGTGTGTTAGTACTCTGAGATAAGTGGTGACTTACTGATCCCCAGCTGAAAGATTTTCATATGAAGTTAAAATACACCTTAAGAATATACCTGGAAGGGGAGAACCAGCCGCTCATCCCTGTGATCCTAGCTACTCAGGATGCTGAGATCCTTAGATCTCGGTTCCAAACCAGCATAGGAAGGAAAGTCCATGAGACTCTTATCTCTAATTAACCACCAGAGCAGTCAAAAGTGGAGCTATGGCTCAAGTGGTAGAGAGCTAGCATTGAGCAAAAAAGCTCAGGGAGGAAGGTTCAAACCCTAGGGCTTGCACACTTGCACCCTCTTCCCACCCTCCCTTCCCGCCCCCACCCCCTCATGCGCTCCTCGAAAAGGGACCTGACATACCTGGGAATTGGTTAAGACTGTAATTTAAAAATCATGTATAGTCTCAAACTAACGATATTTTTTTTAAAGGTATGGAGTATAAGAGAGATATTGTTGTTAAATATGTATTAATAAACAGGGAGTCACCTCATAAAAATAGATGTTTCACAGCAGGTGGAAATGAGTCAGCTGGCAGCTGGTTTTTAGTGGAGAGTGTCACTGCACATATAAACATATAAAAAGAGTAAAAAAGAGAAGCGCATGGAGAAATTGCACTTTGTTGGAAAGAATGGAAATGTCAAGAATTTATCATAATCAATTTTTAATATGTAAACCAGAAGTTTTATTTCGTTCTGTGTAAGATAATTACCTGGTGATGGGGAAAATGGGAATTCTGTCACCCTGATCAGGAGTATATGTTCTTTTTAGGGGTATTTCATAGGCTTCCAATGCAGATGGTTAATGAACCTCAAACCTTAATCTTTGATATTTTATATTAAAATGAATAAACGCAATAAGACTAATTAATTTCACTAAAGTATGCTGAAACAAATGCCTTCAAATTATTACAGTATTTTCTGCTTGCAAACATGACCAAATATACCTATCAGAATACAATTACCATTTTTATTCCTTTACTTTATTTCTAAGATTAGCCCTTATTCTTAAATGAAAAAGTTAGAAATACCTTCAGGTTGTAATTCAGTGTGTGGCCCAATTTAAATTTATCAATTCTATTTACATACATACATACATACCTACCTACATACATACATGCATTACATTTTTAGTAAAAATATGTGTGTTATATACTGTATATAAATAATATATAATCTAATATATGGGCATAACATTATATATAATTATAGTCAAAGGGAAATTATTTCATAACACTGAGTTTTATCATAAAGCTTATGCTATTGTGTTTCCAGTAAATGGTATGAAGGTTCTGTAGTACTTTATCCTGTATAATAATAAATAAACATGTCTTATACATATCATCTTTGTTTATTTGTTTGTGTATGTGTGTGTGTGTGTGTGTGTGTGTGTGTGTGTGTGTGTGCTAGAGGCGGAATTCAAGAACTTGCACATTCACTCAACTTTCTTGCTCAAAGCTGGAGCTCTACCTCTTGAGCCATACCAACCGTGGGGCATTTTGCTAGTTATCCTCAGCTGACTCTGACTTAGGTTTAAGCATCCTGAACAATTAGCATCACAAGTCTTCTCTACCAGTGTCCTGTTTATCACTGTCAGATTTTATTTGACAGAGCCATATATTTTCATGCATATTAAGGCACATATTCCCACTAGAATTGCAAGTTTTTTTTTCTATATAGGGACTGCAATATATTTTAAGATTGAATTTTAATAAATACAATAGTTAAAGAGAAAATAGACTATGTAACTCCGAAATTCCTATCAAAGATCTGCATTTTCTTGAACATTTCCCTCAAACTCATTAACTCACATTTCAAATGTTTCATTGAAATAATAATATCTATGTATTCATTCAAGATATATTCACCATGTAAAATAAAAGGAATGGGATACATATAAAAATAATGAAATCTAAGTTTATCCTGTAGATGACTATTTTACTTGAGATTGAAGAAGGAAGGCTAGTGGAAATCATATCCAAGGCATTAGTTTTGGTCTTTAAAGTGCCTTAATGCTAACAGAAGGGAAAAGCAAGCCTGTAGAAGTTGGATGGTCTGTAGACTTTCTTTTTATATTGTTGCTCCTGTTCAGTGGATATGGATTACTTTTCTTTACAGAACTGAATGCAGAAATCCAGAGTTTCTCTCTTTGTCTCAATGCAAAGTGATGATTGCTCGCTCATCCAAATGGTCTCTGCTAAATAGGATGAGTTACAACAAGAATATGCCATTTGCAGCTAGCAAGTCAAATGATTACCATATGAAGAATCAAACATGATGTTTACATATTTAGTAAATTAAACATTTTAGGTTGTGAGCATAACTCAGTAGCAGAGCAATTGTCTAACTGTCATGCATTCATGAGACCCTTTGTTTGATCACCAACATGGAAAACAAAACAAGGAAATGTTTAGACGAGGCTATGTATAATGAAAATTATGAATAAATAATTTTAAGTTAAAGAGGTGAGGGCTAGAGGATGCTAAAATAGTTGTTATCTAATTAAATATGTAATTTATTACATGAAACCTTTAAGACTTTTTAAAAACTATCAGCATAACAGTGCAATAGCTTCAAAGAGGTTTGTGATCAAAGTAGTAGCAAATTCTATGATTAGAGACCATAACAGAGACTTTGTCAAATGCTATAAATATTGAAGAGCACTAGCTCTGAATAAGATCTGATTTATTTCTAAATAAGCATGGCCTTCCACCCAGAGAAAGATAATATTAGCTAAAGGAAGTACTCATTTCCCAAGCCTTTGCTTGAATTGGACAAGTATTAACATTTCTTATTTATTATTCTTTGTAAAACAGGCTGCAAGCTAGTATCCAGTAGTATTTCGAGGCTTACAGAATATTTCTAGCGTTTCAGTTCCTTTCTATGATAGAAAACTGTATGATTTTATACAAATACTTAGATTTCTAGGTTGCATAATAAAAAAAAACCGATTCCCTGAAAATATTGTCCATTTCCTCCCACATAGCAAGGATGAAGGAGAGCCAGATCTAAACTTCCTCTTTAAGTTTAGTACCCTGTGCTTTCCTGTTCTTAGAACTTGTTGAGGTTTGTCATTAGTGTTCCTAATTTTTCTAAAGACCCTTGCTTTACCCAAATTGATAGAATCAGTCTACTAGAAGTAAATGTTAATCTCATATCAATGAATGGGAAGCTGCTGGAATATGTGCAAATTCTAAATGAGATTACAAATAACATTGTAAGGAATGAAAGGGAAGTTGGAAAGTCAAGAGAGAATGACTTAACTATTACCTTAAGAAATATTAAGACAGGGTTGGGAATGTATGTGGTTTAGCTGTAGAGTGCTTGCTAGCATGCAGGAAGCTCTGGATTTGGTTCCTCACCACACAGAAAAAGCCAGAAGTAGCACTGTGGCTCAAGTGGTAAAGTGCTAGCTTTGAGCCAAAGAAGCTCAGGGACAGTGCCCAGGCCCTGAGTTCAAGCCCCAGAACCAGCAAAAACAAAAAAGAAAAAAAGAAAAATGAAATATATGACATATAGGGACAGCATACCTGTTACCTTTCTCAGCACCTCAGAAAACCTGAAGTTTTCTATATTTAACAAGCCTATGGATAATAAATGACATTTTCGGGTTTGTTGCAAAACTTTCATTTCCACATAGAATCTACAATGAACAATCTACAATATCTATAATATTCTAACTTAAAAAAGTATTAAAATACCTCTGACTAAAGGTTGTTTAAAATATCTGAGGTTAGCTATGCTGATTGCTTTCTTCTTCTAAGGAATTTTGCTTTTAACTAAATGCTTGCTTATCTTCTAATTTAACATAGTCTCACATTCTTCTTTGTAGTAATTTTGGGCTATCTGATAACATATAATGGAAAACATGTTTATGTCTTCTACCAGTTCTTGTTGCATATTTCAAATGCTTAGAACAACAATTTTCAGAAGCTTTCATTAAGGTTAATTTAAAAACTACATTAAATACAAACAGATTTTCTCACAAACAAAATGCAATGTGTACTTAACAGACTTCTGTATGTTATATTTGATAAACTACCTCATATAAATGCAAATTTTGACTTTCTGCCAGAACCAGGTGGTAAGGAAAATATTTCCATTAAACAAATAATGCTGGAAGAGCAAACTTCAAGCACTGGTATGTTGCATAGGGAGAGAGGATGTTTTCATTCAGGTTTGATGTATTTTTCAGGCTGACCTTTTTGTATATAGAAACAAATGAAATGTCCTGAGGAATAATACTTGATGAGTAACTGTCTTTAATATTGAAGAAGCTGGAGGACAATAGACTTTTGATGGGAATGTACCTGTTCAGAGAAATACACTAAAATATTTTCTTTTACTTTGGGTGTATAATTGCAAGTATCATTACATATTCTCCATTAATTATCTGGAAAGCTTTCATCTCAACACCAAGTAAAACTTGATGAAGAAAACTGAATAGCATAGGATAATCTCAAGTATTGTCTCATATGGGAAAACTGCTTTGAAATCTCAGTGCACAAAATTCAATCAGAATATGAAAGTAAACAGGAGACTTTCCTCATTCTGATATCCTCAGTCTAGCTATAAAACAAAATATGTGGACATGTGTTGGGATCCCGCCCTTAGGCTTGACGCCCCTCCCCCAAGCCCTGGGGGAATGCGGAAGCAGGCTACCCTCTCTGGGTCCGCCCTTGCATCCAGCCCCCAACTCTCCAGCCAGCCCAGGCGTCTCCCAGCCTAGCCAGCCCTGCGCCTACCAGCCCCACCCTGGCTCGGCGCTCTCGAGTGATGTTAGCTCAGGGAGATCATGTGACAGCTTTCAGCCTATCGGCATCCTGGCCAATCCCCTCCTCTCGGAATCATCCCCCGGTGTCTTTGTCTTAGTTAGCTCTAGAAGCTGACCCCGAGACATGCGACTTTGTCTATTGGTAAGGGGGCGGGCACAGATTCTCGGATCAGCCACCCACGCGGCAGGTCAGTGCTGACTCCCCCGCTCCACCCTAGCTTCATCTATGGGCCGGGTGACTAGGGGAGAGGGCGTGAAAGGGAGTGTGAAGAGTACCCAAGCCCAACAGACATGTTCAAAGTAAGGGCTATCTAACAAAATCATCAATGTCTCATTGTCATGATCACAAAAGACTGGAAACGTGTAGGACAATCACAGACAGAAAAAGAAAACATGGAGAGATGACAACTAAATGGATGAAATATACTGAGAGTGAACTTCAAGAGAAAAAAATGACACAGAAAAAAAAAGCATGTCAATGATAAAATGTGGATTTTTAGCTAATAGACATATAATAATGTTGGCTTATTTTTTTAGAAAACGATACCGTAATAAGGTATACTAGTGTAGGGTACATGGAACTCTACATGTGGTCTTTACAACGTTCCTGTAACTCCAAAGCCATTCTGCCAAAAAAATGTTGACATAACTGAAGGATATATTATTTGGTTTTAAGGCATAGGGTAATGAGTTTTAATCACTCTTAATCAGATAATCCTTTGGAAATGCTGTATCAGAACTATTGATGAATAAAAGCAAACTATATGTGTGGTGTCCACCATATTATCCATCTTGGGCTGGCCCAGAAGCAGTGCAGCTACATAAGTTGCAATAGAAAAGTCTGTGACCTAGAGCTGGGAATGTGGCCTAGTGGTAGAGTGCTTGACTCCCATACAGAATGCCCTGGGTTCGATTCCTCAGCACCACATATATAAAAAAAGCCGGAAGTGGTGCTGTGGCTCAAGTGGTAGAGTGCTGCTAGCCTTGAGCAAAAAGAATCCAGGGACAGTGCTCAGGCCCTGAATCCAAGCCCCAGGACTGGCAAAAAGAAAAAAAAAGTCTGTGATCTAGATCTCATTGGTAAAGGATTCTAAAATTTAGGGCTGGCAACCTTGTTTTTTTTTCAGTGGACATGAACTATGGAGTTGTATTAAGAAACAATTCTAAAGATTCTAGAGAACTAATCCTTCACCCTATATGATTTTATGTGATTTAGGAGAAGGTAGTCATATTTAAGCAAGTTTTAAAATACTACATATTATTACCAATACAATATGAGAATAATATCAAACAGGAAAATACACAAAATTGAGACCAACATGTAATCCATTTTCACGTTTGATATAACTGGTTAACTATCTTAAAGTAAAACACTAATTCTGAAGAAAAAGTGTGTCTATGTGCATGCACCTATAATAAGTGAAGATGCAGAAAATAAAAACACTTTGTTTGTTCCTATCGTGTGTGTACGTGTGCGCTAAGGAATACCAAACATAGAGCATGTAAGCACCCTGTTATACCTGAGCCACATCCTATCTCTGAGACTTCTTTGCTAAGCTCTAGACCTGGAATTCCATATGCTTTGTATAAATTTGGTGTTACTGATTTTATATTATAAGTTAATAAAATAAATTCAAAGAGTAAGTAGTTTGCCCAAGTACTTACCTCTTTTAAATAAAACAAGAAGTTTCCTGTGATTACTTGAACCTGAAAATGCCTAATCATCCACCCTTTAAATTTTTCCTGTGAAGTCTCTCTCTGGTCTTCATCTTTCTGTCACTGTTTTCCAAATTGTCCCCTTAGATGTCTGACTGGTCTTCATATCTCAGATATAATAAATGACAAATCTGGGGATTTTATCTCAAGTCCATCTATCTCCAAAGCTGAAAATTTTAAATTGATGTATTAAGATGCTCAACACAGAATAGTTTCCACACGACAATTTCATCATTTGTGAATGCTGAAACACAGAGACTCATAATGTAATATTTGTAGGAATTTTAAAAATTAATCAAAACCAAAGGAGAAAGAATGGGAATAGAATAATAAGACATTTCATAGCATTTTTATTCAACAGTAGGTTTTATTGATGTCTGTGTTTTTGTTGTTCAATATGAAGTGTTAGCTTTTCATTTCTCTACAACTAATGAAAAGCTCTGGTGAGACACATAGAGCATTCTTTCTGCTAGATCAAGTTAACTGAGGTTTCTGAAAGTCTCCTAAGACCTCTGATCTAATGAGTTATTTCTGCTAACCAGAGAATAACATTACTGACACATGCAAAATGACTTAATAATTGTCTCTAATGACAACACCCCATTGAGTTGACAGCTCTCAAGAGCCAACCAAATGTAATAAAATAATTCTCATCAATATCATAATATACTTAATTTATTTCCTTTTAGAATCAAAGAGACCCAAGGCTCTTAAAGTTCATGAACCTTCTGAAAGAGATCCTTTCTCTCCTACTGAAATGAGAACAACATTCACTATGAGCTTCCCAAGAAATGCCTGTCTTTAGAGTGCTAGTAAATTACAGTGTACACATAGGTAGCCAGCACAACCAATATTATACTCTAAGAGGAAGTTAAATCTGAAAATCTTAGAAGCTTTTGCTAATTCTTTATAATAAGCACCTTTTTTTCCCCTGAATCCTTAAGGGCATTCAAAAGTCAAAAAAAAAAAGCTTCAGTTATATGAAGTATGATTTTAATGGTAGTTTAATAAAATCATGTGTACTCTAACATATTTAAAATGAAGAAGCCTGACAAATGGCATTGACTTTATAACAAAATCAATATTTGCCTTCCTAAGTTGGGTAAATTCATTTCTCAAAGTTTATTTAGTATCAAAAGAACAAAATTCAAAGAACATGCAAAGCCAAAATTGAATGTGAAGTAAAACATTATCAAAAACTGTATTAAGCTGGTCCAGATTAGCTATTATTTGAAGCAGATAGTTAAAAATATTCAGTTTTAAGGAAAAGTTCTTATATACTTTAATATCAGTGACTTCAAGTTTAATATGATTATTTCTTTATATTTTATTCCCAAGAAAAATTTCAGATTTTTAGCCAAGTATGAAATTATATGGTTGGAAGTTATATAATGCAGACTAACAGAGTGTTTCATATTATGTCTAGGAGCAAGAGCATTAGATTTCGTAGGAAAAGTCATAGAGGCACCACACTGCAGAAATTTCTGTTCTAGCTGCAATGCATAAGTTGAATGACAAACCCAAGGGCCAGATCCACAAAACAATTGCAATTGCTTTTCATACCCTTGATGCTCAAAATGCTGGAATTTGCACTTTTCAGCAGACCAAATAAATTGTCTCTCCTTTCCTTACAAAACTTTAAACATACAAATGTTTCTTACCTAACATTAATTTTCTCCTTAGGGGCTTTGGAGGCCTCAAAAAACATGAGTGGTCGCCAGGAAAAGGTATTCCCAGTTCAGCCATCTCATCCATCTATCTTCTCAGCTCTAGTTCTTTCCCTAGTCCAAGCATATAATGAATCCTACCAAGGGCAACTGTAAGACATGTGGCATTACTTTAAAATGTATCTCATGCCATTACTTTCTAGGATATTATATTTTTTCAAAGGAAAGTATTAATGTCACCAACAAAACTTTATATACTTTTTCTATTGGCTACCTGCTTATAAGCTAATTCTAGCCATTGTTATCAGAAAGAAGCATGAAAATTACATACAATATATAAATTAAATACATATCAAATTCCTCATTATTATAAGATCGTTTCCTTGATTTTTGTTCAGAAATCTAGTCATAATCCAAACAAAAGCCATACCAATTTCATGAACATTTTGAAAAAGAACCCACTGATTTTCTTTCAAATCAAGAATAAATATAAAAACATTAAGAACTCTGAAAATCATGACAGTCTAAGCATAAAGAGTAATACTTTCTTTTTCCTTCAAACATAATAATAATCATTCCAATAACCTTCCTCTTCCGAGTTGTCCTTGAATGAACAAATCCTTATCAATTATCCTATCACATTCAATCTCCCAGATCTTCATAGTCTTGGCATTCTATCCTGACTCTTTCTTTTTTTTGGCCAGTCCTGGGGCTTGGACTCTGGGCCTGAGCACTGTCCCTGGCTTCTTTTTGCTCAAGGCTAGCACTCTGCCTCTTGAGCAGCAGCGCCACTTCAGGCCATTTTCTGTATATGTGGTGCTGGGGAATTGAACCCAGGGCCTCATGTATACGGGACAAGCACTCTTGCCACTAGGCCATATCCCCAGCCCCCTGACTCTTTCTTTTGATTTAGTACTGATGCTCATGGCCTCATGGTCTTGCACATATCCCATGTCAGTTCTTCAATTTGGATTGGGATCTCATAGCCTTTTCTGCCTGGTTAGGTAGAAAATATGATCTTCATATCTTGAGTTCCTCATTAGCCAGGATTACAGGTATGAGCAATCAGCACTTAGCTATTTACCATGAGTTACCATGTTGTCCATATTACAGTGTTCAACAGTGAAATTAACAATATT
Organism: Perognathus longimembris pacificus; assembly: GCF_023159225.1. Taxonomy (NCBI): domain Eukaryota; kingdom Metazoa; phylum Chordata; class Mammalia; order Rodentia; family Heteromyidae; genus Perognathus; species Perognathus longimembris. Next base: position 74,833,974 of record NC_063164.1, on the reverse strand, counting down.
TTGGCTGTCTGTACTTCCTTATTGTGCTAAGGACGTTGAGATTTCAGAATTGTTAGTGCAAATCTTTTGTTGTTTGTAGGCTTACTTATAGACAACAATACATTCATTTCCTAGTGTTAGAAGTGTTCTAAGTAATATGGCTTAAAATTGACCCTATCACAAAATGTTCTGTCAAAACAAGCAAAATACTTCCTGTGATCAATAATTGCTGAAACATTTTTTTCGTTTTTATTTTTCACAGTGGAAGAGGGCCATCATGCTTGGTCCATATGCAATTCCTCTCCAGTTTACAGTATTCCTCATTTACCCACAAGTCATGTTTTTGTTCATTTACTGGTCACATTTCAAAATGATCTTCTGCCTGTGGAAATCTAAATTTTAATTTCATCACTTTATTTTTATTACAAAGGAAAATGCAAAATGATTAAATACAAAGCATTAAAACAAATATAAACACTTCACGAGTAATTCTGTAATTAAATCTGATATTATCAATGCTTTAAAGTGACAATGTTATACAGTTTAAGTTGAGAGGATTTCTCCTTCAATGTATTTCAAAGCATTCAATGGACTTTCATTCATATTAATTTTTCTGACTCAAGACCCTCTATATACTCTTTGTTTTTTGAGACAAAGAATAAGCCTTTGCATTCAGGTATTAGAGCATAAATTGCATATTTAACTAGATTAAAATAATTAATATCTTAAAGCTTGGTTAATCAAAATAATAGTATTTTAAAACATTTTAAAGTTGGCTCAAATACTTCTGTAGACTAGATGTTTTATAGTACAGAAAAAATATTTTATTACCTAAGCATTCATATTTAAAATATATAATTATAATCACTCATGTAATGAAAATTAATTAGCAGCACTTTATTCTGGCAATAATGTAATAATGACCTTCTCCAGTAGATCAATTTGTAACCATTTTGTCTTTTCCAGTAGTTACTTCAAAAGGTTTGGTACAGGTGGCAATTTTAGAACTTGTACATTCTCTCTCTCTGTCTCTCTCTCATTTTCAATCAACAAAAAGAAAGATGAATTAAAAAAAGAAAAGTCTTTCAAAACAAAAGTGATCTGGCAAAGTAACTTACATTTATATGGAGAGGTAAAAGAATACTGGGTATAATATTGGAAAGGAGGTAAAGTTGGAGTTTTCAAAATTTTTGACTTTAAGACATATAGTAAAACCTGTAATCAAGAGAATATGATATTAGCAAAATAATAGATGCATTCATAAAATAGAATAGAGATTTCAGGATCATACCTACACAAATAATCTCAAATGATTTTTGACAAATTAGCAAATAGAATACACCAAACACATGATACAGAATAACAAAATACCTAGAGTGATTAAATGGATATTTAAATAGACATGCAAGGGAGAAGGTTGAAAGGAGTGACATTGTTCAAGATGAGTTGTGCTGAAAAACTGATATGATAAATTAAGAAACATTTGTATAAATGCATTAGGAAAAAATAAATCCATAAATAAGAGAAAAACAACAAAAAAATCTGGACTCTGACTTACACCCTTCACACAAACTAACTCAAAATGGATTGCAGGCATAAAGGGAGGAAGTAAAACTGTAAAACAATATCACGGGACAAATACAGATGAAATTTTCTATTTGGTGCTGATATTTTACAGTAAGAACTAAAGACAAAATCCATGAAAAGAAGGGCTGATAAATTGGACTTAATTATAATTAAAAGGACATCTGCTCTGTGAAAAAGACAACACAAAGTAGAGGAAATATTTTCAAAAAGCATATCTGATAAGGAACTGTTACTCAAAATGTAAAAAGAACTCCTAATATCAATAAGTAAAAAATGAATAACCCAATTTAAAAAATGAGTCAAATATCTGAACAGACACCTTACCAAATATGGTGTACAGATGGCATATAAGCATATGAAAAGATGCTTGCCATTACAGTCATTAGGGAATGGCAAATTAAAATGACAATGAGCAGCCACTATGAAGCTATCTAAATTCAAAACACTAACAACATCAAATGCTGACAAGGTTGTGGAGTAACTGGAACTCTCAATTATTGCTGGTAGTAATGCATAATGATATTGTCACTTTGGAAGAGACTTTAACTCTTTTATATAAGTAAAATATACTTTCACCAATCATGCAGTGCATCAATTCTGTTCCTTGGCATTTACCCAATGTGTTGAAAATGCACCCAGTAAACAACTGCAACCAAATGTACATGCCAGCTCTACCATTGCCATAATTTGAAAGCTACAAAGATATCATTTGGTGGCGAATGGATAAACTGTGGTACATCTAGACAGTAGAATACTATTCAATGCTAATAAAATAAAATAAAAAAGTGAAGAAACAGGAGTGCTTTAAACAAACACTTTTAAGACAAATTCAATATGAAAGAACTCTCTACTGCATATGAAAGAACTCTCTAACTATGTGAAATTCTAGAAAATACAGACCTATAGAAACAGTTTGAAGAAAAGTGGATGCCAGGGGGTTTTAGGTAAGAGGAGAAACTAATTGGGCATAGACCGATTTGGGGCAGGATAACTATTTGAAATGATACTGTGATGGTGCACAGCTGACTGTACATAGTTGGAATACTTATGGAAGTTAAATCTAATATAAACTAAGTTGTGCTGATAATGTGTCAGTGTTAATCCCTCAATTTTAATGGATGTGCTATATTGATTAAAGATCTTCGTAGTGGGGAATTCAATATGTTTGTGCTAAGAGAAAAGGCATAGGGAAATTTTCTGTGTTCTATGTTTAATACTGTTGGAAAATAACACACGTTCTAAAAAGTAAACTGGTTAATTAAAATAAATAACTAATTTTTTTTTAAGTGATTAGCCCTATAGACACACATGCATACCTTCTTATATTTCTTATAACTGTTTAAAGTTTACCTCACAAAAGAGTGTCTTTACTAAGCAGGCAATGTTGACAATGATGCAGAATTATTATAAAATTCAGGTTTGTGGTATTGATTTTCATATACCAGCTTAATGGGTGGAAGGAGTATAATTGGTTTATCTTAGTGACTGAATAAGTTAGAAGAGAAAAGACATTATTGATTTCATCACAATCCCTCATCCACTGGATTCTAGTAGTTTTAAAAACTAAGAATATTGAAATAAAACATCACACCTATATTTTTACAATATTTGGTTTCATATTTTCTTACTGAAAGAAAATGCTGATAAATACAGGTTAGGGTGACTTGAATCTATTAAAATTGATCCCAAGGACATTTGTAAGAACATCAATGGATCCTAAGTGAAGTTTCAGATTGTTTTTAGAGTCTTCATTACTAAATCAAACCCTTGTCATTTTCACAGAAGTATATGAAAGTCTTTGGTAATGTCTATGTATTAATCTTTCATAAAGAAAATAAAACAGAAATGGTTTCATTTATTTCCTGCAAATTAAAAGTTAACATTTGTGGTGGCTCCCAGATATAAGATTATAAGGATGCAATTCAGACATATTTAAAAATCATGTGGATATGTGCAATATGTACTAAGTCCTCTCTAATGCTGTGCACTTTAACCAATTCATTCACCATTTAAAAACAATTAAAAAATTCATTAAGCTGGATTCTGCCCTTGGATACACACAACAAAACCCCCATTGAAGTCAATGGAAATTGTGCATGCATATCCAGGCGCAGAATTTGGCCCGCTATTTTTAATTCACTCTGATCATTCCCATTAATTCAATATTAATATTTCCGTTCATTTATTCAATTAGTTCTGTGGTATTCAAAATTCATTGTATGTAATACATTGTGATCATTCAATCATTACGGTGCTGGTCCGTTTTGTAACAATCAATATATGAAGTTAGTCAAGGCAAAATGCACTTAAAAACCAAATAGAAATACTCTCTCTACGACATACTTCCTACTTTGTAGCCTGAATTTGAGGGCTTCATGCTCTCCCTGTGAATTTATCAAGTATAAGAGACATTAGTAAAGGGCAGGGCAGAGTTCACTCTTAGACAAAATGCTACTTTGTGAGATAGCCAAGTAGTGCTATCTAATAACAGCCATATGTGAAAGACTAGGTTCATGAAGCACACACCACATATTAGGTCATGCAATAACACTTGGATTCTGATCAATTTTGGGAAATCTCTGCTCTTATACAGTAATACCCTCTTTCTTCAAGGAACAGAGAAGGGAAAAATCATTATGTTACCATCTCAGTATAAACATAGTGTACATATACAAGTGAGTTATACTCAAGAAATGTTATTTCTTTTTCCACATCATTTATGTTTATTTTTACTGAGCAGGCAACTTAACCTTTTTATAATATTTTTATATGAATCACAGATCTCTGTAATATGCTAGATTATCAACAAATCTGTGGAAGACAAGATTTCCTTTTAGGAAAATTGTGGGTTCCTATTTAGGTATTCATTAGCCTTTCTAAAAAATCTCAGGCTAAAATTTGTGTCCCTTAACAACTTTATTGAGATGCAATGGAAATTCAATAAGCCACAATATGTACATATGAACACATAAGATGATGCTAAGCAAAATGAACACCAAGTTATGGAAAGAAGTGGTTTATCATTGTTGTTGCTATTGTCAACATACCATGTGAAATTATGCCTTTTTTCTTCTGCCTTTCTTCCCCATGGTTTTACCCCTGATATCACTGTAACTGATTTTGGTACCCTGGATTTTGTATATATGTGTATTGGAACTAGGGCAGGGAAGGGGAACACTAAAATTGAGAGACAAAGGATAAAGGATAAACCAATACAACAGCAATACTTAACAAAACTATATGCTGTAAACCAACTCTACAACTCATGGTGGGGGGAGGGAAATGAGAAGGGGAAAGGTGGGGGGAAAATGAGGGAGGTGGTAACTAGATGGATGAGAAAGGTACACACTGCCTTATGTATGAAACTGTAACCCCTCTGTACATCACTTTGACAATAAGAAATGAAATGAATAAATTTATAAAAAGAAATGACCAGATAAATGGTATGTGTTTATCTTATTGAACAAATGGGGTAATTTTTATTCAGTTTTTTTCATGTTTATTAGTAGTGTGTTAGTTCTAGTTGCTCCAAACCCTTATCAACACATTATATGGTTTACTTAAATTTTAATTAGCTTCAATGGTTGTGAAATAACCGCATAACCATTGTTGATTTATTTTCCATTTCCATGTCTGTGTTGAAAATATTTTGATACACTTTTTCATCATTTATTTAACTTCTTTTGTAAACTGTTCAATTTTTTTCCAATTTCAATTGTTTGTTTTTCTTCACCATTATCTTCATATGCTTATTAAAAGTAAACAATCTGTGTGGAAGTTTATTTCTGGTCTCACTAGTAGTTTTATTGATCACTTTGCCTGTTATCCTACAACGTGCCATATCATCACAGTAATGAAAATTAGGCTCTGTGGTTCTCAGATTTGTTGTCTTTCTATAAAGCTCTTTAGGCTATTTTCTAGAAACCAAGATGATATATTTTGCTTATTTGTACAAATCTTATTGGGACTTTTCTTGAGATTGCAATAAATCTGTATATAAACTTAGAGAAAATTATTATCTTAAAATTATTGCCATTTCCAACCAATGAACATGTTATATTCAATTTTTTCCCAGTCTTCTTTAATTGCTTTCATCGTTTTTCATATCATAGTTTCTAATATACAGGTGCAAACACCTTCTCTGACTTATTTCTAAGCATTGTGTATTATGATATTATAAATGTTATTGAGCGGTATAAAATATTAGAATTGTAATCGTTAGTCTTGTTCAAAACTCATTAGAGTGACAAGCTCTTTTGTAGATTTTCAACACCTGAGACCAAAGTCAGTTTTATTTCTTTATTTGTAATTTGACTGGTTTTTTCTTCTTAGCTTATTATTGTGCTTATGGCTTCTAGTACCTTATCAACATGAGAGCCAGAAACATTTGTTTTGCTGTTAATCTAAAGAAGAAAAAAATCAATCTTTTAACCAAAGTAAATTTACTATATATATTTTTTTCTTTAATGTGTATTTTGAACGCTTTGAAGATTGACATCTTATTTTGTAAAATTTTTCATCAGGAGAGAAGGTTGAATTTTTCCAGATGTGTGTGTGTGTGTCTGTGTGTGTGTGTGTATGTGTGTATGTGTGTGTGTGTATGTGCCTTTCAAAGAGATTGTGGATTTTATCTACCGTGTTGAATTTATTAGCACAGTTGCTTACAATACTCTCTTGATACCTTTTTAGTATCTATAGGCCAGTTAGTAAGCTAGTCTTCACATACCTGGTACTGGGTTGATTTGGATGCATTCATTCTCTTTGTACCTAAGAATTATACATAATGCCCATCCAGTTTAGTGGTTTTCTCAAGCTCTTAGTTTCATTGGTTTTTCTTTTTTATCTTGATAGATTTTGGAATCATATTATTTAGGTTGGGGCAGAAAGTGCAGGTTGTCTGCAGCTTTTCAAGTTATGCCCATGGAACACCTTGGGAGAAGGCATCACCCTCAGGGAAAGTTTGAGTGACAAAGTAGAAACAGAAAATGTGTTAGTGCTACAACTGTCCTTCTGAAGGTAGTTTTTACTTATTTTGTAGGATCCCTTTCAATTTGAGATAATGTCTTTTTATCCTCATTTATTTCAAATGGCTTTCTAACTTCTCTTTTAATTTATTTCTCCTGACTAACGGATTACTAAGAAATATACTAAGCAATTTGCAAATATCTGTGGATTTTCAGCGATCTTTCCATTATTTATTTTAAAGTTCCTTCTATTGTTATAAGAAGACATGCTTGTTTTCCATTCTTGATATATTGTGTCTTATTTTATGTACCAAATTAGAATATGTTCATGCCTATACATTTGAAAAGAATGCATTCTTTACAATTACTATAGTGAGGAGTTTCACAAATTCTCATTATATTAAATATGTGAACGGTGTTTTTCAATTCATCTTATTGACTTTTTATTTCTTCTATCTATTACAGAAAAAGGGTATTGAGATCTGTCGTTATGTTACAGTCCACAGCAGAACAATAAAAATGCAAACAACATATCAGAAATCTTACCATAATAAATTTACTCATTTTTACTTGTGGTTCTACCAATTATTGCTTTATTTATTTTCAAACTTTGTTATTGAGAAATCCAAAGTTTATTTTTCAACCACTCCGGAAGGCAGTGTGGAGGTTTCTCAAAAGTCTAAACATACAAAGGATCTTTACTGGCCATACAACAGACAAAGGCCTCATATCTAAAATATATGCAGAACTAAAAAAGTTACATTCCTCCAAAAAGCAAAACCGCAAAGAACCAACAGCCCCCTCAACAAGTGGGGTAAAGAGTTAAAAAGAGACTTCTCTGATGAGGAAATGGAGAATGGCCAAGAGACATGAAAAAGTGCTCTACATCACTGGCTATAAAAGAAATGCAAATCAAAACAACATTGAGATTCCATCTCACCCCAGTAAGAATGTCCTATATCAAGAAAACTAACAATAATAAATGTTGGAGGGGATGTGGCCAAAAGGGAACCCTACTTCATTGTGGATGGGAATGTAAACTTGTTCAGCCTCTCTGGAAAGCCCTATGGAGATTCTTCAGAAGGCTAAACATAGAGCTCCCCTATGACCAAGCAGCCCCACTTTTGTGCATCTACCCAAAAGACCACAAACAAGAACACACTAAAGCCACCAGCACAACAATGTTCACTGCAGCAAAATTTGTCATAGCTAAAATATGGAACCAACTCAGATGCCCTTCAGTAGACGAATGGATCAGGAAAATGTGGTACAGATACACAATGCAATTTTATGCCTCTATCAGAAAGAATGGCATTGCCCCATTCATAAGGAAATGCAAGGATTTGGAAAAAATTATACCAAGTGAAGTGAGCTTGACCCAAAGAAACATGGACTCTATGGTCTCGCTTGTAGGGAATAATTTGCACAGGTTTAGCCTAGTCACAGCAGAGGATCACAAGAGCATAATAGTTATGTCCCTATGAATGCATAAGATGATGCTAAGTGAAATGAACTCCATGTTATGGAAATGCCCGTTATAACACTGTTGTGATCACTTTCAGCATGCCGTGCAAAACTGTAGCTTCTATTGTTGATGATCCTCTTATATCCTCTTCCTGTGGTTGTACCTACACTATGACTGTATCTTATCTGAGTACATTGGAAACTGTACATACTGGTATTAAAACTAGGAAAGTGAAAGGGAATACCAAAATCGAGAGACACAGGATAAAAAGACCAACGACTCCAAAAGCAATACTTGCAAGACCATTTGGTGTAAACCAACTGAACAACTCATGGGGGGAGGGGGGAATGAGGGAAGAGGTAACAAACAGTACAAGAAATGTATCTAATGCCTAACATATGAAACTGTAACCTCTCTGTACATCACTTTGACAATAAAAAAAAAGAACTCCCATATAACCCAGCAACCTGGCTTTTACCAGGCATAATCCTTTGGGCATTTACCCAAAAGGATTATAAGCAAGACCACACGAAAGCTAGCAGCATAACTATGTTCATTGCAGCACAATTTATTATAGCTAAAATATGGCACCAACCCAGATGCCCCTCCATATATGAATGGGTGAAGAAAATGTGGCACATATTCACAATGGAATTCTATGCTTCCATCAGAAAGAATGGCATTGCCCATTCATAAGGAAATGGAAGGACTTTAGCTAGTACATATGAGCATTTAAGATGATGCTAAGTGAAATGAACTCCAAGATATGGAAATCAGTGGTTAATCATTATTGTTGTTATTTTCAACATACCATGTGAAATTGTGGCTTTTTCTTTTGTCTTTCTTCCCTATGGTTTTACCCCATCACTGAAACTGATTTTGGTATCCTGGGTATTATTTATATGTTTATTGGGACTAGGGAAGGGAAGGGGAACATCAAAATGGAGAGAAAACAGTTAAAGGGTGAACTAATGCATCAGAAACACTTAGAAGACAATATGCTGTAAACTAATTATATTACTCTAGGGGGAGAGGGAATTGGGAGGGGAAAGGTGTGAGAAAAGTGAGAGTGGAGGTAACAAGTGTAATAAAAATGTACTCATTGCCTTATGTATGAAATTGTAACCCCTCTTTGTATTACTTTGTCAATAAATAATTTTAATTAGGAATTTAGAATTATCACACTCTCTTTTTGAGTTGCTTTTATTAGAAAATGACATTTGATTGGTTATATTCTTAACCACCTATTATATTTGCTTCTCTGTAAGTAACTTCATTTATGTTAAAATAAAAATATATGCTTTAAAAGATTTTCAATTAGTATCTATTAGTTGTACTTGAGTGAGTTTATTTTGACACATACATACATACATACTTATGTACATACATACATAAAACATACCCCAATCAAACTCAATTCCTATCTCATTCTTCCATCTGTCCCTCCTTTCTAAAGCAGTTTCAACAGTTTTCATTCGTTCATTATAAGAGGGTTTTTATAAAATTTTTTCCATATAAGACTCTATAAAATACTAAAAGATCTGAAACTCGCTCCCTATTTCCCTACTTTCTCCATTGGCTTCACCCCTCCTGTAGGTACTTGCTTCCCAATATAATCAATTTTGCTTTCCTGTGGTTCACTTTTGGAGCACATATTAACTATACAGGGAATTGAATCATGGTTATTCATGTATCATACACTATGGTTTAGTCAAGTTAAGCTAACCTACTCCTGTCTCTTCCCTGGCTAGTAAGAGCTTTCTATTATCTTTTAAGCAATGCGATTTCAGTAAGATTGAGATTTGCTTTTATCTTTATTATACTTACGTTTTAATTTCTTGGGTCTATAGGCTTATGGTTTTCAGGCAATGCCTCTGTAAGTTATTTTTCTGTCCATACTATCTTTGCCTCATTTTCCATATTCCTTTCAATGATCATTATCCTTCATTATACAATAATTTCTGTCTTGGAAACTTTGATTTCATATATTTCATCCATTTTTGCTTGTTTCAGTTGCATAACCCAGTCACAAGAACAAGACTAGTTCTAGTTACTTTTTAGTTGCAAGTATAATCTTAAATTTACCACTTAATCATTATTTTCTTTGTCATGGCCTCATCATTTGTATCTCATACGAGGCACAGAAAAGAGCAGGTCATAGTCCTCTCCCACAATAAGCCAACTGAATTTTCACAACATGAAGAACTGGGAGAAATGGCAATTATCTGGTTGACTTGCTGTGGATCAAAGGCATCATTTATTGTAGAAATGATTTGGAGTTTAGAATAATTTAGTTTGATGAAAAAACTTCTAGTTTGAATTCATGTGACTCTTTTCATTGTGGAACTGAGTAAGTTTATATGATTGAAATTATCCCACAGTAGCTTAGCAAAATGGAGCCTAATAATTAGCTCACTCTTTTACCCTTCCATTTGGTGATAATACACTATACCACTCATGGAAGACTGAGTGATTCAGATAACAGTAAATGCCATCGAATAGCTACACTACCTCTTTTTTATCATTTTCCTTTAAGTGAAAAAAATATACAGATATTGTTTACTTTCCTAGCTCCAGGAATATTAAATTAATTTTCTTTACTATTTTGTCTTTAAAGATAAAACCAAATAAAATGATAGGAATAAAAATGACGAAGGGAGTAACAAGTATGATAATAAATGAACTTACTACCTCATGAAACCCCTCGGTACATCACCTTGACAATAAAATTAAAATTTAAAAAGATGATAGGATTGCTCATTTTAAACATCCTTTTCTTCTCCTCCCATCTCAGAATAATGTAAAGATTTCCATTATTATTGCAATGACTTAAACAATTGTTGTGATCTCATAAATAAAAGCTTTGACTACAGGTCGGAATTAATGTGTAAGCACAGAAAAACAAAGAGCTAATTTGCAAGCAAATATCTCTTGAGAAATTAGGGAGTACACGTTATAGTGTATGAAAAGAGTTGTGACTTGGGATAATGGTTAAAAAAATTCCAGGTGGTCTGCGTGGGTCACAATGTGAATATTTCATTTTTTTCTCATTAAATTGTTTTAATAGGTCTCAAAATTCTGTGACAGATTTTTGGTCATGTTGTTTCCATCAAAAAGTACTGATTTTTAAAAGCTAATAACTTAAAACTGCCACACCAAAAAACGGTCCACAAAACATTTTCCTTTCCTTTTGAAGGTTTTATCATTAACCAGTCTTTTACTATTAAACTTAAATGGCCAATTGAGATAAACAGTTCTGAGACCATTCTTCTACCACTGGTTAAGACTGAAGTGGCAGGTGTTAGGGGTAATATTCATTTAGCCTTCTGAGCTTTCTGGGCAGACTTGGTGACCTTGCCAGCCCCGGCAGCCTTCTTGTCCACGGCTTTGATGACACCCACAGCAACTGTCTGCCGCATGTCACGAACAGCAAAACGACCCAGAGGAGGATAGTCAGAGAAGCTCTCCACACACATGGGCTTGCCTGGAACCATATCAACAATGGCAGCATCACCAGACTTCAGGAATTTAGGGCCATCTTCCAGCTTCTTACCAGAATAGCGATCAATCTTCTCTTTCAGCTCAGCAAACTTGAAGGCAATGTGAGCAGTGTGACAATCCAGCACAGGGGCATAGCCAGAACTAATTTGGCCTGGATGGTTCAGGATGATCACCTGAGCTGTGAAGCCAGCTGCTTCCATCGTTCTTGCTATCCCCAGCCACATTGCCTCAGCGAACATCTTTGACTGACACGTTCTTGACGTTGAATCCCACATTGTCCCCAGGAAGAGCTTCACTCAAAGCTTCGTGATGCATTTCAACAGACTTCACTTCAGTGGTGACATTGACAGGAGCAAAGGTAACCACCATGCCAGGCTTGAGAACACCAGTTTCCACTTGGCCCACAGGGACGGTACCAATACCACCAATTTTGTAGACATCCTGAAGAGGCAGGAGCAAAGGCTTGTCAGTGGGACGGGTTGGTGGCAGGATGCAGTCCAAAGCCTCGAGCAAGGTGGTTCCACTGGCACTGCCATCTTTACGTGTGACTTTCCATCCCTTGAACCAAGGCATATTGGCACTTGGCTCCAGCATGTTGTCACCATTCCAACCAGAAATTGGCACAAATGCTACTGTGTCAGGATTGTAGCCAATCTTCTTAATGTAGGTGCTGACTTCCTTAACGATTTCCTCTTATCTCTTCTGGCTGTAGGGTGGCTCAGTGGAATCCATTTTGTTAACATCAACAATGAGCTGTTTCACACCCAGTGTGTAAGCCAGAAGGGCATGCTCACAGATCTGCCCATTCTTGGAGATACCAGCTTCAAATTCACCCACGCCAGCAGCAACAATGAGGACAGCACAACAGCCTGAGATGTGCTTGCAATCATGTTCTTGATGAAGTCTCTGTGTCCTGGGGCATCAATGATGGTCACGTAATACTTGCTGGTCTCAAATTTCCACAGGGAGATGTCAATGGTCATACCGCGTTCCTGCTCAGCCTTCAGTTTATCCAAGACCCAGGGCATTCTTGAAGGAGCCCTTTCCCATCTCGGCAGCCTCCTTCTTGAACTTCTTAATGGTTCTCTTGTCGATGCCACCGCATTTGTAGATCAGATGTCCGGTGGTGGTGGACTTGCCAGAGTCGACGTGTCCAATGACGACAATGTTGATGTGGGTCTTTTCCTTTCCCATTTTGGCTTCGACTTAGGGGTGGCTTTGGCGGCAACTGCGTTCTGTCGGCCAACGCCTTTGCGAAAAAGTGAATATTTCATTTTAACATTTCAATTTTTTCTTTCCAGGTTAAAAAAAAGTCTGTTGTTGTTCTTGCAAAGTGCCAGAAAATTTGTTCATCTAAAATAATTGATTCTGCAACTACGTAATGCAAAACAAAATGTGTATGATCTGTATGAAAATATTTCTTGTTTACAAAATATAGACATAAACAGGGTAGTTGAATTTTAGAGATAGTGATGGGAAAAGCATTCTTGAATTATCTGTATGTATGCCTGATTTTACCAATTTTTTTTCTCATGTAGACATAGTACTTTTAAACTGAGGTACAAACCTCAGTTTAAGTCAAGGTTTTCTAAATATTCTTTGCTGTTGCTATGGGAAGAGTGAAACTTTCATGTGTTTTCTACCTGGGTACAATGGTAATCTACATTGGAAAATCTGAATTCACAAGAGAAGGTGAAAATAAGTGGTTAGAAATGATGAGTAGGATGAAATATGTTTGGCCTCTCTAGGTTCTCTTTTTACCTTCTTTCAAGATGGACCTTATATCTCAGTCCACAATAGAGTGCTATAAATCTCACTGAAAACTCAAGACATTTTCTATATGACCAGGGAGGAACTTGAATTCACATCTTTATACACAATTATTTCATACCACATATAAATCTTTTGTTTCTCTTATTGATTTAAGCATGAACTCTGAACTAGGTGCTAGTATGCTTTTAATCCTAAGTACTCATGAGGCTGAGTTCTGAGAAACATAGTTTCAAACTAGCTAAGGAAGTAAAGTCCATAAGACTTTCTCCAACTAGGCATCAAAATCCGAAATGGAACTGTGGCTTAAAGAGAATGCAAGCTTTGAGTGAACAAGAAGGAAGAAAGAAAGAAAAAGAAAGAAAGAAAGAAAGAAAGAAAGAAAGAAAGAAAGAAAGAAAGAAAGAAAGAAAGAAAGAAAGGAAGAAAGGAAGGAAGGAAGGAAGGAAGGAAGGAAGGAAGGAAGGAAGGAAGGAAGGAAGGAAGAGAGAGAGGGAGGGGGAGGGAAAGGAAGGAAGAAAGAAGAAAGGAAGGAAGGAAGGAAAGAAGGAAAGAGAAAGAAAGAAAGAGAGAGAGAGGGAGGGGGAGGGAAAGGAAGGAAGGAAGGAAGAAAGAAGGAAGGAAGGAAGAAAGGAAAGAAGGAAAGAAAGAAAGTGGAAAGAAAGGAAAGAATAAACTCTGAGGCAAAGCTTGTTGTATAATCTAGCTCTTATCTGTCTATGCAGTCGCATCTCAAGTCACATATATCCTTGTTCTTTATTTTCTAGTCCTAATAAAAACTGACATTTCATCTAGATATCTTGTATTCCTAAGTCTCTTCTCTCTTCAGAACCCTTCAAATATCTTTTTCTGTATTTCACTTTTGTCAATACCCACATCAATTGGCTTTAGTCTAGTGAGAGTATTCTCAACTTACTTAGGAAAAAACAGAGATTTGGTTTTATATTTGTTAACAGGTAGCACTGACTATCATCCCCAGAAGAACACACACACACACACACACACACACACACACACACACACACACACAGTGATATCTGATATGAATAGCATAGGTAGACCTTATGAGCAAATGAGTATATGGGATTTTTTAAATAAATAGCAAACGGTTGGTTTCCTTCATACACAAAGATGCCAGCCAGAGCTAACAGTGTTCATTAGTCACTTCTCTTCCCACATGCATAAATAGTGAACTGACCTAATCAGCAGGAACTGCTCTAGATCATTTTCAAGGATTTTGTTGCATTGCACAATTGGTGTGGTAGACAAAGCCATGGTAGAGTTGCTTTTTGATAGGACCTACATAAGGAGAAAGACACAAAAGATGGCTAAAGAAGCTGAGACAATGCTGCTGAAAAATCACCACTGACTTCATACAAAAAAGAATAGTGAAGTGTCCAAGCAATGGAAATTTCACATGAGGGAATAGAGTAGTTATAAGCATACTTACTGGCTTGACCCCCTAATCAAAACTCTGTAAAGTTGTTTTAGAAGTAATACAAAGCCAAAACCAGCTTGGTACTGAAACAAGAAGAGGCCTGAGGACCAATGGAACAGAATAGAAAACCCAGAAATAAGCCCACAAACATATGGCCACCTAATATTTGATAAGGGGCCCCAAACACAGGTTGAAAGAAAACCTCTTTGACAAATGGTGCTGGCAAAATTGGCTACACACATCCAGAAAACTGAAGCTAGATACCCATATATCACCTTGCACCAGAATCAACCACAATGTGAAAATATTACAGGAAGAGGTAGGGGAAACCCTTATCCTACTCAGCATGGGGTAAAACTTAAACTGAGATCCAGAATCACAACAAATCAGACAGTCTAGATACATGAGATATGAACCTGAAGAGCTTCTGCCTGCAGAGGACATAGCCATCAAGATAAATAGAAAGCCTGCGGAATGGGAGAAAACCTTTACTAGCTATATATCAGACAAGGGCTTAATAGAAAAAATATACTTAGAGCTCACAAAATTAAAATAAACCTTCAAAAACACAACAACCCAATTAATAAATGGGCTAAAGACTTAAAGAGAGACTTCTCAGAGGAAGAATAAAGAATGGCCAATAGACACACCAAGTGTTCAACATATTTGGCCATAAAAATGCAAATCAAAACAACACTGAGATTTCACCTCACTCCGGTTACAATGGCCATTATCAGGAAAACTAATGATAATAAATGCTGGTGGAGATGTAGACAAAAGAGAACTCTATTACACTGTTGGTGGGAATGTAAACTTGTTCCACCTCTCTGGAAGGCTGTATAAAGGTCCCTTAAAAGGCTAAACATAGAGCTTCCCTATGACCTAGAAATTTTACTCCTGGACATTTATCCAATGGGCCAAAAACCAGGCCACACTAAAGCACAACCATGTTCATTACAGCATTATTTACCATAGCCAAGATATGTCCCTCAGTGGATGAATAGATCAAGAAAATGTGATACATATATGTATACATATACATACATATATGTATATACACACACACACACACACATATATATATATATATATATATATATATATACACAAACACATATAAATTCTATTCATCCATCAGAAAGAATGACCATTTGGGTGGCAGAACAAAAGGAAAGGTACTAAGTTTACCACATGCATCTTATTATCTATACTGTTTTCCTCACTTACCATATTCTACTTGTACTGTGGGGACCTGAAACTAGAGAAAGATATAATGATGACATTGTTGTGTTATGAATTTATTGCACATGGTTTTAATTTGTTCATGAGTATTGAAATGTTATGAGAAACATGGTAAGACAGGGTGCCCAAAGTAGGAAAATGAGCTTTCTTGGAATATGTATCACTAAACTCAACTTTGATCATTACCACCTTGTTTTTTCAATTTGTGCCAGTCCTTCTACTCAAGGGCTTCTACTCAGGGGATGAGTCCTGTCCCTGAACATGTGTGCTAAAGGAACAAAGGTGATCATTCTGTCACTTAAATCATAGCTCCACTTGTGGCAATTTTGGTGGTAGTTATTTGGAGATAACAGTGTCACAGTCATTTCTAACTAGTTGGGCTTTCAACTGTGATCTTTAGATTTCATAGTTTTTTTTTTTTTTGCCAGTCCTGGGACTTGAACTCAGGGCTTGGGCTCTGTCCTTGAGCTTCTTTTGCTCAAGTCTAACACTCTACCACTTGAGCCACAGTGTCACTTCTGGCCTTTTCTGTTTATGGGGTACTGAGGAATCATTCAATAAACCACATTCAAATGCAAAAAAAAAAAAAAAGAAGAAGAAGTAATCTCCTAGTCAGTAGTAAAGTGACTAGAAATAAAACAGTGTCACTTCCTAGCAACTAGACATTATAACTACAACTACCTGGAGCTCTAGTTTGAGTAGAATAGCCCTCAATATTTCTCATGTGTCATATAGCCCTTCAAAAAAAAACACAACAGTTTATTGTGGGATTACTGAAATTTAGCAATTAGGTAAAACCCATAAAAACATTACATGTTTTCAAAAATTGAATTTTTATTTTTAACTTCATGGTTTATTTCATCAACTGATATATACTTTGGTTTTTATGAGGGTCAGCAAATAAACTCTTCTCATCTTATAAAAACTTACATAATTTATCTCTGCAAAGTAAATAACATTTGCCTTCCTTCCTTCCTTCCTTCCTTCCTTCCTTCCTTCCTTCCTTCCTTCCTTCCTTCCTTCCTTCCTTCCTTCCTTCTTTCCTCCCTCCCTCCCTCCCTCCCTCCCTCCCTCCCTCCCTTCCTTCCTTCCTTCCTTCATTCCTTCCTTTCTTCCTTCCCTCCCTCCTTCTCTACGTCCCCCACTCCTCTCTTTCTCTCTCTTCCTCTCTGTCTCTTCCTCTCTCCCCCCTCCCCCTTTCTGGGAATGAGGGTTATAAAGGCTTAGCGATAGAGTGCTTGCCTAGCATGCATGAACACTTGAGTTTGATTCCTCAGTACCACATAAACAGAAAAATCCGGAAGTGGTTCTCTGGCTCAAGTGGTAAACTGCTAGCCTCCAGAAAAAGAAGCTCCAGAACAGTGCCCAGGCCCTGAGTTCTTGCCCCAGGACTGGCAATAAAAAAAGAGTCTCTCAAACTTTCCATAGTTTTGAACCATGATCTCATCCCTATGAGTAGGTAGGATTACCTACTCATTGGTGGCCTGAGCCACCAATTCCCTTCTAAGTTTCTTAAAAGAAATAAATTAATCAACGTGTCCTAGACCCATAGCAGAAGCTTATCAAATGGATGAATAAATCACTTTCTGCTTTTTCCCCCCTCATATCTATATCCCAGCTAAAATAAAGATTGAATTCCAGAGGTCAACTGATGTAATAAAGCTCACCTAGCATTTCAATGACAGAATCTAAAATTAAATTCTTTTTACTTTCGGCCTAGCACGTTGGAAATATTGCCACTTCTCCCATGTCACCTTTAAATGAAAAGAAATGACAGAAGATGTTTGAGGTAACTGTAAAATGTTTTGCAAAATTTTACTATTACTAATGTAAACTTTCATTGCCTTTGTTTAGTGGCCAGCTGGAGCTGACACAAATATATAGTTGCTAAATCTGAGCTGGTCCTGAAGTCTGAGTTTTATGGCTAACTTCTTTATCTTTAGCTTGAATATAAAAACTTGCTAGTATCTTTCAGCTTATAGTCATTTTGCTTCACATCAAAGAACAACATTACAAATTAAATTCCATTCACTGGGCATGATTCATGTCCTATGCTGCAGATCTGACCAAAGCTGCTCAGTTTTCTGTCTTTCTTAGATTTTTTCTTCTTCCCACCTGTTTCCTGTTGCCTTCCAAATCACTTCCTATTGCTCACTCTTTCCACAATTAGCAATATGAATTCATATGTAAAAGATATGTATATATGTATATATATGTGTGTGTACACACACACACACACACACACACACACACACACACACTCCAAAGTGAGAAACATTTTCCTGCCCTCTAGCTGGGTTCATAGTCTAAGCAAGCTTCAGCATCTTTGGCCCTGGCCATCAACTTTTGTAGTTACATTGTTCACTTGTAAGTACTTCATCAAGTCTTTGCTGGGTACGGATTTTACATTGTTACTAAGATGCTTTACTTCTCTTTACAGTGGGATTCTATAGTGCTGAGAATTTATAAATAATTAAGCTATTTTTAAACCACTGGATGTTTTCCAGTCACTTTATTTCACACTAGATTAATTATGTCAGAAAACAGAATTGTTCTTCACCAGTGTTACAACTTTTCAAAACAACATGCTGTTTAGATTCAGGTTTGGCAACTCCAGCCTGAACCCCTCAAATTTATGGCACCACACCCATCGCATAATAAAACCTTTAGTGGTCCTTTGTCTTTTAGTTTGCCTTCTATTTTTTCTCAAGGGTATTTCATGCTGGAAGACACAAACAAAGTTGTCCAGATGTTATTTGTATCAGAGCAGGATTTCAGTCCAGCTATCTGTGGTTGCAAATGTTTATTTTAATGGCTTATTGTGCAATCCTTGCTGTGTAGACCTTCATGGCCTTATATGCATGTTCTCAGCAATGCCAGGACATTTAAAAAAATATATATAATTTTAGTCCATTTGAATGATTATTAGTCACCATCAGTGCAAGAAAAATCTCACACCTGTAGAAACAATAGGGGGTATTTTTCCCAAACACCCCTTGTTGACACTGTGCAAGCCTCCTGATTATGAAACCGTGGACCCATGGGTTTTAGGTAAGCTGGAGAAGGCGTGGTCCAAACCCTAGCAACAGCCCCAGCTCTTAGAGACAAAGTTACATGGCTGCAGTAAACATACCAAGGGTGTTAGGGGGCAGGGGGCAGGCCAGCTGCTGCCCCATGTGGTCTGAGGGAATGAGAGAAGAGGTTAGCTAAGCCACCATAGTGTGAGCAGTTAGTTTATTTTAGCTATTACAACAAGCATGGGCTGAGCAGATTATTCGTTTTTAGAATTCTAATAAAATCTTAACTGATGTTTCCTTGATACTAAAAGTAAATTGTTTACCCTGCATCTAAAAACACACACAAAACCCAATGTACTAATTAGAAATAGGGTATTTCTATTCTTCAACAGTAAGTTTGGAACTAAATTTTATCCTGTGGACATGCATTGTATTTTTCAGATAGTAATGTTTTGGAGTACTGGTTTTCTTTGAAAATTTATGTAAAATCACAAAATGCTTACAATATACAAATGATGGAATCATTACTATAACACCAACTAACCGATGAACAACACTCAAAATTGAAACTTTGTGCTACAAAAAGAATATAGACTTTCCTAAAAAGTTGATTATTTTAGAAATTCAGCATCAAGGATTGATGTAGCTTTATATTAATATTTTTGTAAGAATTTTAATCTAGTTTTGTGTGTAAAAGCTAGACAAATGAAAACCAAAGCTGAAAGTAGACTATGATTTTTTTTTAAAGTTTAATTAAACTGTGGTATAAATTTCATCAACATATTTACTTCTGATAAGTTAATTATCTAGAAATTAGGTTATGATAGGAAACATTTTTGAAGACTTAGGAAATAAACATTTTAGATTATTTCATATGATAGTATGTGGATGTCAGATGACACTGTAATAATAAGGTTGTTCAGTAGTTTTTGAGTAATTTATAGTTTATTAAGAACTAAGTATTATCATATGGAAAGAATAAGTAAACTCTAGATGTGCTTATAACTTACCTGTTTTTAATCTCATACTGGCATTCTTTATCTTGTATGAACTAGAATTTATTTATTTTTTTATCTAATTTTATTAACTTTTTGAATTTACCAAACTCTTAGGGAAGAATAGCAAACTGCAGTAACACAAGTTCAAATTTTGTAGTAAACAAGAATAATAAATAGCTTCAAAATAAAGTCATGTATATTCTGGATACCTTTTTGTCATTGTTCTTTTCAGTGTGCCTGCTTGGCAGCAGCTCTTCTGCTTAAGCCATTCTGTCAGCCTGACTTTTTGTTGGTCATTTTGGAGTTGGAGCATAACTCGCTGTTCTATCTGCTTTGACTTTGAACCACGTCTTCCTGGGTAGCTAGGATACCACATATGAGCTATTGACAGCTGGTTCTTGTGGGATATTTTAAAATGGTATACTATTGTCATTCCTTAGTGTCTGAATTTTCCCTATGAATCCACATGTTCTTCAGAGATGTGTACATACGCTATTTTATGTGAATTTGCCACAGGCACCTAACTAGTTTAGTGTGATTACATACCAAATAATAGAGCACAACCAAATCATAAAAATAGGTTTTTGCTATGTCAGTTTCCCCAAATATAGGACTTATATAAAGTACTTTCAAAAATCACCTTAATTTCTTCACTAAGTTAACATCTGCAACTAAATATGACACATTTGTAACTATAGAGTAGAGCACTATGGAAAGAGAAATGTACTTGTCTTCTTGCCTGTTGGGTCTATTACTGCCACAGAACCTTAAATTACTAGCATATTTGGTATCAAGATGAGTTCCTAGAAGCTGCACTTGGGGTAAGGACATAAAGGCAAGTGGTAGATTAGGAAGATACAGAAAGCACCTCCAAGAGCACCTCCATGAAGTGAAGTTGGCCTGTAACCAATGTCTTATTATCAGCTCTCACTAGGGGAGGAAACTGGAATATTATTGGATGGGGTAAGGTAAGGAAGAAATAGAGGTATTGATGGTGGTAGTGACTTAATCCCTGCTATTCCTGGACTATCATGTGTGAATAAAATAGCCTTTCCTGACCCAGAAACAAAGACCTCAGTACATATGTGCAAATAGAGGCATGTGGACAGGAGTCAGGTCGTGCTACAAAGTATAAAGAGTGAGGGAGAGTTACTGATCATCATCTACTGTACCTGAACACTAGAATACTATAGGATACTGGGTTTATAATTATTTTTTAATTGTCCTTGGATTCATGATGTTAAATTTTCTCTAAAATATTATGTTTTAAAAGGTTCCCAAGTGCATTGCTTTGGAAATATATATTATTCAATGAAATTTTTAGATCAATGGTTCTCATTGGGAACCCGTGATAATTTCTCAAGAAAGAATTTCACCAGCTGGTCCCTAGTGCCTCACCTGTAATCCTAGCTACTCAGGAGGCTGAAATCTTAGGATCACGGTTGAAAGTCAGCTCTAGCCTTGAGCTAGAGCTCATGGACAGAGCCCAGGTCCAAAGTTCACATCCCATGACAAAAAAATTCACCAATTTCTCAAAAGAGAATATCACCTATATAGATATCCAAGTTGTAGTACGGTGACTTCAAATAAATACTTCAGCCCTTAGTTCTATTTAGACTTGAAATTCAGGCAAAAGAGGTTTTTTTTTTTTAAAAATCAGTTTGTGAACTACATTAAAAACAAATTACAGTACAGTACTAAAATTTTAAAAGATACTTGTGTATGAAGTATTGGGGATTGAACTCAGGATCACATGTTGCAAGCATTCTACCATCAGATCCAAGCCTACCAGTCGTCTTGCCTTTAGTTTTTGTAGATAGAATCTTACAGTAACTTTTCCTATACTAGCCTCAAACCACAGTTCTCCTACCATTGTCTCCAAATTAGCCAAAACAACCAGTTCACCACAGATGTCCCTAAGAAAATACAAAGTATTTGAAGATTATTTCCTTTTAAGTTCTGTTATCTGTAATTATATGGTGGATACCAAAAGGAAAGTACAAATAAAAATTAAGGTAATAATTCATCTATTTAAGGAAACATTTTATATGCCATTTAACTGTGCGACAGAACCCTGGCTTCTGCCTTCATATCATAACATATGCTATTACAGGCATCAGCAACCAGCACCCAACTGTAATTCTGGCACTTTGTAGCTAGGAGAGGACCTTAAGCAAATTACTTTTGCAGTCTGAACCTCAACTCGCTGACCTGGAGTGCAAAAGTAGAGTAATTGAACAATTTGATAAGATTATTCATTGAAACATTAAAGAATATATCTGGCACATATTAAACACTATGTACATCGTTTTTTTTTAAAATAATGACATTGATGAGAATTCTGTACCTCGTACCCTCAATGTCTTTGAAATCTGCTAAATAAGGGGGAGTAATACACCATACAAAGCAGGGCAAAACACTACATGTATTCAGTGATCATGGATAAGTATTCTTTGAGGAACTGGAATAGCTAGGAGGCTTTTGGATGACTGATGGAACTTGTGTATGATAGTAGGATTCAGTGTTGTTGATAGAAAAAAAGATACAAAATTCTAAAGGGAACGAATCTATAGAAATATCGGGGGATACAATGAGCCTGAAACAGAGCACATGAAACTTATTTCTTGATTAAGGAGAGAACCATGGCTTATTCCCTGGGCTTACCCCTACATATCTACCTTTACTTTTAAAAAAAAGATAATCCTCTCTATTATTCATGACTTTCATGGTTTCAGTTCACTGATAAATTAAAATTTTAGGTTGAAAAATACCAAATGGAGGTTTCCAGGTGAACTTTGATGAATAATTTATTTTATAGCTCCTTCTGGTGTTTATATTAATTGAAGCTCCATTATACTATTCACACAGTATCCCAAGTAGTCTCATTTTTTTTGTTATTCTCTGTCCACATCCATTTCATCATTAGAAATGTTCACCTCAGTTTTTCAAATATATACAGCCTCTGAACTCTTCTCACCTTCTCAATTGTTACCTTATGGCCATATTTTTTGAATTACTGCCATTGATTCTGAATATTTTCATAGACCCCCTCCCTCTTAAGGACCTGAATAGTCTCTTTCCCAAAGCAGCCAGCTTAAGTATGAGTAAGTTGAAACTTGTTCTGCCTTTTCAAAATACTGAAGGTATATATTTTCCTAAAATTTCTTCAAGACACCCAAGTTCCAAGCGCGTTCTAGGGTTGATCTTGCCTATCACTTTTTTTTTTCATTTCTTTATTCTCAAAGTGATGTACATAGGGGTTGCAGTTTCATACTTAAGTTAGTGAGTACATTTCTTATCCAACTTGTTACCTCCTCTCTCATTTTCCCCCCACCTCCCCCTCCCCATTTCCCTCTCCCCCTCCATGAACTGTATAGTTGATTTATATCACATAGTTTTGTAAATATTGCTGTTGCATTGTTTTTTATCCTTTGTCTCTCAAATTTTATATTTTGTCTACCACTTTTGATCTCATTTGTTTAGATTTTTTCCACTTAATTTTGTCTTTCTAGTCACATTGTTTTTCTTTTTGATCATTCAATAAAAATATAGCTTCACTCTTTCATCATGGTTTGTTTGTCTTGTCCGTTTCCTGTGTCAGGAATATTATAATCCTGGACATTTTCAACAATCAAGATCTTTCCTCTCTTGAGGTCTGAACTCAAAATTCATTTCTCCATTCTAACCTTCACAAGTCTCTTCTACTTTCATATACCTTAGGGAATGCTATTCAGTGTTTATTGCCTGCATTTGATTTGATAAAGCTCCAAAATTCAGGTATTAGTGTGTCTTATGCTATGATATTTCTTATAATAGTGCTCAGCACAAGCCAAAGCTCAGAACAATGGATGTTCCTCTTTCTTTTGAAATTTTTCACTATAGTGACAGAAATAGTCCTTTCCATTCATAGTGCTCAGTATTTATTATTTGAAGAAACTTGGATATAATTTCTATATTCTTTAAAGGTTTCCTTCATTGGAACATAGAAAATTATTACTGATGGATCTGTGTTAGATAAAAATAACCTAATAAATAACATACTGAGTTACTCCAATGTGGCAAGTATTCTATGTATTACTTCATTCAAATTCACCACAATATTGTAAGTTATTTCTTCAATGATTTCAAAACTGAAAATCAAGGAATTGTTCTGATTTGAACAATTTCCCAAAGTCAATGGGTAGATCTGAGGTTGGAACCTCAGTTTTCTGATTCCATAGGTCTTACTATTAATAAATCACCTGACAGGATAATCCAATGTTGATTGTGTTGATATGACAAATATTGAAAATGCAGTTTCTGAGCCTAACAAGTGAAGGATAAATGCTTTTAAATAGCTGTACCTTTGTCCAAGTTACAATATCATATTCTCAGTATTGAGCTTACATATAAGCTACTTCAGATGGAATGCATTCATGGCCATAAAGAAGACTATATTATTGGTAAACAAGGTAATGATCATCAAGCACCTCTACAGCAAAAGTCAATTAGTACGTCATACTATTACAAATATGGATAAGCTCTAACATTAGAGAGTGAATATATCAATATTTTCAAGATATAATTTATAATATTTTATGCTTACTAAATGCAGTAGCTTTGAAATATGTTATTCCTAGTTTAGGTTTTTATTTTAATTTAATCATAACTTTGCTTTGAAATTTCACAACAGTATCTTATTCTGTGTCAGTGTATACAAAAATATTGATGTGTTGTGATACCTCTTTCATTTTCTTAGAGTTAACATTCATATTTTTAAAAATGTCATTCACTTTTATTTATTAATACAAAGCAGAAGCATCTACATAAATTTATTGTGATCATGCCTCCCTCCCCCACTTTCTTTTCTGATCTAGGGCTGAACTCAAGGGCTTTATGTTCACTGAGATTGCTTGCTCTACTACTTGTGCTATGGCCCTAAGCCTACTTTTTGCTTCTTAATTGGTGATAGCATCAGATTTTTCTTCCTGAGTTAGCTTTGAACTGTGATGTTATGAATCTTGATTTCATGAGTTCCTGGGAATATAGAAGTGAGACACCTGTGCTAAGCTTCCAAACATTTTAATAGTTCATGCTCATAGTTATTTTATATCAATGTGCTAAATTTATGGTAACCCAAGTCTTACATTTACAAAACAAAACCTTATTAGTTTCTGTTTTTAGTCTCAATGGTTTATTATCAAGATCATTTTTAAAACTTCTCTTTAAAAAAGATATTGTTTGTCCTTATTTATACAAGGGAAAATATTTCTTTGCTGAAGAGTTATGCACTTTTTTATTATCATTGGTAATTTCTCCTATGACTATTCTTACCCATCCAGAAACTTGTGACGTGCTATGTGTCATTTGATCTTGCAAATCTGAACTTCCAAGAACTTTCCAAGTTATCTCTAGATAAGATAGACCAAGACTCTCTGCCTTTTATTAGAGTCATCTATGGAAAAATGACTTCGACCCATCAACTTCACTTATTATTAATTGACTGGAGTCACTTAGAGGAAAATGGGGCAAGGTAGGTCAGAGTAAATAAAACTTGGGAAATAGAAACTGGGAATTGAGAGATAAATACTGAATAAGTTTATTCAGAAATAAATTCCAATTTTACTTATTTTAATTAATTTTACTTATTACAAGGTAATCCTTAATTTGTACCATTTCCTTCATTCACACTAGGAGAAGTCTTATTTACCTTTCTAGTGCAATGAGTAATTCATGGAGGTAATCAAAATTGAAATGTAACTTATGAAAAAAAATTTATTTGAAGAATAGTGGCAGACACCAATAATTCCAACTGAAGCAGGAGAATTTGAGGTATAAGGCCAGTCTGGGAAATTTAGTAAGACCCTGTTTCAAAAAGTGTTTCAAAGAAAATGGTAGAAGCATACATTTCAATTTTATGTTTCTTTACTTATCTTACACAGTCTCTTATCATCCAACATGAGGATATATCGGCCTATGCCACTTTACATAAAAACTTGATAAGCATAAAATGGTAAAGATCCTTTGCTCATAGGATTTGTCTTCTCATTTTAGAGAAAAGAAAATTAAGAACTTCAAATATTAAATGTGTCCTCAATAGCATGTCACTACTAGAAAATGACTGTCAGGTCCATCAATTCTTAAATAGCGTATCTTATAATTGAGATTAATTTAAATGTCAAAGGTAAGTAACTGATGACATAGGATGACTTTTCCTTACTATCCCCACAGCAGTTTAGTAGTACCAACATTTTTGTGGATGCATTCTAATTTGTTATGTTTCCTCAAACTGAGCATATTAATAAATTGAAGTGTCGAGTAGGGAAGAATTTGTCTCTGAAACTTCAGACAAAGTTCACAGATGAGATGAGAAATGTATTTCTCAATTTCCAGGTAAGATTCAGTATAAAAATCTGTTTGTTGATTTCCTTTCCCTTCCCTTCCCTTCCCTTCCCTTCCTTCCATTCTCCCTTTCTTTTTTTCCTTTCTTCTCCCTCCCTCCATTCCTTCCTCCTTTCTTCCTTCCCTTCTCCCCTCATTTCCTCCCTCCCTCCCTCCCTCCCTTCCTTCCTTCCTTCCTTCCTTCCTTCCTTAACAGCTGATACAAGTCTTCTTTTGGATTTTTAATCATATGGATTAAATATTGCTAGAAATGCTTTTTTAGAAATATCCTATGAGTGAAATGATACATATAAAGTAAAGTGTAGGTAAACCCAAGGGAATGTAAGCATAAAGACAGCAAGATATTGTCACCACAGTCAGTATATTTTGCCCACCAAACCAAGATAGCAGCCACACATTTCTATTTAAACTGCATTTTAAAACAACCATAGCATTTTCTAGTATAACATTGTCTTCAAATGTCTAACATATATTTACCATTGTCTTTACCTAAACATTAAATGGAAGTGAACATAATTTCAAAAGATCCATTTTACTGAACCTTAAGAAAGATAGATCCAACGACAATCAACATATACTAAGGGGCTATATGATCTTTACTATAGCACCTTATAAATATCAGATTCCTTCCTTCAGTGTCTTTCAAAAGATCAGATTTTTTTGAAAGTTTATTATGGTTGAATTCATTTTAGTATGGGTTGAGCAACAATTTAAAGGACAAAGTAGAAGAAGATGAAACCACATTAAAAAGTAACTCATATGGTAAAATTAAATTATGTGACCTCTATTCTGTGTGTGTGTGTGTGTGTGTGTGTGTGTGTGTGTGTGTGTGTGTGTTGTCTCCTTGGCAATGCTCTCAATTGTATGCTTTTTTCCTTCTTAGGAATCATATTAAAATATCATAAATTAGATTATCATTATCAGCATTCATCTATGCATATATATCTTCTTAGGAATATATTTAACACATATAATAACATTTATATTGAATAACCACACAACACAGAAAATCCTAGTTTTGTTGTTGGTGATCATGGGGCTTGAACTCTGAGCCTAGGTCCTGTCCTTGAACTCTTCAGCTCAAGATTAGTGGTCCACCACTTGAGCCACAGAACCACTTCTGGTTTTCTGAAGGTTAATTGTAGATAAAAGTCTCACAGCCTTTCCTGTTCTGGTTGGTTTTGAACTGTTATTCTCAGATCTCAGCCTCTTGAGTAGCTAGCATTATGGGCATGAGCCACTGGCGCCTGACTAAAAGTGAGTTTTTCAATAACTGCAAGACAAATTTTGTCCAGAATATGGTATAGTGATTTGAGAAAATAACAACTAGAATTATTTATTTTTTCATCCTTGTATGAGTATTTTAAACAATAATTTTACTATATTACAAGATATACTGCTAGCATTCATTAATTCTCAATAAATTACAGAAACAACTGCAATGATAGAACTTATTTCTATTCTCCTAAGTTTTACACTAGATTCTTTGATTTTTAGTCCATGAAGTCTCCACACCATCATAAATAGAAACAAACTTGACTTTCCTAAATGGGAAAATAAACACATGGTTGTAATATAACCAACCCAGATGGCGCTCAGTAGATGAGTGGATCAGGAATATGTTACATATGCATAATGGAATTCTATGCCTCTATCGGAAAGGACACTGCCCCATTGGTAAGGAAATGTAAGGACTTGGAAAAAAATCATATTAAGTGAAGTGAGCCAGACCCACAGAAACATGGACACTATGGTTTCTCTCATAGGGAATAATTAGTACATGTTTAGGTTAGTCATAGCAGAAGATCATAATTGCCCAATAGCTATGCCCTTATGAACACATAAGATGATGCTAAATGAAATGAACTACACATAATGGAAACAAGTGGTATATCATGGTTGTAATTATTTTCAACATGCCATGTGAAACAGTACCCTTTTCTTTTTCTTTTTTTTCTCTCTCATATTCCATTCTCTTGGTTTTACCCCAGCTATCACTGTATCTGACCTTAGTACCCTGGATAATGTATATAAGTGTATTAACACTAGGGAAGGGAAATAGAATACCAAAACTGAGAGACAAAGGGAAAAAGACAAGCCATTCCAAAAGCAATACTTACAAAACCAACTGGTGTAAACAATGGTACAACTCATGGGCAGGAAAGGAAAGGGAGGGGAAGGAGCGGGGAAAAATGAGGGAGGAGGTAACAAGTTAGATAAGTAATGTACTCACTGCCTTATATATGAAACTGTAACCCCTCTGTACTTCACTTTGACAATAAAGAAAAAATTTTAAAAATAAAATCTTAGAAAAAATGAATTGAGATTAATTGATTAAGTGAATGAATTACTACCTATAGTAATTATATCCATTTCTTCTCATTTTACTTTAGAAATATATTTTTCTTTTATAAATTATTAGTACAACTACTATTTACTTCAGAACCATTTGACCAAAATGTAGAGAAAGAAGAAGTTAAACCAATATTAAAAAGATTCATTCGTATGTTCTTGGCAATCCTCTGACTCCAGGAATAAGTCAAGGTCCTCAGGTGGATAAGGAGCAACATAATAAAATTCTTGAGCTTATTGAGAGTGGAAAGAAAGAAGGAGCCAAACTGGAATGTGGAGGAGGACGCTGGGGGAATAAAGGCTATTTTGTCCAGCCCACCGTTTTCTCTAAAATTACAGACAAGATGCACATTGCCAAAGAGGAGATATTTGGACCAGTGCAACAGATCATGAAGTTCAAAACTATATATGATGTGATCAAGAGAGCAAACAATACTAGTTATGGCTTAGCAGCAGGGATCTTTACTAAAGACCTCAATAAGGCTGTGACTATCTTCTCTGCTCTGCAAGCGGGCATAGTGTGGGTAAATTGCTATCTTGTGTTATCTCCCCAGTGCCCCTTTGGTGGCTTCAAGATGTCTGGAAATGGAGAGAAATGAGAGAATAAGGTCTGCATGAATACACTGAGGTCAAGACAGATGCCATGAAAATCTCTGCTAAGAACTCCTAAAAGACACCTTCAAAAGTAAAGACTTCTTCAATGTCTAAGCATCTCCTACAGTTACTAATACAGTGAGATTTAAATATAACCTCCATTTTTTCTTGATTTTTTTAAAACATTGCTAATCATTAGTGCTAACACTACAAATGGAAACCATGTTGTGAATTCTGAAACCATGTAGTGTATTCCTTTTCATATGTGACCCCAATTCCTATCCTAAATAAAAATGATGGATTGGAGTGCACGATAGCTCTATGCTTGTCATAGTCACATGCTTTCCCTTATGGCTACATGTCTTGAATAACCACCTTATAGAAAAGGATCTGTAGTTATTTAGCCTTTTTCCTATTATGACTTCCTAAAGTACTTAACACACATATTAACTGAACAGCAAGTTGTTTGAAATGTTTCCTAGATGTCATGTCTGCTTGTTAAATGAAATGTTTCACTGTATCTGAATACAAAGCTAATAAAACACAATCCTGCAAAAAAAGAAAGAAAGAAAGAAAAGATTCATTGAATGTTCTGGTTCATAATCTTGTTGGTCCATTAATGGGTTTACTACCCACAATGCAGAGTGATGCTGGCTGCCTATATTTTCACAGCTGTATTTCTCCTCATAAACAGAAAGATGCATGTTTCATTGCCTTCTCTTTATCTACTACCTTTTTTAATGCATGAAACTCTGTAATTAGAGTGAGTGATGGATTGAAAATTTTAAAGGCTGCATTAGCTATTTGAGAACAGTGTGACACTTATGCCCACATGCACTGAGAATCTGTCCATGGTTTCCTTCTTACTGTTTCTGATACAGAGCCTTAAACAGGAATACAGTGTCAGGAAGTTTACCTTTCTTTGTGTCTAAATATTGTCTTCATTACTTCTTTCAAAGGAATAGGAGAAAACCAGATAAGCACAGAGGAATAAACCAAGATAGTTCAGTTCATGGAAAATGCTCAGATGGCCTCAGAACAAGGAAATGCACTTAGACAATGGATTGAAAGACAGATAGGGCTTATTCTGGTGAAGTAATAAGACAAGAAGTAACAGAGGGGAACAGATCTTGGATAGCTTTTGAATACTTTTCTTGCCATGTGATGAAATGGTTGCTTAAAGCAGTTGGCTGCATTTAATTATTTTTATTTCAATTTTATTTTTTTAAATGTGGTTACTTCATAGACACATTTATTTTCCAACATCAGCTCTTTACTGGTATAATATAGAATGCCTCATTAGCAATGGAAAATGGGCTTAAGTTCATAGCAGGAATGTTCTGAATAATGTTTTTAGATGTGGAAGAAGTTAACAATGGAGATTGTAGAGCTTCTTACTTCCCTCTGGATAACTTTAAAATATGGGAAAATTTTCAGCTCACACATTTTACATAAGGTCTGTATTCATTACATGAGGTCTGTGCTGCCTTTCTGATGTTCTCCCTCTTTGTTTTAACTCTTGTTGCCTTTCCTTGGGGAAGTTGTTGATAGCATAGAAAAAATACCTTTGCTGAGAACATATAGGGGCGGGGGCTGTTCTATGCCACCTTTGCCTGCCATTTATTTCTACTCTTCATTTTTCTTTTCTCATTCATTCTTTAAAAGCATTGGATTAGTGCACAGATTTAAAAACGTTGTCTCTAGGACAGCTGTACCAAAACACTGGTAAACTTTTAAGAATGCCAATTCTCAGAATTTATATCATCTAGATGAGAAAGTCCCTGAGCTCAAGGAAACATTGAAATTTCATACACTGAAATTGTTTCTTTTCTTTTTTATGACTGAGCAATTGAATCAATACATGAAGGCCATATTGAAAACAAGAAAACACAAAGAGAAGACAAGCTTTCTTACCTGGCCGTGTTGTCTGCTCAATAAGAAACAAATGTTTGGTAGGTATTGCTTTTGGAATGATTTGTCCTTCCTGGAGGGAGAGGAGGGGGGAGGCGGGGAAAATGAGGGAGGAGGTAACAAGTTCAATAAGAAATGTACCCACTGCCTTACAGATGAGACTGTAACCTCTCTGTACTTCATTCTGGCAATAAAGAAAAAAAAATTAAAAAATAATAGTTTCATTGACAAAAAATATGGTTAGTAACTAAAAAATGTTTTTATTCTTAACCGTTCTACAACTTTGCTTTTTTGACACTCAAGTTTTTTTTTTTTTTTTGCCATTCCTGGGCCTTGGACTCAGGGCCTGAGCACTGTCCCTGGCTTCTTCCCGCTCAAGGCTAGCACTCTGCCACGTGAGCCACAGAGCCGCTTCTGGCCGTTTTTTCTGTATATGTGGTGCTGGGGAATCGAACCTAGGGCCTCGTGTATCCGAGGCAGGCACTCTTGCCACTAGGCTATATCCCCAGCCCCAACACTCAAGTTTTTAAATAATGCAATATCTTTCTTCTATAAAAGAATATTATTCCCAAATTGACTGTCCAATTAGAAGCAAGAGTTCATATTCATATTAGTGAAATAGGGCATTATCACCTTTCTTGTCTATATGGAAAGTATTTTTGTGAAAATATTAAGAATATAAGGGAGGGAATAAGCAGGGGAAGGATGGGTGAGACTGTTGAATGGGCAAATATTGATGAAAATATTCTGTTAAACAGCTCTACCTTTTTATAACTAAAGATGATAATAAAAACTCGGTGATGAGAACAAAAAGAAACAAATGTTTGCACAACAATGTTCGCTCTCATTTACTTAAACAAAAGTAGCAGTAAGTGCTAGAAGGAACAGATAACAGTTTAATTTTAAATAGTTTCCAAATTCAATCAACAAATATTATGGAACACATGCCATGCACTAGGTATAGAGAAAACCTTTTAAAGAAGGTAGCTATAGCTAATATACCAAGGACTCTGCAGAGGTTAAAAAAAAAAAGAAATAAAGAGCTGAATCAGTCACTTCTTTTGGCTTCTGATTCATCAAAAACTCCTTTTATATTTCCAATAATTTATACTTTGCAGGTGGAAAATCCTTTCTACCAGAGAGGATGGTTAAATTCCCCCTGATGAAATTTTCTCAAGCTGAGAGTGAGTTTACTAAGAATGCTATCTTTAGGGCATTCTAAAGAA
This sequence comes from Perognathus longimembris pacificus, assembly GCF_023159225.1. Lineage (NCBI taxonomy): Eukaryota > Metazoa > Chordata > Mammalia > Rodentia > Heteromyidae > Perognathus > Perognathus longimembris. The sequence continues at coordinate 74,801,549 of NC_063164.1, read as the reverse complement.
AAGCAAACTGCAGTAGCAGTAAGCTCAGCAGCTGAGATGTTTGCATGTGCCTCTAACTCAAATCTGAAGGCTGAAGCTGAAACATCGGCCACAGCTGGAAAAATGGGATGCAGAACCCTGGCAATGGGCAAAATGGTTATTCATTTCCTCTCTTGTGATCTTTCATCTTTCATTTTTGTGAATCTCAATACATAGTTGAGACTTTTCCCAGATTCACAATCAACTCTGATTATCTGCCTCCTCTCTCCACTTTTCCCTTTTTAGTTTCTTGGATGCTGTTCGAGGAAGAAGATAAAAACTATCTGGCATGGATTATACTTGCAGTTCTCTATTTCTTTCTTTTTTTAAGGTCACTGAGTATTTGTTTAAGGTTTGAGACAAAGGAGAGAATAAAACTAAGGGATAAGGAAAGGCAGACAGTTTGGGTTCTCTTGAAATGTGTTTTTCATTTCTGACCTTGCATAAAAATTTTGTAGCACATTCAGGCTGCAAAGTAAAACATTTGCATAATTTCAAACAGGTAGTGGATTCTTACATAATTTTAAGTTGGTAGTGGTTGTTTTGGTGACATAATTGATAAACTGTGTTTATTGGTTATTTTCCCATGTTTTCACAGCTTTTGATTTTCTTGAGATTCAATATGTGTGGACAATTTAGTTTGAATGGGCAACCTAGTAATCATTTGACTGCTTTAAGCTACTTGTTACCTTTCGCTTACCTGAATATGAACACTTAAAATCTTTGTAATTATTCTAATCCTCTTCAGGAACACATCATGATTAATGGACATAATTGTTGGGGATTTTTAGTGCAAAATATTGAGAAACACAGGTTGGTCTGTGGGCTAAAAGCTCCATCTTCCTTGAAATCACTTCCACTTCATCCTGTACAGTGGTTTCCTATGATATCCAGTTCAGGGATTTTTCCATTAACTTAAATATAGTTTGACATGGCCAGATTGGGAAACACATGAGATTCTGGATATTAAGGAGAGAGAATACATCAAATTGATAGAGTCACAATGCTTCCCACTTATTTATCCCTAGACATCAAAAGATGCTGAAAATAGAGGAAATGGCTTTAACTTTTCACCATTAATTATAATAATCGCTGTGGGTTTGTTGTAGACAGCCTTAATTATTTTCAGGAATGTTCCCTGGAATACTAGTTTCTCCAAAGCTTGTATCATAAAGGAGTGTTGGAGTTTATCAAACACTTTTTCTGCATCTAGAGAAATAATCATGCGATTTTTCAGTCAATGTGGCAGATTATGTTGATTGCCTTGTGTATATTGAACCAGTTTTGCATACTTGGAATGAATCCAGTTTGATCATAGTGTATGATTTTTCTGATGACTTGTTGAAGGCGATTGGCCAGAATTTTGTTCAGAACTTTTGCTTTGATGTTTATCAAGGAAATGGGTTTATAGTTCTCTTTTTTTTGATGAGTCCTTGTCTGGTTTTGGAATAAGGGTTAAACTGGCATCATAGAATATGTTTGGTAGCGAACTTTCAATTTCATTGACAAGTTTGGGAAATACTGGTGTGAGTTCTGTTTTGAAGGCCTTACAAAATTCCGCTATGAATCCATGTGGATCTGTGCTTTTCTTGTATGGGAGATCTCTGATTGCAGTTTCTATTTCATTGCTGGATATCGGTCTGTTTAGTAGGTTTATATCTTCATGGTTAAGTTTGGGCATATCAATATTTGCTAGGAATTTGTCCATTTCTCCCAGGCACCCAAATTTATTAGCATATAGTTTTTCAAAATATTCCCTTATTATATTCTGCATCTTGGTTGTTTCTGTGGTGATTTTTTCCTGTTTCATCACTGATCTTGTTTATTTGGGTGTGCTGTCCTTGTTTTTTGATCATATTTTCTAGGGTTCTGTCTATCTTGTTAATTTTTTCCAAGAACCAACTCTTTATTTTGTTGATTCTGGCTTGGGGCTTGGCTTGTTCTCTTTCAAGGAGCTTAAGGTGGTCCCTTAAGTTGTTGGATTGATGTTTCTCCAGTTTGTTGATGTAGGCACTCAGAGCAACAAATTTTCCTCTGAGTACTGCCTTTTCTGTGCCCCAAAGGAGCTGGTACTTTGTGTGCTTATCTTGGCTTAATGCCATAAATGTTTGAATTTCTATTCTGATTTCTTCGATGACCCACTGGTGGTTCAGCAATGTGTTGTTCAGTCTCCATGAGTTGTAGGAGTTTCTGTGGTGCATTTTTGGGTTGAGCTGTAATTTCATTCCATTGTGGTCTGAGAGAATGCAGGGAATGATTTCAATCTTTCTGAATTTGTACAGATTTATTTGTGCCCTAAAATGTGTTCCACTTGCTGCTGAGAAGAAATGCCTCTATCAGAGAGAACTACACTGCCCCATTCTTAAGGAAATGGAAGGACTTAGAAAAAATGATACTAAATGAAGTGAGCCAGACCCAAAGAAACATGGACACGATGGTTCCTCTCATGGGGAATAATTATTGCATGTGTAGGTTAGTTATAGCAGAAGATCACAATAGCCCAATAGCTATGCCCTTATGAACACATAAGATGATGCGAAGTAAAATGAACTATACATTATGCAAACAAGTGGTATGTCATTGTTGTAATTATTTTCAAAATGCCATGTGAAACAGTATCCTTTTCTTTTTTGTCTCATATTCCTTCCCATGGTTTTAGACCCACTATCACTGTATCTGATCTTAGTACCTTGGATACTGCATATACGTGTATTAGAACTAGGGAAGGGAAAGAGAGTACCAAAACTGAGAGACAAAGCTTTTTTTCTCTCCTATTCCTTCTCATGGTTTTAGCCCCATTATCACTGTATCTGATTTTAGTACCTTGGATACTGTATATACATAGATTAGAACTAGGGAAGGGAAATGGAATACCAAAACTGAGAGACAAAGGATAAAAAGACAAACCATTCCAAAAGCAATACTTACAAAACTATTTGGTGTAAACCAACTGTACAACTCATGTGGAGGAGAGGGAAATGGGAAGGAAGCAGGGAAAAATGAGGGAGGAGGTAACAACTTGAATAAGAAATATACTCACTGCCTTACATATAAAACTGTAACCCCTCTGTACTTCACTTTTACAATAAAGAAAAAAAGATGCTGAAAATACTAGAAGACTGGAATAATAGGATTTATCTAAATGCTTACATGATCTAGGGATGATTATGGGGCTCCTTAGGTGGATTCAGAAATGTAAAAAGAAAAGACTATAAGTGTGAACTAACTTAACAAGTTCATGTAGGAAAGAGACTTGGGCATTGTGTTGAGAAGAAGCTCAGCAGGAATCAAAATGAATGTGATTGTCCAAAGGAATATATGTGTGTGTATAATGAATGTGTATATACACATATATATAGATAAATATGAACATATATTTATGTATATGCACACATTGAAGTTGTATTGTAGTTGGAAAGATCTGGCATGAAATGCTGAATTAAACAGCCTACACTGTAAGCTTAAACGAGTTTATCACATCTTTACCTCTATTTCTGCATATACCACATGAGAAAAATCTCATATATGTATATGACATGAAGATTACAAAATATTTTACTCAAAGATACTTGGCACAGTGATTGACTTCTGTGCTCAGAATCCTCATGAGGATAGAAGTCAAGATACATTCTGTATAAAGGAATATGTTGAGAAGAAATGAGTGATAGTCATTAGAAACTGCAGAGACTGATGTACCAAAGAAAATATAGAGACTTATAGGTAGATCTAATGGCCTAAAGGATTCCTTTAGGTCCTTTAAACTAACAAAAATGTCTTATAGTATAGTCATTCACATAGAAAACATACATAAAAATATTATTAAAATGAAGATCAGATGATTTATGCAGTTTTGGGGTCTACTCATTTCATAAATATTTAGAAAGAAGATATCTTCCTTTAAAAAACAGGAGCATGAAAGAGCTACTTGAGAAGATATTAAAAGCATCTCTGAGTAGGAACAGCACAGAAAGACATGGTTAAAATTATCCTGAATGTTACAAGACGATTATTTTCAATATTCTCTAAATAGACAATTTATTCCATAGTTGAAAATCAACTCTTGTCACCCAGTTGAAACGTTCTTTTCACTTTCAGGATAAAATTCTCAAGGTTCTGCTGAGAACATTTGTGAACATTTTCTCTCACACAATGAATCATCAGTATGTACTTTTTTCTTTATAACTGAGACCCTGAAAATGTATAAGAAATAGGTATGCTTGAAGCATAGCATTTAATATTATGTCTAAATGATTGTGGTTCTATGAATTTTCTTGGTCATGTGTCATAATTCTTGTTACATTTATGTGAATGACCACCAGAACTCTAGCTGTGCAGAAACACAATTCAAAATATTTGTGCCCAATGCTATCCTTAATGTTGAAGGTAGGTAATTCCATAGGAAACACAGAAATTCAAACCAGCCCATAATGATGGGTTCTACATTTCTTATTATTACTCAAAAATAATAAGAAATGTATAATAAAGAGGACATGTTCCATATCAAAGTTGTTCATTAGCATGTCCTCACACATATTCATAGAATGGTACAGTTAACATTTGTTTAAAAATTTTGATTCTCTATATCATTCTCAAAAATACATTAGAGTCACTTAGAAGTCTTTGAAATTGATGTGGCTCATTCTCTTTCCCCTGGAAAAATAAGAAAAACAGGATGTATGGAGATGGCTTGGAATTGCCTTCAAAATTCTCATGGAATTTTTATGTGAGAATAGGATTGATAATAGATTCAGTAGGTAATTCCATTTGTATTTGTGGGAACCCTAATCTGCCTCAGTCTAATTGATTATTTTTGCAGGCCTTCAGTATGTAATGAAAAGGTTTAGAATTTCTAAAATCATGTCATTTATATTTACACCATAAGACTTTCAGACAAGCTATATTTTTTCCTAGAAATTATGAATGATGAACATAAATATCCTACTTCGGGCCTACAACGTGGTATTTTTTGTGTGTGAAACTGCTTATGCTCTTCAAAATTATAAGTAATAATTAAGGAAAATATCATGCTTATTTGTATTTTAATTTCAGCATCCTAAATATGTAGATATGATGTTACTCTTTGAATATGAAATATCCCCTCCAGACTGTTGTGTTTAAGGCTTGGTTCCTATCTAGCAGAACTACTTTGGAATGTGCTAGAAACCTTATGAGATGGAGGGTAGATGGAGGAAGCAGGTCATGGCCATGTTTTTCTCTATCTCTTTTCAGTTTGAAACTTCCTACATTCTGATTGCAAGAGTCACTGCCGTGTTGCTATGCTTCACTGTACATCCACAATGGAGCCAGCCAGCATGATTTGAAACCTCTGAAATCATGAAATAAAATCCATTCTCCCTTGCAATGATTCTCTCAGGTATTTGTTAACAAAACCTGATAGTATGACTCTCTACAACATCTTTTATGACAGTAAGCTTCTTTTGTTTTGTAAGATTTTGTTCACTATTATGCTCCATACAAAGAACAGTATCTGGTATACAGTAGTTGTTGCATAAATATCACAAATGAAGGATGTTTCTACTGTCTTGAAAAAGGACAAACAAACAATGAACAACTTCACAGAGCAAGAATCACACATTTAAAAACAGAGGGAAGAATTTGCTCTGAGGGAACATTCAACTTCACATTAAATATTTTGTTTTCTTTTTAAAAATTTATTCTTTCATTATCTTTAAATAGTTAGCTATTTATTAAATAGTACAAAGGAGTTGCCATCTAACAAAACAGTTCATGAATACATTTTGGGGTGGAGGTGAGGGGCTTGAACTCTGGGCCTGGATGCTGTGACTAAACCCCATTTTCTCAAGGCTAGTGCTCTACCACTTGAGCCACAGCATCACTTCCAGGTTTTTCTGTGATTAATTGAAGATGATTATCTCATGGAATTTCCTGTCCAGACTGGCTTTGAACTGCAATCCTCAGATCTCAGCCTCCTGAATAGCTAGGATTACTAGTGTGAACCACCAGTGCTGGAGTAATACAATTTATCCTAATCAATATCACTCCTTTAAACATTCTCACTTATCCCTCCCTTACCTACCCTTTCTTTCACTCTTCTTTCACTGGGAACAAATTGTATTCTTGTCTGCATTCCGATCCCACCCCCCCCCCCCTTGTCCTCTTCATTAATGTAATACTTTCTCCTTGACACAATCTCACCCTTTTGAGTATATGAATCCTAGTATTTGATTTTGCTGAACTTTCATTTTGAATTTTTAAGGAATTACCAGTATTTAACAGTTTTCTTGTCTATCAATATATTTGTATATCCTCAATTATCACTTACTTATGACTTGGTAAGCTAAATCTAGCTTCCACATATAAAGGAAAACATGAAAACATACTTTTTTTTTTTGCTAGTCCTGGGACTTGAAATCAAGGCCTGGGCACTATCCCTGAGCGTCTTTTTCTTTTTCTTTTCTTTTTTTTTTTTTTTTTTGGCCAGTCCTGGGCCTTGGACTCAGGGCCTGAGCACTGTCCCTGGCTTCTTCCCGCTCAAGGCTAGCACTCTGCCACTTGAGCCACAGCGCCGCTTCTGGCCGTTTTCTGTATATGTGGTGCTGGGGAATCGAACCTAGGGCCTCATGTATCCGAGGCAGGCACTCTTGCCACTAGGCTATATCCCCAGCCCTCGCTGAGCGTCTTTTTGCTCAAGGCTAGCACTCTACCACATCAGCCACAGTGCCACTTCTGGCCTTTTGTATAGATGGGGTGTTGAGGAATTGAACCCAGGGCTTCATGCATGCTAGGCAAGCACTCTACCAATGAGCCACATTCCCAGACTAACATGGCTTCTTTTTTCTCTCTGAGCTTAACTTACTTCCACTTATATTTACAGAATGGAAGACTTTTGCCAGTTACACATCAGACAATGCCTAATATCCAGAATATACACTATAGTGGTTTAAAAGACATGATATTATGAATAACTAGGTTGAGTATATTATCTCTGATCTACAACCTATATTCCTTATAATGTATCCTCAGTTAAATTCATGAAAATATATTTCCTGTTTATGTTTTACAAGTAAATATAATCACTTCACCTGAGTGCTCTGCAATTTATAGCCTCTGGAAAAGAAATACCATTTGGCAACTTGTTAAATATGTAACTTCTCATATAACTTGTGATTTAGCAAGTCTCTCCAGGTGATTCCAATACAACTGTAAATTGAAGAACAGCTAATCTAAAAGTATTACCTGGTAACCCCTCTCAGTTCAGACATTCCTTCAACAGTAGCATTAAAATATAACAATTTGAAAATAAACCTCGGGTATACCCCAAATCCCTCCAGAGCCAGGGTCTTTGGGATAATGTGTAAGAGATCTAGCATTTTAATTATTTCTTCCTATCCTCAAGAAAAACTGTTGTGAATTTAGTCTACTAGCGGTTCAAGGATTGCTGTACAGGACTCGTGGCGTAGGTACCGTGACCTCTGCAGAGGTGGTCACAGTTTTCATGCTATGCTGATGAACAAGGAAGCAGTCAGGCTGAGGGCTGTAGTAGAGCAGTGGATTCTGTAATGATATCATCTCCATGAGTAGTGATACCCATCTCCTTTGTTAAGCTCATGTAAATCTCATGGTCTCCTCTTGCCTTTTTGCCAGATTTCAGTCCTTATGGCAATTCTTACACTCATGAGTTGTATTCCTGGATTTATTTAGGCAGAAATTCATTGAAGTGTTACTCACTTTGGATCTTTCAAAATACAGTACTATAATGATTGAGTTCTGTTGCTGTTGTTTTTCATATTCATTTTATAGGGAGCAAAGAGTCTGCTTAACATCACAGTCACATGCTTACTTTTCAAGCAGAGAGTTCCCAATTAATTTAATTGAGAATAGTAGTATAATCCAATGCCCATCCACCTTTCATTCATGGCTGCAAAGATTTCCAAACTGTGTAGAACTTCCAGGTCAATGCATTAAGTTGTAAAAAGCACTTTCATCCACAATTCATTCTATGCAAACTAAAACAAACCTCACTTATGTTCAGAGCATATACACTGTAAAGAGAAGGCACGAGGTATTCATATTTCCTAGGTATTTACTCTTGAAGAAGGCCAAATGGTGCTTGGATTATAAATCAAAATAATCAGTGATTACTCTGTCATTATTATTTTTTATTTATATTTTAAAAATTTTTTAAAATATTTTTGAATTAAAAAAATTAAAAATACTTAAAATATTTTAATTAAAAAATTAAGTATTTTAACTACTAAAAACCTTCAAGAAGTTATAAATATTACAATAAAGAATTCAGACTTAAATAAAATTATCAATTGCTTTAATACTCCAAAATTAAAGGGAAAAGAAAGTAAACCTCAAAATTATAATATCTATTTTCATATAAAATCAATATTTTCCTAATGGGAACATACTTGATCAAATACTTCAAACAGAGGAGAAAGAATCAGTGTGTAAACTTACCACAAGAAACCGATTCTCCCATTCTCTTCTTCCATCTTCTCCTAAATCTATGGTATACTAATTGTAATAGAAAACATTGGTTTGAGCAAAAGAACAGAATCTCATTGAGGTAAGGGGTTTCAAATGTTTGTTTCAGTTAAATAACATAATGGATCATTTTATTAGGCCTGGTTTCATATAACACTATACATAATTAACAAAACATGTATGACTATGTCCTTACATAACAACTGACAGTATTATAGAAAACATTGTTAGAATGAAATAACATTATGTTTTATCCCTTTCTGATACTTAAATAAAATAATGGACCTGTAAACAAGTTTTATGACAAAAGTTTCACAAATACGGTCAAAAGGTCCGCATGCTGATAATATGCACATTTCACTACTGCAAATTTGGTTCTTGGTTGAAGAAAATGAGAAATTTACTTCTCATTTATTTCTTCATTTAAATATAAACTCATATTGATATTTGATCATAATATTTTCTTTATTTTTTAATAATAAAACTGATTAATAATAGTGATTCTTTAGATATTCTTATCTGATTGATTCTGATTTTTGTTTTCTTTCAAATAAGAGAACATATAGGGGCTGGGAATATGGCCTAGTGTTAGAGTGTTTGCCCTGTGTACATGAAGCCCTGGGTTCGATTCCTCAACACTGCATATATAGAAAAGCCAGAAGTGGTGCTGTGGTTCAAGTGGTAGAGTGTTAGCGTTGAGCAAAAAGAAGCCAGAGATAGTGCTCAGGCCTTGAGTTCAAACACCAGCACTGGCAAAACAAAAAACAAATACAAAACCAAAAACCAAGCAAGAGAACAGACAGTCTTATTTCCTATATTCTATTATTTGGGTAGAATTTATGTAATTTTCTTGGAAGCATTTTTAACAAATTATAAAGATGTTATATATTTATGAAAGCTTTTTTCATCCATAAATTTAATTTAAGGATAAGAGGAAGAACACAGGAAGAAGAAGAGTATAAAACAGGAGACATTGATGGCCATACTTCTTCATCCTGGTACATTCCATAGCTTGGTTCATCTTTTTATGCTCTGCCCTGTGTTTTCTTTTGTGAGAGTACGGGTACACAGTCACTCAACCGAGGAAATTTCTCCACATATTACCTCAAGTTAAATGAAATTTAAGAAGCACTAAATGAATCAGGTTAGAAATAGTATAGCTGTTGGAGTGTTTCTAGTATTTTGATATTCTTTAGAGAAATGTGACCCTTGTTGTTGCCTTTTAAATCAGTTCTTTGATTCATGGCCATTGGATTGTCTTGAAATGAGCATTATAGCAGTGACAGTACAATGACAGTAATTATTGGTGAATGTTAGGCCTGGTAGAAATCAGAACTCATGAGAGAGTGCTTCCAGTAGGAGTATATTATTCAGCCTACTATTATTCAGTATATTATTCATTAAGAGGAGTTATTCATGGTTTATACTTACTTAAACAACTGTTAATAACAATGCATTGTTTGGGGGAAGGAAAGTATGTGAGACTCTTATCTCCAATTAATCACACACACAAATACACGTACACACACAAACAGCCAGAACTGGAGCTGACACAAGTGGTAGAACACTAGTCTTAAGCTACAAAGCTCAGGAAAAAGTGCCTAGACCCTGAATTCAAGCCCCAGGACTGGCACACACAAAAAATGCATTGTTTGAAAGTATAAAATCTGACAACACTAACTGGAAGTGGTGACAAGTGTGTTTGAAGTCTCCATTAAAAAATCTTAGAATGTCACCCCCAGGTAAGGAGTCATTGCCATTACTGTGCTCAGGGGTCACCTGAACAATGAATGCATGGGTCAAAATGAATATCACAAATTACATGATCATGTAAATATTTTCATGTACATACTTTGCTATTGGTTTGTGTGTCAAGAAACATGAAATTTCAATTTAATTTAGGCCTGGCATGAAGTGGTCCACATTATTTTTACTTGTTTTCTTCCCTTGCATTCACTGATAACACAATCCATTCCATTTGCCAAAAATATAATTAAAAATTAAGTCTGCTTATTTTGTGGCTTTTGAGTGTAGGACAGTCCGTGGATTATCTGGGTTGCTCATCTTATCATCATATTAAGTAATATTTACTGAATAAGTCATTATCCATGGTAAGACTTGGTCAGTCATGTCAGCTCCGATGTGGATCTGCATTTCTTAAGCAGAGTTGACTGTCCTCAGGATTGTTTAGAACTGAGATGATCTGCAGATATCCAAGAACATTAGGATATCAGAAGTTTTGAAAATAACATTTGTTGTGAAAAATGTGCTTTGGTCCTAATAAATAACATATTTGATCATTAATAACAATAACTTCTGTTTGTATTTGTTCACAGCTGCACTGATGAGGAAACTGAAGTGCAGAAAATCCAACATGAGTTCCTCCAGGCCACACAGTGAGGCCAGATAGAGCCAGGAGAAACTTTATGAACTCTAGACTGTCAGATTAACGTTCTATCAGCTAGACCTCCAAGCGAGTCTCATGTAGGTAGGAATAGCTTTCTGCAAAATGCTCGTAAAGTGAGTCAAAGCAATGCTTCATACCATGTGATTTCTAATTTGAAATGCAAACAAATGCCAATTTGTTTGACTTGTATTTATAATTATTGCCTTGTGAATTACTCATCACTAAATGCTTTATAAATATTTTCTCTTTCTTCCCAATGTCTATGGCATGATCACAGCATAGAAAATGTTGGCTTTCAGGGATTTATTAATAGCTTCTCTTGAAATTTCGTGTTTCTGTAAAATAGAATAAAAGTTCTTTAAAAAATCTTGAATTTGAATCCCTTCCCAGACAATGGCTTATCTGATGTGCTTAATAGGATGAACTACAGTATAGTGACTTTTATTTCAAGAATCCATTATACAACAAGAAGAAAAGTAAATATGCATACTTAAATTTCATTGATAATGACTGTGGCATCAGCTCCAGCTGAGAGAGTTTTAAACTTTGGTAAGACTGTGTAAATCGAAGGCATCGTCTTGTATGCATTCCTGAATCTGGTTTCACTTTTACCAATAATGAAGAAAACAAGGCAGTGGTCATAATATTGCAGCATGCATCATATGCTTACCATAATTTCAAATTTAACTCTACACAAAGAACTGAGCCCATTATTCTTGAAAATAAGAAGTAAATCAAAGCATTTTATAGATGGTAAAAGAAATATCCCTTTACTCAGAAACTCAACAAATCCAGGGTAGAAAGCAGACTTCAGAAACTTGATTCAGAATATTGCCTCTAATCTCTGTTTGGAATTATGGTAATATTAAATAATTTTTAAAGAAAGAAAGCAGAAGGTTTCTTTTTTCATTTTTAGTTTGGTTGTGGCTAGTATCAAATGACAACAGTATACATGCATTTTTGTGTAAAACTTGATACAACTTGAAATCATCCCAAATATAAAATAGTTCAATATCCACTTTTAAAACAAAATAGAAATTCTAATTTTAACACTAAAAGAGTGACAGCAATCCCTTTAAGAAAGAATAGGAGGAGATTCATTAGAAAAATAACAGAAGAACAACTTGCTTATGAGAGGGCCATAGAATGGATGCATAAATAGAGATCAAAGTTTTAAAAAGTTAGATATATTGCTGGAAAAGACTGTGCTAAGTCAAACATTGACCATAATATAGTCAGTGTGGAGAAAGTAATTTCACATTTTGATGAAGATGGGGAGAAATAATACCCACCTCTATGTGCTAATAATAAGTATGATCAGGTTAAGGACATAATAACCAAAACAAGTTCTTAATTTAAAAGTGTTCAAGGAATGTTTAAATGGATGTGGCCCTAATCCATTAGGTGCATACATTTGATATTTTTCAAATCATATATCTACTATTCTGCAAATGTTGGATAAGTAGACAGAGAGAATATATATATATATATATATATATATATATATATATATATATAGAGAGAGAGAGAGAGAGAGAGAGAGAGAGAGGGAGGGAGAGAGAGACAGACAGAGACAGAGAGATAAACAGAGATCAAAGGAGGTGGGGAGGGAGGGAGGTAAGAAGAGACCGTGGGAGGGAGAAAACAAAAGATAATTTGATTAAATATTAAAACCCCAACCTATACCTCAACAAGCACTCATTTGATCAATGACAGTGTAATTAGTATGACAAAACGGCAAAATAACATGAAGATCAGAGTGAAGGAGTAGAAGTGATTACTTTAAAAGAAATAAGGCTGAGAGCAAACACTGGACACCTAAGGGACATTAAAAAGAATAGTCAAGAATGTCTCGATTTCCATTTTCCTTATCCATTTCTTCCTCCCACTTCATTGGTTAAGTATTATAGATTTCAGTAACTGGCATGGAAGTGGTATGCCTGTCAGCTGTTCACAATGTAGAATCTTGAAAAGGTCAGCATAGCAGCAGTATGACAGGTCATGTAACTCATTATATACCTTATAATTCATTTGTACGTGGAATGAGAACTAGAGCAAATTAATGCTAACGCTACCTTCAGACCTTTAAAAACATGTTAGTTATATTGAAATTTGAGGTTTGATTTATCTAGAAAGACAAATAGACATTTCCTCACAACCTGCTACCTTTCTAAGAAGCTGCAGAAATTGGAAATAAGTTCATTTGCTTTGAAAATGCTTAAAGAAAAGATGTTGGAAGCTGAAATGAGCTGAGAGTGGATAGAGCAGATTACATGTAATAAAATATTCACAGTTATCATGTGCATTTAGGTTTTGGTCAGTATCATTTACACATTATTTCCTGACCAGTAAAAAAGCCAAAAGACTTTTAAGTCATATAGTTTTAAGAAATAATAAAAATAAAATAATCAATAAGGCAGCATATTTACCATCATTTTATTGTAATAAATCTGTTCATTGTGGAGACTTTTCTTGCATTGAAATAAGCATAATTTTGTTCTATTAATAAAAATGTTTATTAACTAGAAAGCAGCTCACATATATTTCATTTTCTTGTACTAAAATCCAACAGTAAATCTTAGAATATGCTACAGGTGATTGCTATGGACTCATGTGAGTTAATTATCCATAATGCATTTTCTCTAACCCAGATGTCCCATTTTGCCTCTGATACACTTAGGCACATTTCCTAATGGCAAAATCTATTAGAATGAACAATATTCTCCCAAGGGAAGTGGCAGAAGTCTTGTCACTTGAGATGTTTAAAACTGCACTAGATAAAGTATTAGAGACTTGTGAGTGGCTGGACTCCAACCTACCCTCAGGACTTAGTGGGCTCATTCCACCTAAAATCTCTTATTCATTGGGTGTTTTCACAGCTACATAACTTTTAAATAGACAAACAGCAGTCTATATTTTAAAATGGAAATTTAGTTTGGTCTACAGAGTGTCAAAATAGAGAGGTGACAAGACAAACCAAAAGTGAGTGGAAGAAGCCTCATTGATGTTTGATTGATTTCGGGGAAGGTTGACCAAACACAACAGTATATTACAGTTTAGAAAATGTCTCAACTTTTTTTTTCAAATATTTTCTGTTCAAGGAAACCCAAAACACATTTGACTAAAGACTTTTTCTTTAATTTTCAAACCCATGTGTATTTCAAAGGAAATTTAATCCATGTGTTTCTGATTCATTTACACTTAGCTCATCAAAATGTGGTTTTGTAAGACCCATTTGATGTCCAAGATGCCTTGTGAGCTTTTTCATAAGCCTTTTTTCTTTCAACCAGGAAGTCATTTTGCCAAGAGTCAATGGAACTGGAATCCACAAAAAGAGTTACTTCTGTTTAGGATCTTAACAAAACAAGAAGTTGGTGGGAGCTGATGGGAGAGAAGAGAGACACTGGGGTAGAGAGTTTGAGCATCACGTTCCTAAATGAATTACCTATTCAAAGGACTTGAAAAAATAACAAGTGTTTCCTCAGTTTATGGTAAATAAGTTTTTGAACATCTCATAGAACTCACTAGGTGACTTTTATCATAGGGTAACACATTGTCATATAATCTATAATTCATCCATTAATATGTCTCTGGAATATCTGTAAGCAGGGCTGTAGTGACATATTTACCACAGACACAATTATAAAGAAGTGATGTAAGGGGTATTTAGCTAGGCAATATTTCTATTTAAAAAATATAAAAAGACCTACGTTTAGTTTTTCTTGCTCTGTGCACAGCATTTTTTTTCTCAGAGAAGAAATAAGATTTTTAAAAAAAGGTTACTGAATGTGCTGATTCAGGTGCACACTGTCCAGTATCTCACTGCTAGTGTTCCTAAGGAGCATCTGGGGTAAGCAAACATGCATCCGGTCCATCCATCAAGAGTGCATGAGAAAGCCAACAGTGTTTGCACCTGCAGGATGAATTACATCTTTGGTGAATGTGGGAAGCTACATAATGAGACATCTGAGCGGCTGACACATTTCATTCCTCTAATACCTTCCTTCTTGTACTCTTTACTTTTTCTCACTCCATCGTCTCCTTTCCCCCAACCTTTATACAATCACTACTAGATAATGGAGCAAATGTGTCATATCCATCCAAAGATGGGTTGACATAGATTGCACATTGCTTTCATTTCGTTGTTCTTTGGATAAATTCTTCATTGAGAATAAGATAATGAAAACCATACAGTCATTGAACACAAAAATCTGCTGTCATTTTGGCTGTTCTCTTGCAGCCCATTTTATTTCATAAAGGCTGGTCTCTGAATGTCCTCTTGTAGCATGTCTCAACCAGGTGTAATCCTGCCCCCTATGGGCTTGCATAATTCAGTAAATACTGCCAACTTCTTGCCTGTCTATCAGAGATCTCATTTGAATACATCACCTCTCAATAGCCTTGTACAGCCCTAGAAATGTGGTCTGTTATATATTTGTATGCATTCTCTCTCTGGATCTTCACTGTGGGAGTCAAAAGTAAAAGTACCAGTATAGGTAACAACTGACAACTAAAAAAAAATATTAGAAGCACTTTCTTTTATTCTTATGATCTTTAATTTTGAATGACTACATGATTATAATGAATATTTTGTTATTATGGGTGATTGTGAATTATACTATGTTTAGGGGCAGAATTTTGACAGTAGAAGGCAGAATTATAAAATTTCAATTTTGCAGCATGTTCAGACTACAGGTGTGAGGATAAACAATTATTAATTGGCTCAAACTGCCATAGCAGTGGATGGAAAGGCTCAAAGCAATAAAAATACAGATGAGGTCCCTGGAATTTGAACAAAAGTTCATTTTCACTTTGTAACTTGTCAGACATCAGAGAAATATTAAATTCACTTCTGAAAACACAGAGGTAAAACATATTGTTCAAAATTAAAGAATAAATTTTCTGAAAATAGACTAGAAAGACTCTTGTCCTCACAGAACTTATGAAAACAAAATCTATTATTTCTTATTCCATTCTTTATTTCAAAGATGCTTGAGAATAGAAAATGCAGTACCTACACAAAATGCAAGTCTGATGTGTCAGTATTTCTCTTAAGTTTCTAAAGCATTTACCTATACTGGTAATTACCTAAGAAATGAAATAAAACCATAGCTACTTATCATGGCACCATTAAGCCAGAGTGATGTGAACTTTGGAAATGAACATTTTTTTGCTGTGCTTTGTTGGCTAGAAATAGATGATTTACAAACAAAACAGATAAACTCTCCCCCCAAAAATAAATAAGATGGCCAATAGAAAATCATAGAATTGGAGTGAAATTTTAAAATAGAAATATCATTCATTTCCAGTTGTCTTCATTAACAGAGTTGAGAAGTAATAAAGTTGACCCCCCAAATCTTTCATATGTGACTTTGCAATATGTAGTCCACTTCATCCAAGGAAGAATTTCCTGAAGAGTATACTCTAGTCCTTGCATCCATTTTGGAGCTTGTAGGGGGCCACTCCTTGCATCCTGATGCAACCTTGTGGCATTAGAACTTGCTTTTACCATAAGTTCTCCAAGAAGGGAGGGGCCAGAGTATTTCATAGGAATTCTCACCTTGGTTACATCCATGAATAGCACGAACTAAGAAAACCAGAAAACTAAGAAAAGCAAATTATCTACTTCTGAGAAAATGACTTATCCTTTGGTTTATTAAAATTTTTATAATGTATGCACAACCAACATGTATATATGTTAGTAAATAAGATAAGATCCATATTTGTGAGCTTGAACTGTCTGTAACTTGGGGTGGTACTCTTTGCTTATATGTGTGTATTATACTGTATACTACTATATATGTTTCTACTATATACTATATATTAATATATATGGTTGAATACATTTGATGTATATTATATGTTATATAGATATAGGCATGGTTATTGGAACAAAATATACAGAGGAGCTCATGCTAAATGAGACCTAGGAACTTAAATTTTACTTCATCTCCAGAAGCCAGTTTCTCCTCCTGCGTAGATCATCATTTTTAAAATAATTAACTGAATCTTTAACTTAATTTGCAGCGTGGGTACAATGTACACCTCTTCCCAAAGCATGCTTCTTCTCAAAGAGCCTGTAACTAAGCAAAAACTGAGGCTGTTAGTGATTACTTTACTAATAACTATGCCCTTTTGTTTCCCAACTGCAGCTTCCAAGGCCTACAACACTGACTTCACATGTGAAAGAAATCCATGACTAGGAGGAGACAAAATAATATTAATGACTTATGCAAGCATACCGCAACAAGAAAAACATAGTTCAAGTAAGTTGTGAACCATATTTTACTTAATGAGTAGCACTGTATGTCTGTTGGGTTTCTTAGAGCAGTGGATGTTCTTCCTCCGCCCCCTCCCCCTCCCCCTCCTCGGGTTCTGGTGGATGTGGTGTATTCCTGGCCTGTGAAGTCACAGATGGAGATGAAGAGAAGGGTCTATGATGAGCACAACTAGTGGCTCAGAAAGCAGTGTGACATGCTGCTAGTTTGGGTGATAGTGCTGTACGGTCCATGGGGCAACAGGCAATGATACATTCAGGTCAGAAAGATTTTTACAAAGGATTTTATTTAGCCAGAAAGTACTGGCGGGCCAGGACTGCAGGTTGGGATCTCAAGATGTAGTCCCAGGTGCTCTCAAATGGCTGCTTATAAACCCCCAAACTACAGGAATTTTCCCATTAGCTTAAAAATAGTGGCTAGTAAGGACATCTTGAACATCACTGGTAATCATCTAATCATCAGTTGGCAAAACAAGATGAAACTCTCTGGACGGTGTGTGTGTGTGTGTGTGTGTGTGTGTGTGTGTGTGTGTGTGTGTGCGTGTGTGTTACAGGTGTGATCAATACAGAACAAAACAAGTTCAAACAAGTTGGGTAAATGTAACTACATAACTTTACAGCAGGGGCCAGTTTCATAAAAGTTTTACATTGAACAACACAAAACAATAAAAAAGAAAAAGTTTTAGCAATACTTTTTTGTTGAAAGCTAGCATAGCAAGAGATAATTATCTTCATTTCAATAGCTGTTGGGTGAGAGCTATAGCCTGCATTTGTTCTTTGTCTTGGATCTGAGACCTGGATGTCAAGTGTATGCACCTTTTTCCATAACATGCTCAGGCATAAAAGCCTTTGGTTAGCCAACTAAGATAAAGTCTCTCAGGGCCATTCTCCTTGGCCCAAAACAAACAAACAAACAAAAATCTGTGCCAGAATAGTGGGATAGAACAGATCTAATCTCAGTTGTTTGAGCCAATTTGAGCATGTTAGCAAACTAAATTAGCTGTTTGTTTCTTTAATAGATGTAATAATTGTAAAGATGCATAAAATTGTTTTTCCTGATGGTCCCTCTGGCTTACTTTCTCACCTTTCTTTGTTTCCATTTCACTTGTGATTCATAGAGACACAGAAATGTGGAGTGATCCTACCGTCCACTATGCTCTTGACAAATCTGTCGATCTATTGCTGGTAAAATCAGATCCATTTCTTATTTTGTATAGATAAATGTGTTCCTTTTAATTATAAAACTTTATTATTGGCCAAGTAATAAAAATTTGAATAATGTAAAAATATTAGTCACTTTTCCATCTCTCTAATGCTACTTGTATTCTTTTATGTGAGAGATGGAAAATTTTTTAGAATAGAATCGAATCTATATGTAATATTGTGGGTAAAGGAGAATAAAAAGAGACTTTATGACTCATTCCCAGACTGGTATATATCACAAACGATGAACTCAGGTCTAAACATTAGTACAGTGCTATTTCAATTTGCAACATAAATATCATCCTAGGAGAAGACCTTTAGATAAAACTATCTTAATAGTTTGTATCTGAAATATCCCCCAAGGGCTCATGTTTTGAAGGTCAGTTCTCAACGTGAAATCTTCAGATTAGGATTTTGGGGAAGTGATTGAGCTGTGAGGGCTCTTACCTCACCAATGGAGTATGAATTCACAAGTTGATTGGCTTGTGGAAGATGATGGAGACATAGAAGTTAGAATATAATTGACTTTGGATGCATATCCTTGAATGCTATACCTTATCACTGGCCTAGTCTTCACCCATTCCCCCACCCCACCCATTACAATGAGATATACAATGTAACCATACTCTCTCTGCCATGATGCATTAAATTTTATTTCACCACTCTTTCTCTGCCATGATGTTTTTTGTTTGTTTGTTTGTTTTTTGTTCTTGACAAACACGCATAATGATGGGGCTAATGTACCAGGAGCTGATACTTTTGAAACTTGGAGTTCCAATAAAGATTTCTTCTTTACATTGATTTTCCCCCACATGTTTTATTGCAGTGAGTGAAAGCTGATGAACACAATTACAGATATTCTTGGAACTCAAAAAATTATTGTTTTGCAAGAAATTTTAAATCAGAAAACAGATTAAAATGGGACTTGCTAATATGAATTTGGAGCCACAGAACCGCATTAGTTTGCAGTTTTCATTGTACCTCTAGGGAGGCCTCTTAGGTAGCTGTCTTAAAACCACCAATTTTATCCTCAGTGGTGGTGACTGGACTTCAAAATTATTAAAAATTACCTTATCATGTAATAAAGAGGTGATGGTTTAAATGACAGAAATGCATTTTGCATAAATTTGGGGGTTCAATTGGGATATTAAGTTGTTTTCAAGCATAGTTTCTTCTGACACTTCTCCATTTGTTGATGGCTGTTTTCTCTTGAGTTTTCACATGATCTCTGCATTTGTCTGCTTGTCATCTCTCTTCACATGGGTACTAGTCACACTGTATCAGGGACCACCTTAACAATGCAATTTTAATTTAATTACTTCTTTTAAAACTTTCTTAATCCAATTAGGCTTGTGCAACAAAATTTCTTAGACTGGGTAGACAATCAACAGACATTTATTATTCACATTCAAGAGGTCAAAGCATCAGCAGATTCAATGTGTGCTGAAAATCCAATTTTGAATATAGCAAATATGGTAGGAATTATTCCTACTATTATATCACATGGCATAATAGCCTATCTGTTCTTATAGCAGTCAAGAGCTTGAAGTTTTCTCTCATATTTGCTCTGAAATGAGTGGCTCTGTTGGGAGGTCACTTGACAAGAAACTGAATAAAGCCTCCTACCAATAATCAGCAAGAAGCTCTTCCCCTCATAATTATAGTCACAAATAGTGAATTCTGCCAACAATCCAATTGAATGTGGAAGCAGATTCTTCCTCAATGAAGCCTCCAGATAATAATCGAAATCCTGCCCAACACCTCTGTTGGGGTTTCTTAGGGTAAAGCTTTGACTGGATTCCTGACTTAAGGAGAAAAAAATAGGAATGTGTTGCTTCAAGCCACTAATATTGTGATAATTTGTATATATTATGGAACATTGTTTTAAAATCTGAGTGTGGCTTTGGAACAGGGCTCTGGGTGGAGGCAGGAAGAATGCTGATCAATCTGATAAAGAATGCCTGGATAGCCTTGAGCAGATTTTTAAAAGAAATCTGGACGTTAAAAACATCATTAGTGAGAGCTGAACATGAAATGAGAAACCTGTTTTTCCAAGTTGAAGGAAGAATGATCCTTGTTAAAAAGTGACAGAAAGTTTAGCAACATTGTCTCCCAAACTTATGTCAAAGTGGATTTGTAAGGGATGAGTGTGGTCATCCATGTTTACAAACATTTGCTTAGCTAGGTTTATAAGAAAGGATTGAAGGTGCCACCATGAATCTTGATGATTATAGCATTAACAAAAGAAAGAAACCAGGACTTGATTACATAAATACTCAGTTCTCCAACAACTCCAAAAATTTAAGAGCTTTACTGTCAAAATAGCTACCTCTGGAGAAATAGTCCAAGATATGACTATACAATCTTTTAATAGAGTCATTAAAATATTGGAAGTGTAAGAATTCAGTCACAAAATGGGCCTTTTAAGAGATTAAATATATACCTCATAGATTCTCCCAGTCAAGGATAAGGAGGATTCTATTAAGTGAAGTAAGATATGCTTTAGCCATTTTAGAAGAAGGCCAGATAGAGAAGGAGACATCTCAGAAAGATATGTGGTGCTTTTATCTAATGGAGTGAATCCTGTGAAAGCCAGAAGCTCACAAAGTACTTGAGATCACTTTTTAAGGTACTATCAGCATGCATTAAGGACAGACATTCCAGTATAAAAGGAAGATGGTGTTCCTCCCAAAAATCTACTGGCAAGACATGCTGATAAAATTTCTCAGTAGCTACCTTTCAAGAAAAGGAAGACTAGGTGAGAAAGCAGAGCCCCAACATCCAGGGAGGAGCTTAGAATAGTAAGAATTTTTCTAGTCTTGAATAGGGAAACAAAGTGTTTGCTACCTGAACTTCCATTTTTCCAAGTTTTCTTTCTTGTTTTTATTAGCATATACTAATTGTACAATGAGATTTCATTTCCGTACAAACATAATTTATTTTGATCAAATTCTCCTTTTCATTTCTTTGAACTGAATTATATCATCTATAGGTGTATGTACCTCAGATTTATATTGAACTTGTCAGTGGAAGATGGCTTACATACTTAGTTTCACAGTATTAGTATAATAAATTGGAAGGAATTATTTCTTAGAAGCATCTATAATTAACAGATGTTTGCTAGATATCCCTTATGTAGGTATAGTTAATTTAAATGAGATTTTCAATTTTGAGGAGATGAGGGTCTACAAATATAGAAGGGAGTGAATTTGTCCTGAATGTGGGAACAGATATTTATCCTTGGCAGGCAAAGGGTGAAATATGGTCCACAAAACTAAAATGAACCTTGTCATTCCCAATTTCATTTCCTTGTATATAATCTGTCATCACAGATTTTAGGTGGGACTTATAACTTAAACACACACACATATCTTAAAGGATATGTATATATATATACATACATATATATGTTGAGAGAGATGCATATGTATAGATATTGAAGGAGATATCTATAAATACTATATATCTCCAGGTATTCCTTTATATATCTACATATATAGATATTTATCTATCTAGGTTATATATGTTTATGCATGATATATACTATAAATATATATCCAATATATGTATGTATATTACATAACCTATAAGATGTCATTTCAAAGACATTAGTAAGAATATTAGTAAGAATATTAGTAAGAATTATCTTGTTAGAAATCTCAGTGCTGCTTGTATTGAAGCAATCTCTCATGAGTTTTACAGCCACATGGAAATGAATTCTGTCAACAAGCTGAATTAACTATCTCCAAGGCAAGTTTCTGCTTAATCCATACTTGTTGGATTCTTACACTCTTCCTCTCACCTATATTGGACATTCACTCAAAACAAGAAATTTGTAGAAGTTTGAAGTTGGAAGTAATGGTGGTTGTCTCCACTGCCATTCTGACACTTGGTGGGATGATAGTAGAACTCAATTGATGGAGGAAGAATACCATATTTAACTTTCTCAATGACCCAAATATTTTCTCCTAAGTAGCTTGTGATATGTGCATACATGTTCATACAAAAAATGTATGCTCTCATTCCATATATAAAATAGAGATAAAATGATATTAAGCAGCAAAGGAGAAAATAATTTTTGTTCTCTTCTTATTAGCAAGGAAGCCCCCAAGGTAATGTCATCTGTCTCATTGGGTAGCTCTGATTCACAAGCCTGCCATATAATAGTCCTTTCAAACAGAGAGGGAACAATCCTGACAATAAAGACCAGTTAAAATTCTCCCAAGTCATTAGAGTTGAAGTGGGCATTGATGAGTAAGATTGGGGACTGCTTACTTGGGAAAAGGTCCAGTCAATAGTTATTTAGCTACATAATAGTTTCTTTGAAAAAAATGGCATGATTTTTATAAATACATATATTATAACTGAAAGACTGATCATTCCAATGAGGAGATTTTTGGAGCAGAAATACACAGCAAACAAATAAAATTAAATTAAAAAATTAAAAAACAAATTTTGCTTCTCTGCCATGAAAAGCACTGTCCCATGTTAGTAGTGTGAAAGAGAATGCTTGAAGTAGGGAGAATGATTTGTTCAGTGTTATGTGGAAGAACTTCATTCTGTAGCACATGAAAGAATTGTAAACAATACACTTCTCTAATTCAAGAGTCTGAAGTCACATTTTTCTAAATAAAAAACGGAACACTCATGTAATCCTGTGGAAAGACCCCCACCACACTTGTTCTGACTCTCTTTTCTAACCTGGTTTACATCATAGGTCACTTTCCATAAACACATAAATAAACTGAATTCTCTCCCATTAAAAAAAATGAGTTAACAAGAAATAGTACTGACACAACACTGGTCTTACTGTCTGCATGATGCACAACTCCTAAGAAAATCATAGCTGTGGTGTTGGCATCCCTGATCCTTTCCTTCTCAGATCCATGGTCCAGATTACTGTCTTATTTCTTGGCCCTACCTCTCACTAAAAGAACTCTTTAGAATCATTTTCTCTACTAGTCATTTTTTTTTTCTTATTGTATTTAATTCTAATGCCATTGCCATCTGACTTCTACCATGCCCAGAAGTACAATGATGCCTATTACAAAACCTAAAGATATTTTTCAGTCCTTATTCTGTTGATCCTTCCACAGAGCTGGATTCTATTTCTTGAAACACTCTCTTCTCTTTTCACATTCTCCCAGTGCCTCCAACCTCTCTGAATCTGCCATTGCAATCATTATTGGAATTCTTTCCAACCTACATTGCTCCATATTTTTTCATAGGCTTCCTTTTCTACTAAGGTGTGATTTAGACATAGCAATATAGATATGTATAATTAAAATCCTATTTGGTAGTTTTATTGTTTCACAAAAATTATGGATTTTTTAAACTTTTCATTATTTTTAAGTACTAAGGATTTAACTTATTCTCAGACTTGCTCTGTTCTTTAAACTATAAACCTAGCCCCTTTTCTCCTTGATTGTTTTTGAGATAGAGTCTTGCATTAGGCTCTGATTGGCCTGGGCTGCAATTCTCCTCTGTGTGTGTTTACATTGTTGTGGATGGACAGGCACACAAGAGTTAAACTCACTGCTTAATCTCCATCATTGTTACAACTATGCCTAGCAACTGGTTGGGATGGCATATTTCAAACTTTCCTTTCCTTGATCTGGCCTTGACTGCAAGCTCCTGATTTTCTCCTCTGAAGTAGAAAGGGTTACAGGAATGAACCACAACACTCAGCCCCCACCCCCTTTTATTTTGGAATATTCATTTAAACTTGGTAGTGGTTCAATATAATTTTAGACTTTATATAAATATCATTTTGTGGACTTCCGGGAAGACAGCAGAGCAGCTGCAGTGCAATAGCTCAGCTCCCTCCAGCACCACAGTTTTCCCACCCCATAGAAACTTTTACCACTATAAATACAACCAGTGTAAGTTGTAACCGTACAGGGATTCTGGCCAGGAAGGAAAAATCGACTTTGCACGTCTGAAAACACAGATTCAAACTCTGGGCAGTATCCCACCGCCACGACAGTGTCGGCTGTGCTGGCACAGTGCCCATCAAAGCAACCCGCACTCCACGGAGGTAAAGCACACAGCGGAGACCAGGCGGCGCCTGAGCACGGACAACCTGAAATCGCAGAGAAAGCGTGAGTACCCACGAAAGATATTCTCACTCGCGCCCACAGAGCAACTCCGGCAAGGCAGCCCTGCCCCCACCGCCAGAGCAAAGCGCCATCTTTGCCACTGGCATAGGGTCAGACCAGATTGGAACTAAAGTGGGCCTGGGAAAAGCGAGGTCAAATTAGCCATCTTTTAAAAGGGCAAGAGGGACCAATCAGTGAGAGCCAACTCCACCCAGGAGAACTACCCCTGCCCAGGCGGGAGGCATGCCCTGGGCCTCGGCTTAGGCAGAGGTGCCCCACCCTGCCCGCCGGAACTTCTAAATTTAAGCAAAAACAGCCACCAGCTCCCAGCGGCAGGGAAACAGCAGACAGAGGAACCTGAGACAGTTAAACGGTCCCGTCACAGAGGAAGCCTAATTCCCAGCCCGAAAAGGAGCTACTTTCCAAAGCCACCTCTGAGAAGGAGGCCACCCGGTGCAGGAGGCAGAAGCCTTGCACAAGCAAGCACCTCTCAGCTGGGTAAAACAGGCCAGAGGTGCCCCTCCCTGCTGAGTTCACAGCCTATTCAAAGGCAGGCTGTAAAGGCCACAGCCCTGCAGCAGACAGAGGAGCAAGCTGAATTCTGCCAAACCCAGAAAATCAGAAATATAGACTGCAGACCATCACAAGGAAACCAAAGACTGGGGAAAGACCACCCAAACAAAGAAGACTCCATTTTTTTTTCTTTATCTTTTCAACATTTCTTAAACTTTAAAAAAAATTTTTTTTTTTTTCAATTCGGAAACGTCTTTTTTTTTTTTACCCCATGTTTTCTATTTTTACCTGTTTGTTTTATCAAGTTTTTTTTTTCTTTTCTGTGTGTTTGGGTTGTTCCTTTGCTGATTTTTTAAAATTTTTTTTCCTTTAATTTATCTTCTTTTTAAAATAATTTTTCTCTGTTGTGTGCGTCTGTCTCCCACTACTTTTACTTTATTTCTCTCTTTGCGTTCTTTCTTTAAAACTTACTTTCCTATGAAGAACACCTCCACTCTTTTCTGCTAACTCTCCATTATCTATCATTGCAACCTTATTCTCTCTACTGATTCTACTCTTCTCGACACTTCCATGTCACTGAAACTAAACCAAAATCACCACCTCCCCTCCCAAATACATTTTACTCTATTCTCTTTACTACCTACAACTTTCCCTCCTGACTTACTGCCTGGACCTCCAGTCTCCAATGACTCCTGGTTATTGGATAGAGGGTATCCCAGCTTAATCCGAGTGAATCAAAGGGGTTCATAGAGAAAGCCAGTCCTAAAAGAACTTAATATAAAAACAAGAATTGTGTATAGGGTTGTAACAGTAAATAAGTAACTACTGAATACAAGGCCCAGGATCAGTTGTTATAATGAGATTGTATTTTCTAGGAGCAAAAGATCTAATTTTATAGACAGGTATACAGGGTATCTGTACATAATTGTGAACTTGTAAGATTTACACAACAGTGCTTGGTAAGGGCTGCGTTGGGTCTTAAACGGTGCTCACAGGTGCTGGTAGACTGGCATCCCCAATTCAAATGGGCAGAAGAAACACAAGAAAGATGGCAAACAATGAAGTCTTAGCTTCCACTCAAAACAAGCAGGAAGCAGAGCAGTCAATAAAAGACATAGAAGAGAACCCTCAAAATGCTCTACAAAGTCTACTGATAAACATGATAAATGAAAAGTTCAAATATATTCAGTCAATTATTCTAGAGCGTGAGGAGGCAAAGCAAAAATTAATGGAGAGTTTCATGGCATCCACAAATAGAAAGATAAATGAACTTCAAGCGTCAAATGAAAAGATAGCTAACCAGCTTAAAGATTTGAGACAACTCTCAAAACCAAAGTAATGAAGTTAATGAAGTAAAGAAGTCCATACAAGACCTAAGAAATGACATGGAAATTATCAGGAAAGACCAGTCAGAAGCAAAAGAGATTAGAAATCAAGTAACTAGCCTACAGTCCCAACTAACTGAAGCAGAGGATCGAATTTGGTGAGCTGAAGATTCCTTAGATTCTATGAAGAAAGATCAAAAATCAATACAAATCCAGTCCAATCAACAACACAGATCACTACAGGAGATTCAAGATATGATCAGGAAGCCCAATTTAAGGATAATAGGTATTGAGGAAAACTTGGAGAAAGAGGTTAATGGGATAGGCAACCTATTTAACAGAATATTAGCTGAGAACTTCCCAAATATCCAGAAGGAAAGGCCTATACAGATACAAGAAGCACTTAGAACCCCAAATCGACCAGACCAGAAGAAGACATCCCACCGACACATTGTGATCAAAACAGCTTCAGCAGAGTGCAAGGAAAAAATACTCAAAGCTGTTAGGGCAAAGAAAACAATCACATATAAAGGAAAAACAATCAGAATTACCCCCACACTTCTCAGCAGAGACCATGAAAGCAAGGAGAGCCTGGAATGAAGTATACCAAACTCTAAATAAAAATAACTACCAACCAAGAATTCTGTACCCCGCCAAACTCTCCTTCATAGCCGAAGGTCAAATAAAAGTCTTCCACAATAAGGAAAAACTGAAAAAATATATCTGTACCAAACCAGCTTTACACAAAATCCTTAAAGATGTACTATACGGGGAAAATAATCAAGATCCCAATCCAGACAGAGAAATGAACCCAAATTAGTAAACATCAGATCAAGAAATGGGAAGACACAGCTTTAAACAAGATAGTGATAATGAAAGGAACAAACGATCATCTCTCAATCCTAACTGTCAACATTAATGGACTTAATTCTCCAATCAAACGACAGAGGCTCATAAGTTGGATCAAAAATCAAGATCCATCTCTCTGCTGCCTCCAAGAGACACATCTATCCAGCAAAAGTAAACATCTTCTAAAAGTGAAAGACTGGAATTAAATCTATCAAGCAAATGGCCCCCATAAGCAGGCTGGAGTTGCAATCCTAGTATCAGACAAAATTGACTTCAAATTAAAAAAGGTAAGAAGACACAAAGAAGGTTACTACATACTAGTAAAAGGATCTCTCCTACAGGAAGAAATAACCATCCTAAATATCTACACACCAAATGCAGGAGAACACAACTTCATCAAACAAACACTACTGGCTCTAAAATCACTCATAGACCTAAACACATTGATAGTTGGGGACTTTAACACTCCACTATCACCTCTGGACAGATCAACTCGCCAATAACTGAACAAAGAAACCACAGAACTAAACAATTGCATAGACCAACTAGACTTAATCGACATCTACAGAATATTCCACCCAGCAAGGACAGAATACACATTCTTTTCGGCAGCACATGGAACATTCTCCAAAATAGATCACATCTTAGGGCACAAAGAAAATCTGTACAAATTCAGAAGTATCAAAACCATTCCCTGTATTCTCTCAGACCACAATGGAATAAAATTAGAGCTCAACTCAACCAGCCACCACAGAAATTGCTACAATTCATGGAGACTAAACAACACACTGCTGAACCATCAGAGGGTCATTGAAGTAATTAAAATGGAAATTCAAATGTTTATGGAATTCAACCAAGTTGAGGACACAAAGTACCACCTCCTTTGAGACACAGCAAAGGCAGTTCTCAGAGGAAAATTTATATCTCTGAATGCATATATCAACAAACTGGAGAAACAGCAACTCAATAACTTAAGGAACCACCTTAATTTCCTTGAGAGAGAACAACAAACCAAACCCCAAGTCAATAGACAGAAGCAAATAATTAAAATCAAATCAGAATTAAATCAATTAGAGACGAAAAAAACCATCGAAAGAATCAACAAAACAAAGAGTTGGTTCTTTGAAAAAATCAACAAGATAGACAGACCCCTGGCAAACCTGACCAAAAAACAAAGGCAGCACACTCAAATAAACAAGATAAGAGATAAAACAAGTAACATCACCACAGAATAACCAAAATTCAGAAAATAATAAGGGACTATTTTGCCAACCTTTATGCCAACAAATTCAAGAATTTGGAAGAAATGGATGATTTCCTAGAAAAAATTCATATCCCCAAACAGAACCATGAAGATTGAAAACCTCGTAAACAGACCCATATCCAGTATTGAAATAGAAAGGGCAATAAATGATCTCCCATCCAATAATAGCCCAAGTCCAGACGGATTCACTGCAGAATTCTACAAAACCTTCAAAACAGAAATCACACCAATAATTCTCAAACTCTTCAATGAAATTGAAAGAGAACGTTCACTTCCAGACTCATTCTATGAAGCCAGTATAAACCTCATCCCAAAACCAGGCAGGGACTCATCAGGGAAAGAGGACTATAGACCGATCTCCCTGATTAACATAGATGCAAAAATTCTCAACAAAATTCTGGCCAATCGACTTCAACAGGTCATCAAAAAAATCATACACCACGATCAAACTGGATTCATCCCAGGGATGCAAAGTTGGTTTAATATACGCAAGTCAATTCATGTAATCCACCACATCAACCGGGGCAAGCTAAAGAACCACATGGTTTTGTCTCTGGATGTGGAAAATGCATTCGATAAAATCCAAAATGCATTTATGCTAAAAGCCCTGGAAAAACTGGGATTCCAGGGAACATTTCTGAATATAATCAAGGCAGTTTATGACAAACCAACAGAAAGCATAACTCTAAATGGTGAAAAACTAAAGCCATTCCCTTTAAAATCAGGAACAAGGCAGGGATGTCCACTCTCTCCCCTGCTCTTCAACATAGTACTAGAATTCCTAGCCAGAGTAATCAGGCAAGAAGAAAATATAAAGGGGATCCAAGTAGGTAAAGATGGAGTTAAACTCTCTCTCTTCGCAGATGACATGATCCTATACCTAAAAAATCCCCAAGCTACTAGAGCTGATCAAAAACTTGGGCAAAGTTGCAGCATATAAAATAAACCTTCAAAAATCAATGGCCTTTCTCTATGCTAACGACCTGAAGACCGAGGCTGATATCAGGAAAGCAACTCCCTTTGCAATAGCCCCCCAAAACATAAAATACCTAGGAATAACCTTAACCAAAGATGTGAAAGACCTCTTTGAAGAGAACTTTAAAAGCTTGAAAAACAAAATTAAGTCAGAACTAAGGAAATGGAAAAACCTCCCATGCTCCTGGATTGGGAGGATTAATATAATCAAAATGGAAATATTGCCAAAGGCTATCTACAGATTCAATGCAATACCCATTAATATCCCAACACCATTTTTTGATGAAATAGAAGAAGCAATCCAGAAATTCATATGGAATAATAAAAGACCTGGAATAGCAAAACCAATCCCAAGCAGAAAGGCAGTGCTGGAGGAATTACAATACCCAACTTCAAGCTGTATTATAAAGCTATAGTAATAAAAACAGCTTGGTATTGGCACCGGAACAGGCCTGAAGACCAATGGAACAGAATTGAAGACCCAGGAATGAACCCACAGAACTATGCATGCTTAATCTTTGATAAAGGGGCTAAAACAATGGTTTGGAAGAAAGATAGCCTCTTTAACAAATTGTGCTGGAAAAACTGGCTCAACACATGCAACAAACTGAAACTAGATCCTTATATATCACCCTGCACCAAAATCAATTCCAAATGGATTAAAGACCTCGAAATCAAAGCAGACATCATGAAAACACTAAAGGAAGAAGTAGGAGAAACACTTGGGCTCCTTGGTGCAGGACAGAACTTCCTTAACAAAGACCCAGAAATGCTACAAATCAAAGAAAGGTTGGACAAATGGGACTGCATCAAACTGCAGAGCTTCTGCATGGCAACGGACATAGCTCCCAAGATAAACAGAAAGCCCACAGACTGGGAGAAGATCTTTACCGGCCATTCAACGGACAAAGGCCTCATATCTAAAATATATGCAGAACTAAAAAAATTACCTTCCTCCAAGACAAATCCGCAAAGAACTAATAGCCCGCTCATCAAGTGGGCTAAAGACTTCAAAGAGACTTCTCTGATGAGGAAATGAGAATGGCCAAGAGACATATGAAAAAGTGCTCTACATCACTGGCCATAAAAGAAATGCAAATCAAAACAACATTGAGATTCCATCTCACCCCAGTAAGAATGTCATATATCAAAAAAACTAACAATAACAGTTGTTGGAGGGGATGTGGCCAAAAGGGAACCCTATTTCATTGTTGGTGGGAATGTAAACTGATTCAGCCACTCTGGCAAGCAGTATGGAGATTCGTCAGAAGGCTAAATGTAGATCTCCCCTATGACCCAGCAACCCCATTTTTGGGTATTTATCCAAAAAACCACAAACAAAATCACAGTAAAGCCACCAGCACAACAATGTTCATTGCAGCGCAATTTGTCAAAGTGAGAACCTGGAACCAACCCAGATGCCCCTCAGTAGACGAATGGATCAGGAAAATGTGGTACATATACACAATGGAATTTTATGCCTCTATCAGAAAGAATGACATTGCCCCATTTGTAAGGAAATGGAAGGACTTGGAAAAAATTATACTAAGTGAAGTGAGCCAGACCCAAAGAAACATGGACCCTATGGTCTCCCTTATTGGGAATAATTTACACAGGTTTAGGCAAGTCACAGCAGAGGATCACACGATTCCAATAGCTATACTCTTATGATCACATAAGATGATGCTAAGTGAAATGAACACCATTTTATGGAAATGATTGTTATATCACAGTTGTAACTACTTTCAACATCCTATGTGTATCTGTAGTTTCTACTATTGATGATGTTCGTGTATCACCTTCTTGTGATTGTATCTACACTATCTCTGTAATCTTATATGAGTGTATGGGAAACAGTGTGAACTGGTATTAGAATTAGGAAATTGAAAGGGAATACCAAAATTGAGAGACAAAGGGTAAAATAAGAGAAACAACAACAAAAGCAATACTTGCAAAACTGTTTGGTGTAAGTGAACTGAACACCTCACGGGGGGAAAGGGGGAGGGGGGAGGGGGTATGAGGGACAAGGTAACAAACAGTACAAGAAATGTATCCAATGCCTAACGTATGAAACTCTAACCTCTCTGTACATCATTTTTATAATAAAAACTTAAAAAAAGATATCATTTTGTAATTAGATAGACAGAGCAATAGATGTACCAGATATAAAAAGTGACTTCACACACTGTGACTTGGCACCTATGTGACACATAGTGGATGCTCAAAATGCGATTGTTTGATAAATTGATGCTTATGATATTGAAGAAAAATGGAGAAAATATACTATCATGGTATCAGACTCCGAGCTACAGACATATACTGGTAAAATATGTATAAAATAAGACATAGCCACCTAAATATGTTTATTGAAGTGCATGTTATCTGAAAATAGTACTACACTTTAGGATCAAACATTCAGTATTCGATAATTTAATAATTACTATAAATTCTTGATTATATAACTCAATTACTAATAACATAAGTATAATAGCATATTATTATATAATGTTTATATAATATGCTATATTAGTATAACATCATTTACTTATATTATTATACTACTTCACAATTTATAATTCTAATAATATTTGAGGTCCAGAGCCAAACACTTCTTGTATTTAGTAGCATAGTTTTGTTCAGGGTTATAAAATGAAAAATGTTAAATAAATAAACAAGAATGTTAGATTATTTGGGATTGAAAATGTAAGACTCTAAGTCAACATAAGATATCAACTCATTTTAAATAGATTATTTAGCTTATGATTTATGAGCAGTAATGATATCTCAAAGTTTCTGAAGTATCAAAAGAAATATGAAACTGAGGAAATTACATTCTTACTTTTTTGAGCATAAAGAAGAAAAATGATTCAGATTTCTAAACTTCCAGCCAAGCTTCCCAAGGGTCAGACATTTTTATTAAAAGGAAAAAAAGCCCCACACAATGTAATAAATCCATTATTCTTTCATTTTGCAAAATGTCAAACTCCATGTGATCCTTTTAATTTCTATGGGTGTTCAAAACAGATCATATCTAGAGACAGGGCTAATAAACAGCATGGCAAGTATAGATCAGAATGTGCATAAAAGGCATCAGAATTTGAACACATGCAGACATAGAGCACATGGACATACAGACACACACACACACACATACACGCATGCATGTACCAACACCATCACCAACAGTATCACATATCGAGAACCATTTAACCTGCCACACCATTAAGTGGAAAATTGCTACTGACTTTCTCTGAGCTCGCATATCAATTCTCTCCCAGTTTTATTTCATGACAATGATTTTTGTTTCTGAAGGATACAGGCATCATGTGCTGAACTTTCTTCTCCTTGAGCTGAATAAAAGTCAGGTACAATGCACTGTTTATTTCTTGAGTAGCCAAATTGATAGGATTTTTCTGAAGTTGTTCATGAGAGTAAAATGATGTGATGGCATGATTGGGTAATTTCACCTGAAATGAACAACATTCTTTCAATCTTCACTCTGCCCAAAGCTGAAAGTCACTCTTTTATGCTTCTCTTAATTGTTAAGGCTTCGAATAATTATTCAGTGAAAAGACCTTACCAGCGTATGTATTTAAAAGAGAATAAACTTCATTCTGGTTTTCTGGAAAACTATTTACATGCACAGAAACAGTTTTCTCTCCCCCTACCCCCCTTTTTTTTTAATATCAAAAAACCATGTGGACTCTCTGTATCATTATTTTTTAAGTCTACATAGAGTGGTCTAAAGGTGAAATGCCTGAATATTAAGCTATAATCAATCATTGTACACACACAAATTACTTTCTGTCCTCTCTTTTCCTTGTCATCATGGTCTAAAGCTGTTTTTCGAAAAGGAATACATTCATCTGAGCTGTTGGCTGCTTTGCCCCACTGCATCCTTATATGATCTGCCTGATCCCAGACCCCTAGAGAAAATTTGTGTGTGCATACTGTATGTGAACTTTAGATAAATAAATAAACACGTGAAACAGCTTCTAGATAATTGAAAGCGAATGAAGGGGGAAGCAAAAAGAAAACTATTTCTCTAGGGATAAGTGGCCAAGGTGGCAGGTATGATTAAACTCCATATGATTTATGGGTAGGTGGATTACTAACATGACAACCCTGTTAGTATTTGTTTGTTAGGCTGCATTTGACAATAAAGTTTTGTTGTTGTTGTGTTTGCTTGTGGGTTTTGCTCTGGAGTTAGCCACTCAGGAATTCCAAGTGCCTGACTGAGCAGTAATTTAGCAAGCTCTCTTGTACTCTTTTCCTGTCAGCATTAACATGTCAATTCATTTTCATAGTCTGGACATGCTCAGTGGGCATGCATTTTCACAGTAGGTCTCCCATGAGCCCACCCTGCAGTGCAGAAATGTGTTATAGCTTGTCTTAGACCTCAGAGACTTTAGCAGGTTTATTTTCATTATAGCCAAGTATATTTGTTAAAACAAAGCCAAAATAATATATAATATCAAGACCCTAGCAAATGAAATAGGTGATGTATATTTGATTGGTAATTGAAACTCTTTCAAAGATTAGGTTTTGCAATCCTTCTTTACACAAAGTTATTACAAACAAGAACATAAAAAAAATACGTGTTGTCACCCCTTCTAGTTTTTGAAAGTTAAGTTATATTATGATACAATAAGGTTTTTTCCTGTATCCATGATTAACAGTTGAAGTGGCTTTCATGTTAAAGAGAATAGAAATGTATCCATTACCTAACTGGTGTAACTGTAACCCCTCTGTACATCATTTTTACAATAAAATAAAAAGTTAGAAAAGAGAATTTGTCTAATATCTTTCTCATTAAAATGTTTTCAAATGGAATTTAACCTATGTTATGTCTATATGTAACTAGATAAATAAATAAACTAGTATATAGGTAACTAAGTCAAATAAAAGTACCAGGTGTCATGGTGGTTCATAAATTTGTCCCTTAGTTGTCAAAGAAGGTCTCAGTTTTCATTCCAAATTCTGATGTTAAGAAATACCATGTCAGATAGAAAGGAAGTGAAGTAGCAAAGAAAAAGGAGAGAAGAAATTGAAGTTACATACTTAAC
Source organism: Perognathus longimembris pacificus (assembly GCF_023159225.1). NCBI lineage: Eukaryota > Metazoa > Chordata > Mammalia > Rodentia > Heteromyidae > Perognathus > Perognathus longimembris. Next base: position 74,767,079 of record NC_063164.1, on the reverse strand, counting down.
ACAAAATTTAACTCTGAAGATTTCAGAGTTAATAGGACATTTATAAAAATTATCATTAAAATATAAGCCTGTGCATATTTTTAGTATAATTTACCTTCATGTAAACTCAGCATGGTAATTCTGAGTTCTCCTGAAATTAAGACACATCGAAAATCTTTTCAAATATTTACTGAATTCTGGATCAGATTTGCCTACTTGTTGGTTAATTCTCTATTTGTTGTAACTACGTTGTCATTAATCTCACTCATTGAATTTTTGTTTTAATTATAATTTATATTTCAGAATTTGTTCATTTTTTCCTTGTTTTTCTTAATTATTCTTTTTAGTTCCCTGCCAAGAACCATGTCAGCCAGAACGCTTTCTATATTTTATAGCTTTCAGTGTAAAATATAAGAAAGTAGAATATCTGAAATGGATAATTTTCATCACAGTTCTGCTATATATATACATATATGTATATATGTATATGTATATATGTATATATATATATATGCCTGTGAGCTTGCATTATGAAAAAAAACCCAAATCATTCATGTTTTACTAGTGACATATCTTTGAGATCAGAATTTCTATAACTGATTAACAATTCTGTAATTTCAAGAGTAATGGGAACAAAATCGAAGAAAGCTATCAGGGTAGAGAATTACATCTTTCAAAAATAAATGTTCCATTTGATTTTTTTTTACCAGTCCTGTGGCTTGAACTCAGGTGCTGTGAATTGTCCCCAAGCTTCTTCTAATCAAGGACAGCATGCTACCACTTGAGCCACAGAACCACTTCTGGATTTTTCTGTTTATGTGGTACTGAGGACCCACTGTGGAACAGTGGGTTTTATGCATGCTAGGCAAGCATTCTACCAGCCCCTATATTTGATTTTTATTATTATTTTTCCTTCCTTCTTTCATTATTTCCTTCCTTTCTTTTCTTTTTAAAGTTTTTATTATAAAACTGATGTACAGAGAGGTTACAGTTTATTTCCTTACTTTCTTTCTTCCTCCCTCCCTTCTTTCCTTCCTTCCTTCCTTCCTTCCTTTCTTTCTTCTTTCCTTCCTTCCTTCCTTCCTTCCTTCCTTCCTTCCTTCCTTTCTTTCTTTCTTCTTTCCTTCCTTCCTTCCTTCCTTCCTCCCTTCTTTTATCCCCTCCCTCCCTCCCTTCCTCCCTCCTTCCTTCCTTCCTTCCTTCCTTCTTTTCCTTTTCTTTCTTTCTTCTTTCTTTCATTTTCTTCTTTCTTTTTTGGTGGTGTCACTGGAGTTTAATTCAGAGTCTTGCATCTACTAGGTAGGTTATTTTCCTCTAAAGCCATGCCTACAATCCATTTGTTTTAGTTATTTTTCAGATAAGGTCTTTTTTCATCTCAACTAGTCTCTACCTGAGATCATCCTCCTATTAACTGGAATTACAGACATAAAACACCACATTCTCCTCATTCATTTTTACTTAATATTGAGAAACAAGCCTTTCCTATTCAATCACGACACAGTGAGTATACAGTGTTTAGGCTTAGGTTGTATTGATTTAGTGCAGTTTATGGAAATACACATTTTTGCATTATTATATGACAAAGAAAATGTATAGCTAAAATTTATCATTTGGCAGGGTGGAAATACCAATTGCACAGCATTGTGACACACTAAACTAAATTGGGTTTCTGATAAAAAAAAAAAGTATACATCATTCTGTATATGCATTTGTGAAGTACCACAGTGTAGCTCATTTGAATAACATATACTCACAAAAACATGATTATCAGGAATGTAAAATAGCTCCTGTCGTGAGCACTGGTTAGATTGGGGAGGGAGAACAAAGAGTTTTAAGGTGGGTTAATATGGTAAATATACTTTACAGGTGACAATGAAACAGTGAGGGTTGTTGAGACTAGTTTGGGAAGGGTAGAGGAAGAAGGGAAATGATGGAGAGTATCAAGTACATTTTATGCATAAGTGGTAAGTCAATATAAGCTCCCCCCTTGCTACAACTCACTGATGTTAATAAGAATTTAGGAGAAAAAAATAAATTTTGAAAGTTATTTTATACATAGAATATTTTAGAAAGTTTTGGTGCTAGCCTTTAGAATGCTCCAGTTTCATAATTTTATTTTTTTCTCAATTTACTTTTAACTATGTATCTTATCTAGATCTTCCTTAATAGGAGTTCTCTTTACAGTCATCAATGATTGGAAATGTGGACCTGGATATGTAAAGTGGGGAATTAATCCTAAATAATTGTGTTGATATTTTAAGTGATTGTCAGAAAATTCTGACAGTGCTTTCCAAGTTCTAAAAGTACTCAATATACTCATGAAGTAACTACTCTCAAATGCTTACTCAGGATAGACAAAATGTTTCCCAAATATTTTATCTTAAGGGCAAAGTGGAAAGATGGAGAATAATAGGAAAGGATAGAAAGATTAGGTGTGTATGAAGGCTGTCATGATATCTTGTAGTTTTTCTAAGAGTCTGCTTAGGTAGGAACCTCCAGAATCCTGAAATTCCTTTTTGTCTCACGGCATGCAGGACTGAGAAACTGGTGTATATTTATCTTTAAATACACATTCATCTTAAGGGAAATAGAGAAAACTAAAAATAAGAAGTAATTACATTCCAAAATGTTGAGAAAAATTGAGTAGCATTTAGTCTTTTAGCAGAAATAAAAATATTTTATTTAGCAAATTCAATATCCTTTAACTGATCAACTTTAATCATATCAAATACAGTAGAGAAAATGATTTCACTTGTAAGGAGCTTTAAGGTTGTCAATAAGCAGTACTGTTTTTATAATTCAATCTGATTACCAATTTATTAATATTATTAGGAAAATATTATTTCAATAAAACAAACTAAAGAATAGATTTGGTCTGCATTCAGTAAACAATGGATTACCTGGTAGTAATAAATTTCCTGGCTTGCATTTCTACACAAATGTAGCACTCCCCTCCATATTTCTTAATGTAATTTGTGTAGGCTATGATTTACATAATCCACGGGTAATAACATTTATTGGCACAACTTCAAATTCCTTTTAACATACACAGGGACCCATATGCATGCACATCCCACATGCACATTGACATGCACACCTGTACACAAACTCCCTTTGGTGTTCATTTTAATTTAGAAAGAATTATTTCAGAACATTATAGTATAATGTGAGTGGAATAAATATTATATCTTAATCAATTTTAAGAATTGTTTTGAATGAGACTGTATCTGAAGATCTAATAAAATTCAGCCCGTTGGTGTACCACAAATAAAATATATATTACCTAATCATTTAGTTTTTATGGAACTGAAGGTGCAAATCACTTTTTAAAAAATTTCCTTTAACTGTCTTTGTCTATTCTTCTTAATCTTTGGATTTCTGATTTTTTTCAGTGAATCCAGCTTTTAAAGAATTACTTACATTTGGAAAACTTTATAAATGAATCTTACATGATTCATTTCAATAGTCCTTAAACCAGAGTGGTAAATCATACCATAATGACAATAACATCTTTGTAGCTCTTTTGAAATATAGATGAAATACGAGTTTTTGTTCAAGGTGCAAAACGTCATTAAGGGCTCAGGTGGTTAAAATCAACATGAAAAATACATGCTGCATTTTCTTCTCTTAAATGCAATAATGTAATCAGATTTCAAGTCATCTTACTTACCTCACTTACAGCTTTATGGAGATTAATTAGTTTTCAGATCCCAGTCATGTGATCTTTTCTTTCATTTAGCTGGCTGCCTAGACCTATAAACTGTTTCATGACTCAGAGATTAAATTTTACTCTTATTTGTCATTTTCTTTGATAGAGAAGTACATTTTTAAAGTTATAGTATAATTGTATGTTGTTAATTTTATGACCATGATTTGAGGAAAGGCAAATATTTAAGAATTAATGTGGAAGTGATATGGAATTCCTCTAGTTTACTATAATGTCTTACTCAACTAAAATGCTATACTATCTACAATTTTCATTTTAAAATGTATGATAGATATGCTACAAGTACTAAAATGTATTTTCTGCAACTAATATCTATCTCATATAGGGGTTTACATAGGTACTCCAAACTAAGGGCACGGTAATGAGTTGCTTCAAGAAAGATTCTTCGTTTGGTTACTTTCGATTTTTGAGACAGAGTTGTGTTATTAGAACAGACTAGCTCTGAATTCCTAATCCTCCTGCCTGTGAGATTACAGCATGTGTCACCACACCTGGCCTCCCAAGTAGCTTTTTGGGGTCAAAATGTGGAACAAAAAGTAGTTTGTGAATTTATCTACATAAAAACAAACAAAAAACAAAACAAAACAAAACAAAGCAAAGCCAAAAAGTTCTTAACTTGCTTTAGTGACAAATTTCTATTGTAGACACTTAAAAACCTTAATTATAAATGATCTAATTCATCCTTAACACTTTTTAAAAAGGCAACCTATGTTATTTATTTCTCTGATTGAGCATTGCTGACTGAACTGAGAATTTAAACTGAAAGACCAAAGCCTCAGGTTTTATGTTAGTCTATTTGGCCATGGATCCTTAATCTGGAGAAAAACAAAAGAAGAAAACATTTACAAATGACTTCAATATGCTTTACAATATGTGATTAAAGAAAGAAGAGAAACCTTATCTGCTACAGTTGTTAAAACATTGATATTTCTAGCTGGAGTCCTAATTAAGGTGTAATGAGAGATTTGAAGTGCAGTGAATTCCCTTCATTCACGTCACTAAACCAGTGAACCACAACTGCATGTAGAGTTTCAAGGAGATGTAAGACCCACCTAAATATTTATCATAAAACTCCTGAGCACTTGGTTCAGAGCTGGAACCACTGGGGCATAGACACACAGAAAATATGTGTGACTGCCTGGCTGCTATTTGATTGCAGATTTCTTTTTAATGGATACTTAACAATAAACAGCCACTTTACTTAGGAGGCATCTCTATTCCACAACACATAGAGTTTCCTGGATCTTCAATGAACACACCACAGGATTTTCACTGCTCAGGTATTAGTGGATGCAATGCTGATTCAGGAACTGAAATTATTGTATTTCCCTTACCTGTGGACTTGGACCATTGCCTTTGGCAGTAACTTCAGACTCCTGCAAATGATGAAGATACCCCTCCATGTCTATGCAGAAAATAGGGCCAATGTGGATGTCATTAGAAAGATTCAACTGAGACTAGGCTGAGAAAATTATAGCATCAATATCTAGCATGAGGAGGAAGATTGAGACACAGTATAGGTTGATGCCCATTCACTTGAATGAGAATCACTGAGGCTCTCCAAAATCTCAAAGTATTGTGTGGCTCTTTTCTATCACACTACTCATCCGCCCCTACTTCCAGTCTAAACTGGCTACAAGAAAGTAATCAGTTGACTTTATACTTACTCTATGGTTTGTACATTTTCCCCAAATTCATATGTTGCAATATTAGGATGTGAGGAATTTGGATCATGAGGATGGAGCTCTTGCAAAGGGATTAGTAACACTATTGCTGAGTAGGTTGATTATTGGTAGAGCAGACTGCCATGAAAGTGTGTATCTGTTGTGCAATATTTTACATACTTTCTTTTGCATATGCCTCATTGTATTCCATAGCACAAAGGGTCTACCAGATGCTACTTCTGTGTCCATTAAGTTTCCAGTTTCCATAACGATGAACTAGATAAACATCTCCACTTCATAAGTCACCCAATTAGTTACACAACACAAATCAGACTAAGACAATTTCCTTCAATGATTCTTGGAGTAAATAGTATGAAGAAAAGTGTGAAGAGAAAAATCCAACTATCCTTGGGCATTTTCATAAATAAAAGATTTAATAAGATTTGTATTCATTTTTTTTTAAAATAATGACCTTTTGGAGTAGATAAACTCCCAATTTGTAAATAACAACCACAAAAACCCAGAGGCAAAGTTAGGTAACAAAATAATCACAGTCAATAGGGTCCTTTTCCAATTTTTGCAAGGAATTATGACTTTTAGTTCTATATCTGATAATGTTCATTTGGTCATATGCATAGGTTGTGTAGAAATTATTGCCCTACATTCTGTCAAATTTTTCTGCCATTGTCTGATAAGCATATATATATCACTGGTTATCTCCAATGTTTTCCATAACTTTAGATTTGTAACTATGGAAATACTTATTGGTATCTGCAAAGTTCCCCTCTCGACTTCCACAAAACGAACCTATTCTAGCGGGATCCTAGGCTTAGACAGTAAGCAAGATGCCCTAAACATAGAAACTATCATAAATTAACAAATGCCTGAATATATCCATTTCCATCAAAAGTAGGCAGCATTTCAAGCCTGGTATGTTGATCCTGGGCTTCTGTTCCACTGATAAAAGGGGAGATACCATTTTTGTTTTAGTCCAGAGATGTTCAATGTGCTCTTGTAAGGCAAGTTTCCATGCTGAGTGAATAAGGACCATTGTTTCCTTTATAATGAGACTCCAGCTACTTTGGCTCTTCCTGAAATCCTGCCACCACAACTGGCTAAGAAGTAGTCCTGTTTAACCACCAAGAGTCTTCTGAACCTAGTGTGGTAATGGGAATGATTTTCTTATCCATCATTACTTGACTAGCATGTAAATAATTTTGCTCACTAGGTTATCATGTCACAACAGCTATGGTAACTCAGCTCAATCAAATGTAAATCTATATTACTCCCAGAGAATGATCAATTCCATAAGTAAAATAAAGAAAAATATTTCTATTGCTTGTATATGTATGTATATTACCTATATATTTCTGTATAGTGTTGATGCTGGTCATAGGGGTATCTGCTTAAGAAGATCTAGTATCATCATGGATTAAGTTTGTATTATAATAGAATGTGATAGATCTGTTTTGTACCTGTTTCTGGCTGACACAGTCAAACTAGAAAATCTCAACACTAGTACTAGATCCAGTTCACTAATATTTATTGCTCCAAACTCAATCTGTATTAGCATGTCAACCCTGTATGAAAGGGGAAGACAGCAGTATTTATGATTATTAGTACAATATTGAATCATCCTGAACCAATTACTGATCCAATTACTGTGTCATTATTATCTTCTGAATAAGCCTTGATTTGTCTGTGATAAATATGATGCAATTAAACAACCTTTTTACATAATAAAACACTGCAGGTGTTTATTCTTAAGAGTTCACAGATAGAAACAACCAATAGATTTAATTTTTAAAAATCCTTGAAATACATATGAATTTCATTCAGTTTTCCTACCTTAAATGTACATTTAAAGTGCACCTTATTGAAAGATAAATTGCATAATATTCTGTCCTATTGTTTAGAAACTATATTAACAGATAGACCAAACAAAAATTAACATAGTTGCTTACTATTCAACATAAAAATATTATTTCTTTAACACTAAATGAATGATCACAACCTTAGAGTGTATATATATTATAAAGGATTGATAGTTATAGAAACTGAATTGCTGAAGTTTTAAAATGTTTTTGTTACAAAATAAATATACTATTATTTGAATGAATCATGTTCCAAACAACCGAGGCATATTAACACTAAAATCATTATTAAAAATAACATGAGGCATGCTTTGGAAGATCAGTTTGATGCCATCCTGGGCAGAAAAATCCATTACATTCCATATCCTAAGCAACCAGAAAAAATGTAACACTGGGCATGGTTCAAGTGGTAAAGCATCAGCTGAGCAAACTAAGTTGAATTGCAAAGCCTTGATTTCAAACCCTAGTATATAAAAACTTGCAAGATCAATGTTTGACATAGAATTAGTTTTAGCTTGTATAATCCAAAATTTGTTTTAGCTCTTCATATGTCTTTTCTTTCCCTCTATATTAATAAATTTAAAGTAGATACTATAATTAGAGGATTAAAAAATAATGATTATCATCAGGATTACAATTACTACCAATTTTATAAACATCTCTTGAAAATTCTAACACTTATTTGATATATTTTAAAGCATTTAGTTTCAAGTTAAATTGAAAATACACTTGATAAAAACTATTGATATTTGACCTCAGACTTAAACATAAATCAAATAAGGAATTTTGTGATCTTATTGAGAATGTTCTATTAAAAAATGACAAAATTATCCCTTCTCAAATCTTATTACTAGATGGTCAAAATGTAGTGTTTCTCTGTTGTATTTTTTTTACTGTTACCATATGGAGAAAGCAAATATGGTGTAACACTCAGTGGGCTTGTAGTTGGTTTTAAAAATAAATCAGTAATGAAAGAGTAGTTGGGAAGAAGTGTGTTTTTGCCATAGGGGTGATAAGTAATGTGTATCAGCATTTATGAACTACATTATTGTGATTAGCCAAGTGAGTCAAGTGGCTGATGGCATATAGGCCTTATCGCATACCTTGCTGCTTTTCTTTCTACCTAATTAAATAAAAATTGTTTTTGCTTTAAGACCGTAATTTTACAAATTACTGTTTTTCATTCTCTCCCTCACCACCTGTCAGAATCTATCTTCTTTTATTTTTTTTGCTCCTTCTTCCCTTTCTGAATAATCCCAAACAAGGGGGGGAGGGAGAGAGGAGAGAGAGGAGAGAGAGAGAGAGAGAGAGAGAGAGAGAGAGAGAGAGAGAGAGAGAGAGAGAGAGAGAGAGAGAGAGAGAGAGAGAGAGAGAGAGAAAGAGAAGATTGAGATTTTATTGTCAGCATTCAAGAGTTGTAGATGTATTCTAATAGAAATCAGTTGATAATCCAATACACCTACCATCAATATCCAATTCTCCCCATATTCTTTGAAGGCAAGGATATATTCAAATCCATTCCAACCAGATGAACAGGAATGCATGTTGCTCTTTTCCTTCACAATTTGTATATGTGGAGGGTTCAGGGAAAGTGTCTGTCAGGCTTTGAATAAAGGTGTACGAAAAATTAAAAGGAATGTTTGCAGAAGTGCAGACTTAAATTTACTTCTATAACCACAGAAATTCAATACAAATTAAGAGTGTATAAAAATATGAAAATGGGTACTAGATTCCAGACAATATTTAATTTAAACTAAGTGTTAAAATAAAAGTAATAACACTGAGAATAAATTAATCAACTACACTTAATTATATTTACCATAAGTGGTTGGGGTTGGGAACACCTACCCTCTATGCTGATAAGATAAAGCCTGAATCTTGCTGAAGCTAAAGTAAGTTAAATGAAAATGCTTTTAACAAGGTTATTACTTAAGCAATGACAGGTTTACAGATTTTAGCACCATTGGGTTTTCACAGGAGCTGTGGCAAGTGCTAAAATAACACACACCTTCAGGTTCATTAAATTCACCACTGTGAGGGAATAACTGATATTCTGCTATATTACTACAGTTCTTCAAAGCACCATCTATAAATAAGTTACACCAATAACAACTGTTTTTGCTGGCAGAACAATGAAATAATCCTTTCGAGGTTTACCTTGCAAGGGAAAAGTGGTGTTTAAGCAATATAGTTAGCATAGTAATGTCTTGTAATTTGGATTTCTTGTGAGTCACATATGTATTTATTTACCTAAAATAGGTATAGTCTGTGAGCACTTTTGCCAGGAGGCCGCACTCACAAGGAAACTTGTAAAAAGGTTGATGTATATTAAGAGGAAATAAGCTGAGTCTTGCCCTCAAATATTTACTTTATTTTCTGATGTTTACTAGGATATTTATGGAGGTTGTTTTATTTAAAGAACTTATAAAATTCCAATAACCGCCAGAAACAGCAACATCTCTGATAAATCCTTGTCTAGTCTGCTGTGAGATGAGCCAAAGCATAAATAGTGGGTTTCTAATAAATCAATGGACTCTGGCCTTTAGAGACCTAGCAGACATATGGACAGTAATAGAGTATCTCAGGTTGTCTCATGAGTGATTCCATCTGGCTGAAGCCCTGGTGTTATTCACAGCCTACTTCTCCCCTAAAACACCTTCAATCTTATCCACAGCCTCCATCTCAAATGTCAGACCACCTGGGATATGCAGCTGTCAAGCTGAAAGGGGAGCTGCCTAGGACTAGCCCTGGCCTGCTCCTCAAGGGGATACTGTCACTAGCCAGCAGGCACTGCTAGGTGCACAGGGGTGACAGAGCAACCAAAAGTGTGGAGATGCGCGTGGCACTGAACCTGAGAAATGAAGGAAAAAATAAAGAGCTCATCCAAAATGGTGGCTATAGCCACAAAATGGAGCTGCCTCTGGTGTATTAGCAGCTCTTTCAAGATATTTATTATTTCTTATCAATACTTACATAGAGATCCATATAGTTGGATTGTGAATAATTCTTTGGAAGAGGAGGTTGTATTCTTTATACATGTATATTTCTATGTGCTTAATATCATTAAATTATTGAGACATATATTCTTACATTTTCTATCATTACATTATTCTACTACATTCTATTATCATATTATTACATTACTACCTGTTCTCTTATTAGACTAATGTAGTGGAAGTTTGATCAGAATTTGGCATCTGAAAATTATACTATAAATATGTTGCACAGGCTAGCCACAAACTTTTGACCTTTTCAAGTGCTGGAATTACACACCCAGAGAAACATTTGTCATAATTGGTTGTTGGTTTCCATCTCCTCTGTATTTTTATCTTCTTCAATTTGTATTACTGTTTATGGTTTTCCCAATCTGGGAGATGGCAGTACACTTTTTATTAATGTCCAATGTTGTCTTGAGAAGTGAATAATAGAATCCAAAACATGTAATAATATCTCCTTCTTCTGCTATTAGTTCCCATTAAGAATTCAAAAAATACAAAAATCTTATTGCAACTTAAATATACAGCCTTTTCTTTTTAGGGATTGAATTGTGTGTTCTATGATAGCAGAACATCTTCCCTCGGGTAGAGAGTCCGCAGATAGTTCTGCCTGATCAGAATCACAAGTGATCAGTTAAAATATTTTTCTTTTCCTTCCTTTCTTTTCTTTCTTTTTCCCCCCCAAACTATGTCAGATCCTACCTTTTCCTCTTCATGAATGTGCATTAACAGCCTGCACCAATATGTCCAGCTTGCAGCTTTCTACAGTATGACATATGCAATGGCTAGCTTGCTTGCTTATATTTGTAGATTTAGCAATGGTTCTTAGCACCTCCAAAGTATTTATTAAATGAATGAATAAATATTTTTTCTAATGAGAAAAAGTCTTCATAGTAAAACAAACTTATTTGAAGTTGTATTTGTCTTAACACTTTCATTCTCTAATTTTCTTGCCTATGCACATTTGTTATAAACTTTAAAAATCGATATTTAGTTTCTTTACAAGACAATGCTATATTCAGTTATTGATTTTTCTTATTTTTTTCTCATATTTAAATTTCAAGACCCCAAATTTACTATATATAGACTTAAGATATACTCTGGTAGTTCAATAAGTTATTGGTTAGATTTCTGGTTTTATTTAAAAAAACATACATTTTTCTTCAGGGAAGTAACATAGCATTGTGTTTAAAACATGTGTTGTGGAGTCTGAGGAACAGTTTCAAATATAGTCCTATAAGGTTTATCCAGCACAATCTTGAAGGTTCAATGAAGGCTCAGGTTCTACACAAGGAGGACACAGTACAGTTTGCCTTCTGTGCCTGAAGAAAAATCCATCCTGACAAATGTAAGAAAAATATACAGTTATGAACATTATACGGTTCCGTGCTACATCAGTTTGCCTGCTATTTGCTCTTCAACTTTGAGTTGTGCTGAAAATTGAATTAATATCCAATTCATCTCCTTGCACTGAGTATACCAAAACATAAAAGAGTTAAGAAATTTTCCTGGCCAGAAGTGGCGCTGCGGCTCAAATGGCAGAGTGCTAGCCTTGAGCAAAAAGAAGCCAGGGACAGTGCTCAGGCCCTGAGTCCAAGGCCCAGGACTGGCCAAAAAAAAAAAAAAAAAAAAAAAAGAAATTTTCCTAGTGTCATATTAATGAGGTGGAGTTTGAATTTCTGTAGTTGCTAGGGATTCTATCTTTATGCATGTATGTTATTTCATACTCTGTATACAATTAATCAGGAAAGACTATTGGATGATACTTCCAATCAGGTCAGGTCCAGCATCTGAATGTTGTCACCCCCCCCACCACATACACACACTGCCTGTCTCTGTGCTTTACCCCCATCATTTCTTCACAGGCATTCTCTACTGGCCTCTTAATAGTTCTCTCTGTTTTGATCCTTGCCCTTAGACACTACCTTCAGCACACAGTTCTAGCAATATTTGGAAATTTTAAGAAGTATAATGCTTTGTTCTGTTGAAAAGGTACATGCTGAGCTAGCTCACTGATGCTAAGTACAAGTGCCACACTTTAGAAAATATATTTGGCATTAGGGGTCCACAAACTTCTGCATGCCAAATTGAATCAGTACAATCTTTTAATATCCCATGAGATGAGGATGTCCTTATATTCTTAAATAATTGGAAAGAGATTTTAAATGTACATAGGACAAATGTATGAAATTTAACTTTCAAGTTAGTGGGAACATAGCAACACATGTTTATTTAGGTATGCCTATGGATACATTACAAATACGTAGGCAAAAACAGGTGGTTACAATAGGACCTGTGCCATTTAAAGACTTTAATACTCACCGTGTGTTCTTTAGAGAAAAAAATGTGACAAACTGAACTTTGACCTAAGTTAGAATCCCTTGACCTCTGTGACCGTATTTGCAGGTCTATTCCCTTGAGTCTGCAGGATCTGCCCTAAATTTCTACTCAGGCTTGGGGCCTTTTCACTAGTTGCCATTTTACCCAGAAATCTCATCGCCTGGATTTTTCTTTGCTAATTCTTTGAACCACTTTCAGACATCACCTGCTAGGTGTGCAACACTGAGCATTCTTGTCAATACTATAACGTGCCCTAGACATAATAGGTTTATTTCCTCTTAATTTGTTCTTCTTTTTCTCTATTATTCTTATAGCTCTTTTACCCTCAAACAGACCATATGATTTCTTCATTGATTATGTTTATTTTCTGTTTTCAAACTTTCATGGCTGTAACGTGGACTGGAAGTACACTGGTAATTACTTCATCTAATTGCATCTTGGGCTAAATTTTATGCAATTTACTTTTTCTTTTCTGGTCCTGGGGCTTAAAGTCTGGGCTTGGGCTCTGTCTTTGAGCATCTTTTGTTCAAAGGTCATGTGTTACTATTTGAGCCACAATGACACCTCTGCCCTTTACTGAGTAGCGTACTGGAGATGAACAGGCTAATGAACTATCCTGCCAAGTCTAGCCTTTAACTTTAATTCTCAGATCTCAGCCTACTGAGTAGCTAGGATTACAGGCATGAGACAAAATTGCCTAGCTATTTTTGAACACTCACCAAATAAGGTGAAGGAACTTTATTACTAATGGATAGGCAACAAAATCTTACAGAGATCTTGAATTCATGTATACATATTCATTCAAGCTCCCCAGGGAGATTGAATCGCATTGGCTTGTTTGTACACCATTATGAAATGGTGTAGAAGGGCACTGAAAACAGCTCACTGTGGATTTTCCACCCAAAGAGTGAGAAAATGCACTGGGTTAATGCATGGCTGTGCATAACAGACTGGAACTAAACCATCATGGGTAGGAAGAAATCTGGGTGGAGTTCCATCTTACCTCAAGATGAGGTGTTCTATCACATTCTCTATATCTGTTCTTTAGAACTACACGTTCCCAAAAATGGGGAAGAATGAGATTGGTACATGTCCACTTGAAAAACCATCTGGCATTTTCTAGAATATAAACCCCATGAGGGTAGTTTTGTTTTTTTTTTCTGTTTAGTTCAGTGACATCCCAAGTTTTGAGAAGCTTACTTCAAGTGCAATTGCACATGATAAAATTTGTGCCACTGTTACATGTTGTGTTTGATTTATCACAACTCATGAGAACTTACTGATTAATTATTCTGTAATTTTCATTAATTACTTAAGAAATTCCTATCATCAATTGTATGATTGAACACAAATTTCAAAATTACTGTAAACAAACTAAAATTCTCATTGTTGTACTGCAGATGAAACCATGGAAAATCTTGAAATTATTAAATGTGAACATGTGCTTATTACAGTTTTGAGTTGTATTTACAATTACTTTATCATGTTTTCTGGGGGAAATAAAATGGTTTGCATGTCTGTCTTTGAAAGAATATTATAAATAAATTATTCATGCATATTTGTGAATCATATTGTAAATACACAAAATAAACATTGAAAAGAACTTAAAAATAGTGAGTGAATAATGCATTGCAGATATTACATAAAGTTTATTTTAAACAGAACCTTAAAAGTACTTTAGGGGAAAAAAACTTTCTTTGGTCAGTCATTATTCTTGAACTCAGGGCCTTGGTGCTAAATTGCCCCTGACCTTTTCAGTCAATTTACCACTTCAGTTTCCTGGTGGTTAACTGAAGATTATAGTCTCATGGACTTTCCTGCCCAGTCTCACTTCGAACTATAATCCTCAGATCTTAGCCTCCTGAATAGCTAGGAGTGAGTCACCGATGATCAACTTGGGAAAAAATATTGTGAGGACCATATGGACAGAGAAATACAAAGGTTCCAATGGAATGAGGATTAGAGTCAAGCCTGAAAAATGGGTGAAAAAAGAACATGAATATGCAAACCAAGGTCACATGGGAAATTTAAACATCATATGGGAAAGACATACCCAGACAACAGTTTTCACAAAATAGGAAACTGCCAATCATAAATAGACTACTCAAGTATACAAACCCTACTTCTAACCCTGTCTGTGAGTTGCTAAGTCCCTTTGGCTTGCAAGTTGCCCACTGTTTCTTTTCTGTACCAGCATCCCAATAAATCTTTGTTTCTCTTATTCTTACTTGGTAAATGCTTTTACCAAATAACCATAACAAATAACCAATTTTCTTTGTTGCCTCTTCTTAGTTCTTTGAAAGAGAAATCTCAAACAATAAAACATAAATTACACTAATGTAATTATTTTCTGATATATTAAATGTGAAAAAAAGATATGGCATGCTTCCATGTGTAAAATAGCTTTCTGTCTTCCATGGTATAACAAAATGAGACTTTCTATCCAAAGTGATATTTCTGAACTTTTAAATCCCCAAATGCCATTTGAATCATTTCGGGTATTTTTATCACTTCGGCCAATTTTATTCCAGTCATTTATTTTGAAAGTTAAACATGTATATGGGAATAAATAGAGATGTTTTGGGTAGAATTACTTTTACTGTAAGAAACAAAGGCTGTGTTATTATTATATTGATACTATGAAATATTTACTACTTGGTCATGAATTGGTAATAATTCATTATTACTGTCATTAAAATGGACCAGTATGAGTGATTATAATGAGTAATCAAATTACCTACAATGATAGGAATGTAAGTTGGTGAACTGCACAGGAATCTTGAAGAGTGGACCAACAACTGATTGCTATGGTGAGCATGCATATAACTGTAAATACTAGTCAAAATTAGAGCAGAGATGGTTTGATGTTTGGGGATAATACCAATGATCTGTGGTCAGCAGTTTGTTTTATCTTAAGATAAGTTTCTCTCAGTCCTTTAGCTCTGGAGGAAAAAAAAAAGAGCTTTCCCCCAATTTGGAAAACTAATTCACTTAAAGATTCCAAAAGCAGGTTTTCATAGAATTAGTGATAAAAATTAAAGTGTATGATAATAAGTAAAAGTGTCAGAAAAAGATCATCTATTGCTTTTTTCTTAAGTAAGCTGGTTCTAATACATATATATGAGGGGGAACAAGAGTGTGATAGAATGAAATTTTGTATAATGAGGAAAATGCAGGACAAATTCAAGGAGCATATAAGTGATTTCAAACAGTAGAAAATAATTGCAGTAATTCGTCACTGTTAAAATCTCAACATAGCTATTCATTTCTCGTGAGCTTTTAGGCTTCTGTTGTCCTAAATTTCACTTTGAGAAACTATATTCCCATCATCTGTCTTGACATTTTTAAGCTATCCTACTTTTACCTATTCTAGTTTCTTCTGAGTAAAATTTAATGTTTATCAAGTTAAAATATTCTCAACTTTTACATTACTATTGTGGGTATTCTAAAACTTATATTAATGCTTGCTTTTATTGTTTTCCACTTCTACCACTCCTTAATTATAAATGGTATAGAATGTCATTTGTATGTGTACTTTAAAATAGTTATCTTAGAGAAAGAAAACATTTGCATACTTACACTGAGCTACTAAAATACTAAGTATACATTTGCACTTTTTTCAATAATCACATTTGAATTCAAGGCCCTGAGATTGATAAGCAGGAAGTCTACTACACCTCCAGCCCTTCATTTTGTTGTTTTGCTTAGGGCTTTTTCTCCAGCTAGTCTGAGTTGTGATGTTTCTATGTATACTTCCTACATAACTGGGATTACAGAGACATACCATTGCATTCAAGTTTTCATGGATCTAGAGGGAACTTCACTAATTTTGGCTGGGCTGTCCTTGAATCCTGATCCTAAGCATAACTAAGGTTGAAGGCATGGGCCACCATATCCAACTTGAATTTGTATTTTGAATAACAGAATTTTTTATTGGTAAGGATGTAGTATGATTATTAGAATAGCTCTATAGTTAGCTCTATAGTTAGAGTATAAGTTGCATATAGGAGAGCTCTTAGAGACAGCTTACGTTGATTTGGTCTGTTCTCATGTATGATTTATGGGATATCTTTTCAAGTTTGCATCCTGTTTCTCTGCTCCTGAAGATTTCGAACTTTTATAAGCTATAATAGAAAATCCTGAAAAAAGAAATAATGCATTTTGTATCCCCAGCTTTTGGTAAGTCTGAAATTTGTAAATACATTCAAAACGTAATAAAAATTACAATAGTGCCTGTATTATGCTTATATGTATGCACAGGATAGGATTTAAATAATGTACAGAAGTATTTAGTATCATGGTATATTGCTGATCAGTACTAGAAAAGTGGGGTTGATGATGTGGTAGTGATTGTAGTTTATTATGACTTATTACTACAAGTAGTTGGTTCTTAATTTATACACAGCTAACAGTTAAAATAATTCAGAGCAAGAAAAGAGCAATCCTGTATAATTAGAACATAAAAGAAATATATACTGAAACCGATATTTTTATTCTCATTTTGTTTGTGATAAAGGTGAGTGTCAGAATAAAGCTATACCCATCAATACAGCTAATTAGTACTAAGTATTAAGTGAAAATGCATGATCAGTGTGCTCACTTTTTTACTTTAAAAATTCATTGCATTAGTTAACTTAAATCACTAAAAAGCAATAGTTTTCTTCTTTAATTTTTTAGGTATTTTCTTTAAAAAGAGTACAATATCCTTAACTTAAAGAATGGGCATGTCTTCACAGAGCCAAACCATCGTTAGAAAGGAGAGCGAAGGCATTATCTCCCAGATACCTTTGTCTCTTAATTTATTTTATCATCTTAATTAATTGTACAAGAAAATTTTATTCAACATGTCAGTTTATGAGTACAATGTCACCTCTCCCATCATTCTCTCTCATCTCTGCCAACTCCATCCATTCATTCATTTTAACTTGGTTTCATTTTCAGGTGTATTTACTGAGTACTACGACTGCATTCCCACCCTTTCTCTCTGCATTTGTCTGCCTCCCTCCCCTCAACACATATTCCAGCTTCCTGATATTCAGTGTGTTACACAGTGAGTTAGCTGTTTAAAGGTTTTACACCATTGGAATCTTCCCCAGAATGTATCATACTTTAGATAATATCTTTGTCTTTATTCTGTATGCATGTTGTCATATATCTAGGTACTTGAAAATATTTGGAGAGTTGAGTGCAATTAATACCAGTCTTAAACTAAAATCATCATTCTTTTCACATAGAAATACCAGAACATTTTCCATTGGCTAACTAAAATATCAGTAAATCAGACCTTAGTGTGCCTGAAGTCTGTTTGTATTGGTATGGTCCAGAGAATACTTGCTTCACTTGGGAATCGCTTTAGTTATTGACCTACAAGGGTACCCAAACACCCAACTCTGTTGGCAGTATGGATGTTGAATTCAACCCTGGCAGTCTCACTCATTGTCAACTGTGACTAAAAGAGATACAAATACTTACAGAGAAGAAAAACATTGTTGAGATTCCATAGAAATCCATGCTACGCCTGTCTTCAGAGATTCCCGTTTCACAGATTCCATAGAGCATTATCCTCTAACACTAAATTTGTTGATTATTAAAAAGAATAACTACAAAAACATACAAGAAAATGAGGTTCCTGCAACACCCCCCTGTTGAAAGCTGCATTACTTATTCCACTTGAATGAATTTATATTGGATAAATCTAGTACGAAGTGAAAACCCTATTTCCAGCTGAGACTTAAAGATGTTTTACTAAAACATATTTAAGCAAATGCATTTTGATGCCTCATAAGGAGGGTGAACACAGAGCTATCTTTGTAGATGTTCAATAAAATGTATGTAGGCAGCTGAAGGAAGATATTCTCTATCTGAATTGCAAAGAGTAAATATAACATCACTGGTATGCACAGTAAAAACAGTTAAATATAACCTTTGGGATAGTACTGGAAAAGAGAGTAACTTTTATTTTCCTGTTCAATACTTATTTATGATTCTGTAATGACATGGCTCACCTAGTGACATTTCTTTTAAAATGGAGGTTCCTTTACTATGCCCACCTAAGATAGTGGAATTGCACTTTCAAATGGCATCCCTCCACCTTACAGGATCTTGAAAGCTTTCAAATCTACCTCGAGCCTCAGCAGTGGCAGTGCAGGAGAGGAATTGAAGAAGCAAAAATAAATATTAAAGTACGTAAGAATTAAACATTACCTATTTAAGTAGTAATTATGCAGTTGAAAACAAGATCATCACACCTGTACAAGAAAAGGCATACAAGCCCAAAACATCTGCTTGGGTCCACCTGCCAGGCACCTGTTTTGCTGTTTCAATGCCATTTGATTGCTGGAGATGTAGAGGCTCTTGTGAGGTAATGAGTGATTTTACATTATGCATGATTGAAAACAGGTGTTCTAATGCTGTACAATTCTATGCATGAATAATTCAGTTTGTTTAGAGCAAGATCTTTAAAAGAAGTACTGCATAGGATTTATTATTTCTATAAACATGAAGGTTATTTTTTTCTTTAAAATATATGATTGTTCCTTTTAAGCAAGCTTGTTTATGGCATTTTTTTGTGTAATTTTATAGATGGGAAGTGATATCTTGAAAGGTAAAATTGATCATTCTTAAAACATGTAAGAAAAAAAAAATGAAAGGTCTGTTAACAAGAGGAAAAACGGTATTAAAATTCAATGTGCTAAGTGAAAATCCCTGATTATTTCCTTCCTGCTTTGCCTGCTTTCTGATAGTAACAAAACATTCATCTGAGAGGTATAATTAGGGAGGGGTGAACTCTTTGGGAAAATAGAGAAATTATTTTGTATCTCAGCCCAAACACCAAGCAGAGCCTAGACTTCCTTAAAGAGAGAAATGCTAGTCAGCAGCCCTTCTCTTCCAATTGGATAACATGAGATGACACTTGCTTGTAATGTACCATAGGACATCATCTCAAAAGAAAATTCCTTTTGCTCCAATTCTCACCTAAAGTTTTGTCTACTCTGCTTTTCTGGAGTCCAACTTGCTATTATCATGGTGTTTTGTTTCAAATAGCAAGCCACCAATATTAGATTAAAAATCTCTTGTAGAAAGTATCATAATCCCTTAGAAGCCAGAGACATCATGGTGTCTTCAACCATGGGTAATTAAATATTAACAAATTCTGAGGTGAGAGATAGAAAATATATCTGCCTTTATTAATCCTATTTGAGTACTAGAAGGCAAAGGAGAAAGAATTGGAGTCATAACCACATTGCTATTACTAATTTAAATTTGTTGAGTGTTTTCTACCATAGAAAGCATAGTATGAGTGATATTGAGACAGAATAATGTTTTCTTGAAATATACCAACTCAGCAAGTACTCAACTTTGAGCTTTGAGGTTGGCTATCTTCCCTTTTTTAAAAGTTGTAGGTTGCTTCACCGAAATCTTTTATTGAAGAGCTCTCCACTTAGGAGTAAATTGTAAGACAGGTACTTTGTGTAGGGATCAACACCGAGAAAGTCACAAAAAAGCCAGAAAATTTTGTCTGTAAGAAAACATGTTCATTGATATTAACACACTGATTGCCCTTATCCTTTCTCACAATCACGTTGAAAATAGGTCTTGACAAGTCTTTTCCACACATAAGCATTGGCCTTATAAACTCAGAAACTCAATGGCAGCAAGTGGGATTGGGACCCAGACTAAGGCATATAAGCAATCAGAAAATGGAAATGTTGGTTTGGCAACCTTGGCCTGGCATAAAATCCCCTCTTTCTCACAAATTAAGATATTCAAGTTTCCCTTAGTGATCTTCTATGTGATAGTATCAAACTGTTTTACTACATATGCCAATGCTGAGTATCACCTAAAATATTAAATGAAATGGAATGAAATTGTAATTTTTGTTAGTAAAAGTTGATTGAATATTAGGCATTTCATATGGTTCTACCTGTCTCTATGATGGTCCTTCAATTTGAGGCTTCACTTGTGCTTGAAAACAAGAGTCATATCATTTTTAATTTTATGTAATATCTAACTAGTAGAGAAGCAATGATGTCTAATAGAATTCAATGCAGTGAGAAAGCAAAATGCATGTTCAGCAACCATATAGAATGACATGTCCTGGCAACCTTGACTAAAGTTGGGAAATATTTTGCCTCATATAAAAAGGGGAAACATCACTAGCCTCACTATTTACATAAACTGTTTCAAGTTTTAAATGAATGATTCATGATTTACAAATATATGAAATACAAAAGCATTGGTAATATTTTATGATACAACATGGAATCAAAAATAAAACTACTTAATATATCATCACCTCAAATGTTTAGCATTTTTTGGTAATGAGGACATTCAAAATTTACTCTTTCTGCAATTTTGAAATGTATATTATATTATTAAACTATATTCTCTGTATTGAGCAATAGAAAAAATAATTCTTCCCATCAGAGATATTTTAGATTTTGATGAGCATTCTTATCCACTAAACTCATAGCCTCTGCATCACTGTTCTCCTCTGCTTCTGTGACTTTAATTTTTTTAATTCCAATTATAAATAAGAATATGTAAATTTTTCTTTCTATGCCTGACTTATTTTACATAGTATAATGATATCCAGTTCAAGCCATATTGTTGAAAAAAACAGAATTTACTTTTCTCTAAAGGCTTGATAATATTTTGAGATACAGTTTCAATTTTGCCCTGCTGCCCACCTAGGCAAAGATCTACCTACTTCAGGCTTCTTGTCACAACAAGAAAAACTGGTTTAGTAGCTTTTGTTTAATAACAACAAACTACTGCATTGACTGTCCTTCAGCCATGATCTTCCAAACCTTAGCCTAACAATTACCTAGACCTAGCAGAGGAATCCCTACTGCCCAATTTGGGAGTTATGCAAATTTTTTCCTCCCTACCATAGCACCAACTATCTTATCATACTCAACTACCCTTCCTCAATTGATCTTTCTTTAAAGTGTATGTGAAAATACATTACTTCCACATACTCATATATTTCAGAAATCAAAATCAAAACCTAACTAAAGAATAACCACCTGAGTATAACATAGGCATGGAACACAAGGCACATACTTGGGTGTTTAATAGTGGAAATTTATTTTCATTTTCTTTTTCATGAGTACTGAGGCTTGAACCCAGGGACTAGGGCCTATGTATGAACTTTTTAAATCAAGGTTAGCACTCTATCACATTGAGTCACAGCTCCACTCTGGGATTTCTTCCTGTTATTGGAGTCTCACCAACTTTCCTACCCAGTTGACTTTTTGAACTGTGATCCTCAAATATCAGCCTCCTGAGCAGCTAGTAGAGGTGTGAGCCACTGGCACCCAGCAAAATTTATTTTCTTATAATTGAACATTTTTTTCTCTTGCATTTTCTTTCATCATATATTCAAAATTAAATTTACATTGCACAGTCTTTCATTTCTAGGTAAGGGAAAGGGAATATCAAAATCGAGAGACAAAGGATAATTATAAAGACAAATGACTCCAAAAGCACTACTTACAAAATCTTTTTGGTGTAAAGCAACTGAACAACTCAAGGGGGTAAAGGGAAAGGGGGAGGGGGAAGGGGGGAAATGAGGAAGGAGGTAACAAATTGTACAAGAACTGTACCTACTGCCTTACATATGAAACTATAACCCTTCTGTACATCACTTTGACAATAAATAAGTAATAAAACAGAAATAAATATCTAGCATTAAGACTATTAAAACTGCAAGGAGAATAGATGGATGAGGATCATGTTGTACAAAAGGAATTTTTCTGGAGCAGGTCTACAGCCTTCATTCTGTGGATACTCATTGAGAGCTTCATCACTCTATAAAACCTCTGTTCCCTAAATACGGGCAAAGCTACTGCTGTTTCCTCCTTATTGTAATCTCAGTGCCTCTAGGTGACTCTCTACTAAGAGGGTTTCTACTTACCTATGGTTCTTCAGAGCCTTTACTTGTATGTCTTCTGACATTATGGGGAATGTGTACCATATGTCCTTTCTTTCTTTCTTTCTCAGAATTCAGTAAAGCTGAAGATTTAAACCTTCTAAACAGACCCATATCCAGTATTGAAATCGAAATGGCAATAAATGGTCTCCCATCCAAGAAAAGCCCAGGCCCCAGAAGGATTCACTGCAGAATTCTACAAAGCCTTCAAAACAGAACTCACACCAATATTTCTCAAACTCTTCAATGAAATTGAAAGAACATTCACTACCAGACACATTCAATAAAGCCAGTATAACCCTCATCCCAAAACCAGGCAGGGACTCATCATGGAAAGAGGACTATAGACCGATTTCCCTGATGAACATAGACGCAAAAATACTCAATAAAATTCTGGCCAATCGACTTCAACTGGTAATCAAAAAAAATCATACACCACGATCAAACTGGATTCATCCCAGGGACGCACAGTTGGTTTAATATATGCAAGTCAATAAATGTAATCCACCACATCAACCTGAGCAAGGTAAAGAACCACATGGTTTTCTCTCTGGATGTGGAAAAAGCATTCGATAAAATCCAAAATCCATTTATGCTAAAAGCCCTGGAAAAACTGGGATTCCAGGGAACATTCCTGAATATAATTAAGGCAATTTATGACAAACCAACAGCAAGCATAACTCTAAATGGTGAAAAACTAAAGTCATTCCTTTTAAAATCAGGAACAAGGCAGGGATGTCCACTCTCCCCTGCTCTTCAACATAGTACTAGAATTCCTAGCCAGAGCAATTAGGCAAGAAGAAAATACAAAGGGGGTCCAAATAGGAAAAGAAGAAGTTAAACTTTCTCTGTTCACAGATGACATGATCCTATACCTAAAGAATGCCATAGACTTTACCCCCAAGCTACTAGAGCTGATCCAAAACTTTGGCAAAGTTGCAGGATATAAAATAAACCCTCAAAAATCAATGGCCTTTCTCTATGCTAACAACCTGAAGACCAAGGCTGAAATCAGGAAAGCAATGCCTTTTGCAATAGGCCCCCAAAATATAAAATACCTAGGAATAACCTTAATCAAAGAAGTGAAAGACCTCTTTGAAGAGAACTTTAAAAGCTTGAAAAACAAAATTAAGTCAGAACTAAGGAAATGGAAAAACCTCCCATGCTCCTGGATCGGGAGGATTAATATCATCAAAATGGCAATATTGCCAAAGGCTCTCTACAAATTCAATGAAATACCCATTAATATCCCAACACCATTTTTTAATGAAATAGAGGAAGCAATCCAGAAATTCATATGGAACAATAAAAGACATAGAATAGCAAAACCAATCCTAAGCAGAAAGAACGGTGCTGGATGAATTACAATACCCAACTTCAAGCTGTATTATAAAGCTATAGTAATAAAAACAGCTTGGTATTGGCACAGAAACAGGCCTGAAGACCAATGGAACAGAATTGAAGACCCAGAGATGAACCCACAGAACTACGCTTACTTAATGTTTGATAAAGGAGCTAAAACAATAGTATGGAAAAAAGATAGCCTCTTTAACAAATGGTGCTGGCAAAACTGGTTCAACACATGCAACAAACTAAAACTAGCTCCTTATATATCACCCTGCACCAAAATCAATTCCAAATGGATTAAAGACCTCGAAATCAAAACAGACACCCTGCAAACACTAAAGGAAGGAGTAGGAGAAACACTTGGGCTCCTTGGCGCAGGACGGAACTTCCTTAACAAAGTCTCAGAAAGGCTACAAATCAAAGAATGGTTGGACAAATGGGACTGCATCAAAATGCAGAGCTTCTGCATGGCAACGGACATAGCTCCCAAGATAAACAGAAAGCCCACAGACTGGGAGAAGATTTTTACCGGCCATTCAATGGACAAAGGCATATATCTAAAATATCTGCATATATCTAAAATATATGCAGAACTAAAAAAATTACCTTCCTCCAAAACAAAACCGCAAAGAACCAATAGCCCCCTCATCAAGTGGGCTAAAGACTTACAAAGAGACTTCTCTGATGAGGAAATGAGAATGGCCAAGAGACATATGAAAAAGTGCTCTACATCATTGGCCATAAAAGAAATGCAAATCAAAACAATATTGAGATTCCATCTCACCCCAGTAAGAATGTCCTATATCAAGAAAACTAACAATAACAGTTGTTGGAGGGGATGTGGCCAAAAGGGAACCCTACCTCATTGTTGGTGGGAATGTAAACTGGTTCAGCCACTCTGGCAAGTAGTATGGAGATTCCTCAGAAGGCTAAATATAGAACTCCCCTATGACCCAGCAACCCCACTTTTGGGTATCTATCCAAAAAACCACAAACAAAATCACAGTAAAGCCACCAGCACAACAATGTTCATCGCAGTGCAATTTGTCAAAGTGAGAACCTGGAACCAACCCAGATGGCCCTCCATAGACGAATGGATCAGGAAAATGTGGTACATATACACAATGGAATTTTATGCCTCTATCAGAAAGAATGACATTGCCCCATTTGTAAGGAAATGGAAGGACTTGGAAAAAATTATACTAAGTGAAGTGAGCCAGACCCAAAGAAACATGGACTCTATGGTCTCCCTTATTGGGAATAATTAGCACAGGTTTAGGCAAGTCAAAGCAGAGGATCACAAGAGCCCAACAGGTATACCGTTATGATCACATAAGGTGATGCTAAGTGAAATAAACTCCATGTTATGGAAACAATTGTTATATCACAGTTGTAACTACTTTCAACATCTCATGTGTATCTGTAGCTTCTACTATTGATGATGTTCTTGTATCACCTTCCTGTGGTTTTATCTACATTTTCTCTGCAATCTTATCTGAGTATATTGGAAACCGTCTAAACTGGAACTAGGAAATTGAAAGGGAATACCAAAATTGAGATACACAGGGTAAAAAAAGACAAACAACTACAAAAGCAATACTTGCACAACTGTTTGGTGTGAGTGAACTGAACACCTCATGGGGGGAAAGGGAAATAGGGAGGAGGAAGGGGGGAATGAGGAACGAGGTAACAAACAGTACAAGAAATGTATCCAATGCCTAACGTATGTAACCTCTCTGTACATCAGTTTGATAATAAAAATTTGAAAAATAAAATAAAATAAAATATGATTTATGTTGCAAGTACAGGAAGGCCTGAAGGACTATAATTTAAATGTTTTGTGAATTCTCAGTTGATTCAAAAGCATTTTAAAGATCACATTCTACAATAAAAGAATCTCCATGACAAAAAAAAATTGAAGTACTACCGAACCACCCCCCCTCACAAAAAAAAAAAAAAAGAATTCAGTGAAGCTTTTTTCCCCCTCCTTCTATTTATCTTTACATTGCAGGGTATTGTAAACTCCAGATCTTTCTCTTTCAATGGCACTCTTCCTGCAGTTTGGGATGTGTACTCTCTTACTCAGAGGCACAACCCTGCCTAAAGCTTCTATCATCCTTGTTCTCCTCCATGACCTTTCTCTCAGCCTACAGAATAGTTGTAGGTTAATCAGGAGGACTTCCGTAAAAATAAGGAATTGATTACAGACTTTTCTTTGAGGTCAACATTTTATCCACGAGTAATTTTGATGCTTTGAAAGCACAGTAATTTGAATTTATTTTATAATTCCAACATCTTTATAAAACTTAATATGCTCTCTTCTTCTGATTTATCAACCTATTTTTGAGAAAACTGATGCTCTATATCCTAGTAGACAAGACTGATACCATTCAATGAAGTAGATAGCAGGAATAGTTAATCTATTTACAGTAAATACCTAGGCATTGCTAAAGCAATAAGTCAAAATAGGGTACATGATCAGAGCCAGCTTTAAAATAATTTTACCTACTTCTCCATTTTTTTATGTCTCTAGATAAAAATCATCTTCCTGTACCTGTTTCTGTCTGTCTGTCTCTGTTTCTTTAGCTGTCTCTTACCCCTCTCACTTTATGACTTTACTCTTATGTTTTGTTCTGTCCCACTTAGCTGTTCTTTTCACTTTTCCTGGGCATTTATATCTAACCAGTAGAGAATTGTGGGGTTGAGTGTGATTTAGGGATATAGACTAATTGTACTGTTTGCTGCAGGTGAGGTGTTAGGCAAATTATTTAACCTCTGTTTGCCCCAAGATTCATTATCTGCAAAATAGTAATAAGAATATTTCCCTCAAATTTTTATCATTATGACTGAATAAAATAGCATGGGTAAATTACTTAAAATGGTACTTGATGAATGTAAGCAATCAAACGACATCTATTTTTATTCACTATCAAGACTCAATCGATACATTTTTCTAGATAGCCTACATTAATGATTTGGAGTTTTGACTCAGAATCTCTCCCCAAAGATCTTATAGCTTCTCATGCAAACTCCAATGCCACCTTTATTCTACTGCTTTTGATCATCATTTGATGTAGAAGTCATATGCCATCCCTATCATGTGTAGGTGTGTGTGTGAGAGAGAGAGAGAGAGAGAGAGAGAGAGAGAGAGAGAGAGAGAGAATTGGTTGGAAGGGCATAGGGAGTATTTTGTTGAAGAAGAGCTGCTTTTATAATTTGGGGAACAAACTCTTGCTAATATATTTCCTGAAGCCTTTCATGTTTCCACCTCCAACCCCTTTTCATATCATAAACTTCCTTTCTTTACATTAGCATTAGTACATTCAGATATGTGACTGAAGAGATAATACAGAAGAAATGAAATACAAGTGATTTGCAGCAAAAATAGTATGAGAACTAGTATTCCTATCCCAATGTTTTTATGTAGTGAAAAAAAAAGTTAAAGAAAACAAAGGACATGTCCAAGATCACAAATCATATAGTATGGAGTTAAATCAGGGCTAAGTTCAGCTCCTAAGACTACCATCTTGGATTTTCACAAACTGGATTCTACTTTTCATTGGAAGATACCTTCCCAAAGGAATACATTGTGAGTGATTTCTGGACAGTGGAGACAGAGATTATGGTTTTAGAATTTGGATCCTGGCTCTTTCACTACTCTGTAAGACCTGCTTGACTTGTTTGGAGTGCTATCCCACTTTCTCTTTCTTTCTTTTCTTTTTTTTAAGGTTTGCTATTAAACTTATTGACTTGAATCTTGTTTCAATATCTCAAGTTTCTTGCCCCAGATAGAGATTTTATCTAAAAGAAAATCCTTCATTTTCTTTGTCTGCTCAGAGTTCCAGGGCCTGGATATCATCTCTGGGTAACATCTTCCAGATTTGTTTTAAGCTGATTACATGTTGCTGAACAATCAGATTTTCTGCCCTAAGCAGCAGAAAACCCAGTGATGACAGTGCTGGCTCTGAGCCACTAGCAACGTGATGACACAGCATGGGGCTTTGACAGCCATGGCCTGAACTTGGGTGTTCTCAAATAGCTACACACCCTGGAAAACTGGAATTGGAAATCTTTTTATGCTGTGATACAATGTGTGAGTGTTCCCCTGTGTCCTGGCTGTTCATGACATCTCCTCTTCCTTCTCTTACAGTAATCCACTTTTTAACCTTCTTCTTATAAAACTTCTTACATTTTATGTGCAGCAATAGTCCTCATTGGGGCAGATATAACTATTTCAAAGAAGCAACTTGAAGAAACAGTGTTAGCAAAGAGAAGATTCAGTTTGGAACTGTAGGTGGAATGTGGCAAATCTATTCAGAAAATATCAGATATAAAATATGTGAAGCCTTGAATCCTTGAATTGTGGGCCCATTTTCCTAGTTTTAATATTCTATTTTTAATCTGTCTTCCCTCCTTCTCCCTCTCTCTCTCCTTCCCCCTTTTCTCCCCCTCCCTCATATCACACACACACACGCAAACATACACACACACACACACACACACACACACACACACACACACACACACACACACACACTGAATAGCAGTTTGGCCAGGACTTCATGTGCCAACAAATGGCAGTGATTTCTATAATTTGACTTTACTTATTTCTATTAATTAAATTTTGTTGACCAGGTGTTGTGCAAAAGGGGTACAGTTACATAATAAGGCAGTGAGTACATTTCTTGTGATATCTTACACCCTCACTTTTCATTCCCTTCCCTAGATTAGGTAGGCATATATACAATATCCAGTGTACCAAAATCATATACAGTAATCATGTAGTGTACGCCAAAGGAAATTCACCTAGAACTTTAAATGGAACATCAACAATAGAATCCTCCAGGGTCCTTCTCTTGGAGTTCTTTTGCTTAGTCTTGTCTTATATAATATGTACATAGCCATTGAGCTATTGTGATCCACTGATAGATCTATTCTAGACCTTTCTATGTTTAGTAGTTGTTTGGTTTTTGATACAAAATGTAACTTGCTGACTCAAAGCTGTGGAAATACCATTTGAAAAGAAGTTTTTGTTTCACAGACCTGGTCTCTACTGTCCCCCCACACCACAATAGTCATATATCGAGGAGACAATGCCCCTTTCTTCTCTGTGTTCTAGGTTTGTCTCGCTCAACATTATTTGTTCAAGTTCTGACCATTTCCTTGTGAATACCAATGTTTTATCATTTCTAATCACTATGTAGGATTCCATTGTGTATAGGTACCATATTTTTTATATCCATTCATTTCTAGTGGGGCATCTAGGTTGTTTCCATATTTTGGCTATTGTGAATTGTGCAGCAATAAACACGGATGAGCAGATGTCTTTTTGATATCCTGAGACCTGTTGTTCAGGATAGATGCCTAGGAATGGTATGGCTGGGCCATAGGGTATGTCCATGCCGAAATTTTTGAGCAACCTCCATATTATTCTCCAAAGTGGTTGTACTAATTTTCACTCCCAGCAACAGTGGAGAAGGGTTCGTCTTTCCCTGCATCCCCTCCAGCATTTGTTGTTGCCTGAGTTCAGAGTATAGGCCATTCTAACAGGAGTGAGGTGGTAACTCAGGGTTTTTTATATTTGCGTTTCCTTTACTGCTGGGGATGTTGAACATTCCTCATATGTTACCTTGATATTTTTATTTCTTCTCCTGTGAAGTTTCTCTTTAGCTCCTTTGCCCATTTAATAACTGGTTTACTGCGATGGGAGGGGGTTAGTTTTTTGAGTTCTCTGTAATGACAGATATTAGGCCTTTGCCTGTTTCTGTGCTGGTGAAGATCTATTCCTATATGGTTGGCTGTCTTTCTAGTTTAGTGGCTATGTCTTTATCTGTGCAGAAACTTTTATTTTGTAGTAGTCTCATTGGTCGAGACCCTCTCCTATCTGTTGTGCCCCTGGGACTGTGTTCCCGCAGTTCCAACCTATTCCTATAAGTTCTAGCGTCTCTCCTACTCTGTCCTTCAATAGTTTCAAGGATTCAGGTCTGATGTTGAGTTGCTTAATCAATTATGAGTTGTTGGTGGTGCACGGTGATAGACTAGGGTCTACTTTGAGTTTTCTACATGTGGCTGCCCAGTTTTCCTAGCATCAGTAGTTAAAAAGGCTATGTTTTTTCCCATTGTATGTCTTTAGATCCTTTGTCGGATATCAGCTGGCTGTAAAAATGTGGCTTTATTTCTGGGTCATCTATTCTATTCCATTGGTCTTCAGGTCTGTTTTTATACCAATACCAGGTTGTTTTTTGTCATGATGGCTCTATAATAGAGCTTGAAGTCTGGTATTGTGATTCCTCCTGTGCTGCTTGTTTTGCCTAGAATTGCTTTGGCTATTCTAGATCTTCTGCTGTTCCAAATGAATTTATGGGTTGTTTTCTCTATTTCAGTGAAGAATGTAGCTAGGATCTTGATGGGGGTTTCACTGAATTTGTATAAAATTTGGGCAATATGGCCATTTTCACTATATTGATTCTGCCTACCCATGAGCATGGGAGGTCTTTCCATCTTCTTGTGTCCTCTCTGATTTCCCTTTTTAGATTTTTATAGTTCTCATTAAATAGGTTATTCACATCTTTAATTAGGTTAATCCCTACATAATTTATTCTTTTTTAAAGCTATTGTAAATTGTATTATTTCCATAATTTCCTTTTCTGCTTGTACATTGCTGGTGTACAGAAAAGTTGCTGACTTTTGTGGGTTGATTTTGTATCCTGCTACTTTGCCAAAATGGTTTACTTGGTCTAGGAGTTTTGGGACTGAGTTTATTGGGTCCTTCAGATATAAGATCATGTCAGCTGCCAATAGGGATTGTTTGGTTTCTTCTTTGCCAATGTGGATCCCTTTGATGTCCTCCTCTTTCCTTTTTGCTATGGCTAGGGATTCCACCACTATGTTGAATAGAAGCAGGGAGAGTGGGCATCTTTGTCTTGTTCCTGAGTTTAGGGGAAATGGTTTTAGTTTCTCCCCATATAATAAGGTATTAGCAGTCGGTCTGTTGTATATGGCTTTTATTGTTTTAAAGAATGTTCCCTCTATTCCTGTTCTCTCCAGGGCTTTCAACATGTATGTGTGTTGTATTTTGTCAAAAGCTTTTTCAGCATTAGCTGAGATGAATACGTGCTTCTTGGCCTTAGCTCTGTTGATTTGGTGAATTACGTTAATTGACTTGCAGATATTGAACCATCCTTACATCTGTGGGATGAAGCCTACTTGATCATGATGTATAATTTTCTTGACCAGTTTCTGGATCCTGTTAGCTAAAACTTTGTTGAGGAGCTTTGCATCTGTGTTCATTAGTGATACAGGTCTGTAATTATCTTTTTTGGGGGGTCTTTGCCTGGTTTGGGGATGAGTACAATATTATCTCCATAGAATGAGTTTGGGATTTCTCCCTCTGTTTCTATTTCGCAGAAGAGTTTGAAGAGTGTTGGTATTAGCTCCTCACTGAAGGTTTTATAGAATTCATTGGTGAATCCATCCGGGCCTGGACTTTTCTTTGTTGGGAGGCTCTTGATTACCTCATGTATCTTGCTGTAAGTTATTGGTTTATTTAGTTTATTTATTTCTTCTTGATTCAGTTTGGGCAGTTTAAACTTCTCTAAGAATTTATCCATTTCTGTAAAATTTTCGTTCTTTAGTGAGTAAAGGTTCTGGAAACAATTCCTTATAATTGTTTGAATATCCTGTGTATTTGTTGTAATTTTTCTGGTGGAGTGCCTGATCTTATGGATATGAGTCTCTTCTCTTCTTTTTTTTTTTGTAAGTCTTGCAAGGGGTCTGTCAATTTTATTTATTTTCTCAAAGAACCAGCTTTTAGTGTTATTTGTTGAATTGTCTTTCTCTTCTTTAATCTTTGTGATCTCTCTCCTCCTAGTCATTTAAATTCAATTTTTTTCTTGTTTCTCCAGTTGTTTTGAGCTTCATTATGAGGTTATTTACCTGTTTGATTCCCTTTTTTCCTTTGCTGTATCCATAGGTTTCTTTGTGATGAATTTTTATTGTCATTGTGGCTTTGACCTCGTCAATTTTGTCCTAAATTTGCTCTTTCGTTCTTATTTTGCTCTGTGACCCATGTGTTAAGTAACAGTGAGGGGTTTAGCCTCCAAGTATTTGTGTAGTTTCTGTGGTATCCTTGGTTATTGAGGGTTACCTTGTTTTCACTGTTATCAGATAGAATACATGGCATAATGTCAATACTCTTGTATTTGCTGAGGTTCTTTGTGTGGACTATGACATGATCTATTTTGGAGTATGTTCCATGCGCTGCTGAGAAGAATGTGTATTGGTTCTCTGTAGGATGAAAAACTCTGTACAGATGTGTCATATCCATTTGGGATATGGTGTTACTTAGGTCTTTGTCTCCCTTACCAATCCTATGTGTGTTGGATCTGTTTCTTGGACAGAGTGGAGTATTAAAAACTCCCACTGTGATTGTATTTGGGTCTATCTTGTTCTGTAGTTCTGAAAGAATTTGTTTGACATATTTAGGGCCTCTTTTGTTTGGTGAGTATAAATTTACCATCATGATGTCTTGATTCTGGATTTTTCCTTTTATTAAAATGTAGTGCCCTTCCTTATCTTTTTGAACTGATTTTAATGATAAGTATAGCTTGTCTGAAATCAGGATGGCTACCCTGCTGTTTTGGTAGGTGCGTTTGCTTGGAAGATCTTGCTCCATCCTTTCATTCAGAGGCTGTTTTTTGTCCCTTGCTGTAAGATGGGTCTCTTGAAGACAACAGATAGCAAATTTTTGTTTATGGATCCACTAGGTCAGTCTACTCCTCTTTATAGGAGAATTTATACCATTTATATTCAAAGAGATCATGGACAGGTTTGGCTTTTTCCCTTCCATTTTCCTCTTAGGCTGTGTTTCCTCTCCCTTCTTTCTTGTCTTTATTGAGCTGTTCTTTCTGTTGTGCTCTGGCTATTGTAGTTTCTTTTTGTTTCTGTCTGATGGTCCTGTATGTTTTCTGTTGGGTGCGGTTCCCCTCTTAGAATTCACTGTAGTCTGTTTTTTTTTTTTGTTGTTGTTGTTGTTGTTCACAACTCCTTTAGTTTCTCTTTGCTATGGAAAGATCTGGTTTTTCCCTCGAAAATATATTCTAATTTTGCTGGGTATCTAATTCTGAGTTGGCAGTTGTTGGCCTGGAGGTCTTGGATTGTGTTCTTCCAGTCTCTTCGTGCAGTTTGTGTGGAGAGATCTGATGTGATTCTGATATTTTTTCTGTTGTAATATATTTCTTTTTTTGTTTTGACTGCACTCAGAATATGATCCTTGTTGTTCAAATCTGAGGCCTTGATTACAATTTGTTTGGGGATGGTTCTTCTAGGGTCCGTACTGTCAGGTGTTCTATATGCTTCTGTTATTTGGGTGAGGTTTTTCCCTTTT
Source organism: Perognathus longimembris pacificus (assembly GCF_023159225.1). Lineage (NCBI taxonomy): Eukaryota > Metazoa > Chordata > Mammalia > Rodentia > Heteromyidae > Perognathus > Perognathus longimembris. The sequence continues at coordinate 74,733,833 of NC_063164.1, read as the reverse complement.
GAGAATGGGGAAATTCTCTGTAATAATTCTATTGAATATGTGTTATGCACCTCTGCTCTGGTACTTGTCTCCTTCATCTATTCCAGTTATTGGCAGATTATATTTCTTCTTCCTGTCTACTATCTCCTGGATTTGTCCGCCCTGGAGTTTGACAGTTTCTTGGAGTGCATTAATCTTCTAGTCCTTATCTGCTGAATCCTTATCCAAAAGAGAGACCTGAGATTCAAGATGATCAATTCTTTGTGATATGGCTTCATGTGTGGTTCACATTGAGGCAAGTGAGCTGTTTATGGTTTCCAGATTAGCTCTCATTGTGGTAATTTCTTCTTTTAGTGAGTTGTGTTTTGAATCTATTTTTCATGCATTTCGTTTCTCAGGATGTTAAGGTCTTCTTTAACAGAGGAGTAGATTTTATCTATTTTTGCTTCCATTTCTTTCTTGACGTCCTGAAGCTCCTTTGAGACTTACATTCTAAATTCCTGGAATTGTTTTCTGAATTTTTTCCTGAGGCTTTCGATCATTTCTGCTCTCTTAGGCTTAGTTATTTTTTTATTCTCCATCTCCTCTTCGGTCATACTGCTTTTTGAAGCTGGCGAGTTCGCTTGACCTTTCATAAAATTTGTAATATTTCTTTGTGATTTACGCATCTGGAGTGAAGCAGTTATGGATTGCTTCCTGCACTTCCTTTTGGTGGCCTATAGGTATTGGCCTTGGCTTGGCTTCATGCTGGTTCCAGCTGGTCCGTCAGTGGAGACTTGTTTGTATCCTGGCTCCAGGTTTGAGTTCGACTGTTGGACCTTACTGCCCTATGGGTGAGTGTGACCATCTTGGTTGTTGCCAAGGCAGTTACCCTCACTGCAGTTAGGGGTGGGTGGGAGCTGTGGCTTTCCCTGCAGGACCTTTCTCTGCTGTTGTACTGTGCTGACCCTTGTGGGGCCCCGGTTGGGGGTTCATGGGTCGCTGATTCAGTGTGGCATGGAGATTTTTCTCTTTTTTGATTCTTTCCCCACTAGTTGCTGTGGATCAAGAGAGCTTGCCTCTCAGATTGAGTATTGCTGCTGAGGGGCAGCTCACCCACCTGTGTGGAGTGTTCCTGTCAGAGCAGGAGTTGCTGTTGAGGGGTGGCCCACCCACCTGTGTGGAGTGTGCTTATCAGAGTGGCGTTGCCACTGAGGGGCAGCTCGCCCACCTGTGCACTCCTGAGGGGGAGTGGGTGTGGGCCGCTCCTGCTGGAGGGCTAGAACGCTGACCCACGCGGGCCCTCTGGGTGCGGGGACACATGCATCTGAGCTCTTGTGCTTCTTTTGAGGGGTGCACTGCCCTGGATTGTTGGAGGGTGATTGTGCCCTCTCATGTATCTACTGTGGGGGTGGTATGTGTGGTCCCCAGCAGGTTCAAGTGTCTGGGTGTGTGTTGGTGCCCACAGACTCTCTGTGCCTCCACTGTGAGGGGGCGTGTGCTTAGGCCTTGGTGACCCTGCTGGGCTGGTATTGCACACCAGCAAGCCTGTGACTGTTCTTCAAAAAAAATCTGCGTATACCAGGGCGCCTCAAGTGGTGGTCAAATACCTATGGTTCCAGGGTCCCTGCTAAGGGGGGCTGGTGCGGGCAGATTTAGGCTCCCCAGCTGGGGCTTTAGGGGACACTGGTCTAAGGTGTCTCCCAGCCACTTTTTTGGGAGTTGCTCCACCTGCTACTAGCTCCTGTGTGCTCCCAGGAGCTGTAGGGTCCTAGAGCTGCCATATATGGGGTTCTTTTGTTCCCTCGGGGTGGGGAGGGGGGGAGGGAACTCTAGTTTCTTTGTCCTCTTGTGATGAGCTCTGTGTCAGGTTTTGGTTCTCTGCCAGAGCTGATCTCCCACTTGGTGTGGTGGGGCAATGGGGAACTTACTGGTCCTGGATTGTGTGTGTGGCCCACACTGCTGTGGGCTTTCCTGGTCTGGAGTGTGGTGATCATTTGGAGGCAGCAGCGCCCTGGCTCTTCAAGTCTGTGGCTTCCAGTTCCCTTGTTGTTGTTTGGTCCTGGCCATTTGGTCCTGCACCGCCGGTCCTTTGCCGCCATCTGGTTTGGTCTCCTCTGTGCAGTCTGGGGCCCGTGGAATCCTGCTGTTTGGTCTCTGTATGCATGGTGGTACTTTTCTGCTGTTGCTTCTGTGGTCACTGATGATCTGCGGTCCTGTTTTCGGGCACCAGAGCCGCTTTCCCAACCTTGCCCTGTTCGGGCTGGGGTAGGGAGGGTACTCCAGAGATTTTCTTGCTCTGTGTAGATTATAGGCTTTTATTTCTTTGTTCTTTTTCATTTCCTGTGTTTCTCTGTTTGTTCTGGTTGTTGGGTTTGCCAGTTTCTTGATGGGGCATTGGGTGTTGGATTTCCCAGCTCACTATTTGGTTGGAGCGAGTTGGGGTGCCTCCCTATTGTGATGGTGCCATCTTCCTCTCCTCCTGATTTTACTTTTTAACAGCATAGATTAAGTGCAGTCCATGGAGGCAGAATCTGTCCTCAGCCTACATACTCCATTTTATTTACCTTTCTCAGATCTGAATGCTGACTGCAAAATTATGGGGAAGTCATGATTGCTTGGATAATTGTACAACAATGTACTCTAAAGTTAAAGAGAACACAGGGAACAAGCCGAGGCAAGTACAATAAATTTTAAAGTTTCTTAGTTTTATTAAAGCTTCTTTTTTTTTTTTTTTTTGCCAGTTCTGGGGCTTGGACTCAGGGCCTGGGCACTGTCCCTGGCTTCTTTTTGCTCAAGGCTAGCACTCTGCCATTTGAGCCACAGCACCACTTCTGGCCATTTTCTGTATATGTGGTGCCAGGGAATCGAACCCAGGGACTCATGTATATGAGGCAGGCTCTCTTGCCACTATGCCATATCCGCAGCCCTTATTAAAGCTTCTTAAGAATGTAAGAATATAATACAAACTTCCTAATTTCTAGAATTTTAATAAGCTCAGGAAAAACTCACATAATGAATATTAATAGGGTACATTGAATGTGATATGCAAGGCTATCAACTTTGACAGATAAGTTTTTGAGATTTTAGAGAGTAGGTAAGGATGCTTCAAATATGAAATTCATAGGGAAATAGAAAGACTTGGAAAAATTACACTGAACAAAGCTAGATCCAAAGAAACATAGGCTGCATGGTTTCACTCATTTGTAATAGCTAGAATCTAAAAGTAAAGCCAATGGGTAGTAAAAGACAAATAATTACACCTGGACATAATTGAAGTGTAAAAACTTTCACAGAGTAAGACCAAACAGGGATATTCTTAGGAGAGAATCTCAAGGGCTAATATGATGGTTAACAAAATAAACTCCAAGAAATGGAAACAAGAATTTTTTTTTAATGTACTGTTTGTGGTTCTGTTTATTTTCTTTTCTTCTATTCCTTTTTTTTTTTTCTTTAGCTTATTCCCTTCTGTCGCTGTTTTTCTTTTTTAATTTCTGTACCCTTTGTCTTGTACATATAAGTTTATCTGAGGGAAAGTGGAAGCATAGAAAAAGTGGAACAAAGGTTGAACTAATTCAGCAGTGAGCTCCTCTAGACACTATGTTGGGAATGAACTATTCAACTTGGGGAAGGGAAGTCAGGAAGGGAAAATTAGGAGAGAACGAGTGAGGAGGTGACACTGTTCAAATAGGAAATGTACTCATTACCTGACTCATGTAACTGGAACCCCATTCTAAATAGCGGAGAAGCATGAGCAGGATTCCAGATTGGGGAAGATGAGGGCAAATGTGGGCAAACTAGGAGATTCAGTTTGAACCACAGGTACAATGAATGGACTGTACCTCTCATCTGGCAGAAAGTTAAGAAACATTTGTGACGGGCTGGGATGTAGCTCAGTGGCAAAGCGCTTGCCTAGCAAGTGCAACGTCCTGGGTTTGATCCCCAGTACCAAAAAAGAAAACACACACACACACACACACACACAAAAGAAACATTTGTGAGATGAACAAGAATAATGATGTCACATGGTAAGACACGACTGTTTTCTCCACTCTTTTCCTGTAGATTAAATATAGAAGAGTTAATAGATTCAGAAAAATGATAAATTTGAAAAGGAGAAAACAACTGTAATCATATTTTCATTTCTTGAATACATGATGAAGTGATGTTTACTTAAGGGCTAAAAATCTTTGAGCACCTGGGAGTTTGGCTATAACTCTAATTAGGAGGCTGAGATCAGAGGATCTTGGTTTGAAGCAAACCCAGTCAGGAAAGTCCATGATTCTCATCTTCAGTTAATCAATTAAAAAAGAAAACCCAGAAATGGACCTGTGGCTCAAGTGATATAGCACTAACTTTGAGCATAAAAACTCTGGGATAGTTCCCAGACTCTGAGTTCCAGCCCCAGATCTTGCATGCGTGTGCACACACACACACACACACACACACACACACACACACACTTAAAATTTAGCTATATTTAAAATCATATTTGAATATAACTGTATCTCAAAACATAATTGAGTATATAAAAATAATCATCATTAGCTGTCTGAGATGTTTATTTGGAGATACCTCTTGATTGGTTTCAACAACAAAAAGCTCATGTTGCTATATTTTCTGAGCTTTTGCTTGTTTGGTGAGGCCTGTTCTTTCATGTTACATTCATAAAGTATTAGTTCTATATTTAATATTCTTATGTCTTTTTCATATTATTCTACTGTTTTCTGGTATTGAATTAAAGAGAACACAAACTCTATGAGGGAAGCCTTTTGTGTTATTTTGTTTTGTTGTGGCTTGTAATGAAGTCTTTCATATACGGATGCCCCAAAGAACCTGTGAAAGAAACAAATGAATACTGCGATAATACTAGTATTGGTCTGTCTTTACAACTGTTCAAGTACATAAAGAATCATTTCATATTTTCCACTTTCAGTACCTTAAAAGAATATGTATTAGCACTGACTTTTCTTGCACAAATACTAGTGGCTCATGCATGTAAAATTATCTACTCATGAGGCTGAGATCTAAGGATGGTAGTTCAAAGTCTTCAAAGTCTACCTGGGCATTAAAGTGTGTATGTCTAATTATCTACCAAAAATGTGGAAATAGACCTATGGCTCAAGTGGTCTGAAGGGTAGGCTTGAGCAAAAATAGCTCAGAGACAGCACCCAGGACCTGAGTCAAGTCTTAGGACCAGCACAGAAAACAAACAAACAAAAATAACACCATGAAGATATATATTAGAGTAAAATTGATTTTTTTAAAATAGTGTGAGAATGGTATCTTCTTTGAGGTTTTAAATAAGCAAGTGATGTGTTGTGGTGATATTGTTAGCTCTGGTTATGTGTGGTATAGTTGCTGTGTTTGTTACAGTGTCAGACTAACTTCCCAGTATAATTTTAATCTCAGGTTTCATTTTATTGTTACTATTTAGACAAGACGCATAATGGAGATTTTTTTTGTAAAGAAACTAAACTCCAAAAAGGATTTGCTGTGCAAATATTACAATAGGATTTTTCATGCATTTTATATCATTAAATCCCCTCAATAACTCTTCAACACAGCTGTTATACTGCATGGTTAAAAATAAATATGCTTGGAGGGCTGGGGACATAGCCTAGTGGCAAGAGTGCCTGCCTCGGATACACGAGGCCCTAGGTTCGATTCCCCAGCACCACATATACAGAAAACGGCCAGAAGTGGCACTGTGGCTCAAGTGGCAGAGTGCTAGCCTTGAGCGGGAAGAAGCCAGGGACAGGGCTCAGGCCCTGAGTCCAAGGCCCAGGACTGGCCAAAAAAAAATATATATATATGCTTGGACATGATAAATTAGTATTCTAGACATTCACCCAATGAGACCGAAGGAGAATATTCTTAAGAGAGCATCATAAAAGCCTCAATAAGGGTTTGGGAATATGGCCTAGAGGCAAGTCTTGCCTCATATACATGAAGCCCTAGGTTTGATTCCTCAGCACCACATACATAGAAAAGGCCAGAAGTGGCGCTTTGGCTCAAGTTGGCAGAGAGCTAGCCTTGAGCAAAATATAAGCCAGGGACAGTGCTCAGGCCCTGTGTTCAAGCCCCAGGACTTGAAAAAGAAAAGAAAAAAGCTTCAACAATTATGATCATATGTAAGGATGCTTATCAAACTCCAAGAAATGGAAACAAGAGGGTTTTTGTTATTTTGCTTTGTTTTCTCCTCTGTTTCTGTTTTTGTTTTCTGTACATTTTGTCTCATATGGAAGTTTATCTGTTCGAGGGAAGTTAAGAGGAGCAAAGAAATAGTGGGAGAATGGGTGAACAAATGCAGCAAGGATACTCACTAGGACCTATGTTGAAAATGAGCTATATAACTTGTGGCGGAGGGAAGTCATTAGGGAAAAACTGTGAGAAAATGAGGGAAGTGGTTCAAAAACAAATATACTCATTACCTGACCTGTGTAAATATAACCCCTATGTATGCCATTTTTATAGTAGCAATAGAAAAAATACTGCAGCTGTTGGAATCTTTGATGCATGCCATGGAGATTGACTCAGAGCTGCACAGAGATGGATGGCATTTTGGGGGATTTCCACATTTAGCATTGCTGAGACATAATGGAGATTATTTTTCCTCTTGACCTACTTAGATTTTCCTCTGAATAAATGCTACATTTTATTGTTTTCTATTTCTAATTTCTAATCCTTATTCAAAATATTACCTAATAGAAACTTGATTTTATTAGGTCCAAATGCATGTATGGTGTTAGAGCTGTGTAACCCTGGGACACTGTCTGTATGAGTTTTCTCACCTGGACTGGGTATTTTCCAGGCCTACTGTTAGTTTTGGATAGTTACAGTAATGTGTATAATCAAACAAAATCCATTGTACTCATGAAATTTGTCTCTGTTTATCTTTCATTGAATTATGAAAACTGAGGTAAATTCCTATGCCTGATTATACAAAATTAACTGACTAGCAGCATACTAGGTATTTTCTGTACATGTTCAGGTCGTAATCTGGAAACATTGAATACCATTGCATTATTTATATGTTCCTATTTTAATATTATTCATAATATTTCAACACAATCAGTTCTTTCCTGCATCACTACTTCTTGTGCTTCTGAAATAAAATACTGCAAGCTAGGCAAACACAATTTACATACTTTAGGTTGTTGCATATTATTGTGGGTCATTCCTGTATCTCAGGAGGTTGAGATAGGGAGAATTTGCAGTTAAAGTTAGGCCTGAGAAAAACATTAAGGATGCATCTCAAAAATAGTTTGAAGATGGTGTATTCATGTCTGGAGTTAGCCCTGTTGGAGGCCATAGGGAGGGGGATCACAGTCTAAAGCCAGATTTAGGCAAAATGAGAATTTTTTTAAAGTATGTTAAAAATGTATTAAAAATGGATTAGAGGCATAGATCAAGTGATAGAGCACCTGCCTAGCAAGCTTATGGCCCTGATTCAAATATCAGCAGTGACAAAAAGAAAGAAAAAAAAAACAGAGTGGCTGGAGAGAATAGGGAAAGGAATGCAGGAAGAAAAAAAGGAAGCACAAAAATAGAAAGCAAGGAGACTACTAAGAGAAAAAAGAGAGAAACAAAGAAAGGAAGAAAAGTAGAGAAAAGAAAGAAAGGAAAAGAAAGAAAGAGAGGAAGGAAGGAAGGGAAAGGGGAGGAGGAAGGAAGGAAGGAAAGAAGGAAGGAAGGAAGGAAGGAAGGGAGAAAGAAAGAAAGAAAGAAAGGAAGGAAGGAAGGAAGGAAGGAAGGAAGGAAGGAAGGAAGGAAGGAAGGAAGACAGAAAGAAAAAGAAGGAATAGAGCTACAGAGCACCACAGGCTAAGTATTCTAAGAGAAAGGCATCAGGAAATAAATGTCTGGCTTCTTGTTCCACCATAACACGGAAGAAGACAACACCCAAAAGAAAGTAGAGAGAATGAATTCATTCCCATGACAAGCATATTATTTCATTCATTAGGGCAGCTCACCTAATCATAATACCTTTACAATGACTAGCTCATTTCAACAGGAATTTTGGAGGGTACTAACATCAAAACCATGCACCTCACTGTTGGCAATATGGCTCTTGAATATGTCCGTAAGTGATTTCTGCATTGATTTGTAGTGTTGTTGTCCTGGGTAGGTAAACTCTGTTTAGTTTTTAAGTCAATAATGTTTGGGGTCTATTTTTATATAAAGTGATCAGTCATAAGCAATATTATTTTGATCTTTATTTTTCTTCAGCACTGTTGATATCAAGAACATTCTGGATAGTCTAGTTGTTTTTACTTTTCTCCAAATTATCTTTTCACACTTTCCTTTTATTTTCATTGGCTCATCTTAACTTTAGGTACATTTTCCCCCATTTCATTTAAAGATAGGTTGCTTTCACCTGAGAAATACAAAGTATATTGTTATCTCCTTTTCCTATGGTGTCAGGCATTGGGGAAGTTGTATGTATTAAGCAGGACTTAGAGGGGTAAAGTGCAGAAGGAAAAGCTCTAGTTGTAAGTGTACTACTTTTGATGGAGATGTGGATTCTGATTTTGTTGATGTTTGTTTGTTAGCTTGCTTGCATAAGTCCTGGGGTTAGCACCTGGTTGCTATCCCTGAGTTTTTGTGTTCAAGTCTTTCACTGTACTACGTGAGCCACAGCTCTACTTTCAGCTTTGGGAATAATTCTAGATAAGAGCTTCATGGTGCTTTTTGCCTGGGTTGATTTTGAAGCATGATGCTCAAGCTTCCTGAGTTGCCTGTAGGCACAATCCACCAGCACCCAGCATGGATTCTTTATTCTGTTATTCTGTTGTAAAACTTGTAGCCAGGAGAGTAGGGTCTAGCACTGAGTCTCTCCATTATTTTAGCTCCTCTCTCATCTCCTCTTTTCCATTAACCTGAGACCCTACTTATCTATCCTTGAGTTAAAGCAACAAGATAAATTCCCTGTGTGTGTCTCTCTCTGTCTCTTTCTCTCTGTAACTTTTTGAGTATTTCAAGGGCAAAGGGCACAAGCATCATATGGGAGCCTTTTAGAAGTAGAGAATTTTAGGCTCACCAAGATTTTTGAATCAGTATCTCTATTAAACTAACATATCCATCTGTGTGAACATTGGAATCCTGAGATCCCAAGAATGTTAACCCTTGAGGTAAGGGCTGTCATACCAATTGGCACATGGTATATGTTCTCTACTTCCCTTAATATAGATATTGCCTTATTTAGTTTTATATTCAGCTCTAGTAAGTTCCATCTGCTTACCAGAGATACCTGCTTCATTAGATTTTCATCATTGGTCACCACCTCTCCTCTCCTCAAGCATGTATAGCATGGGGTAGGTTTTCTTACTTAGTCATAAAGACTATTCCACAGTAGCAGGAATGTCTCCTAATTGCCTTTCCTTGATTATATTTTCTGAATAATAACTTATTTATTGTCAAAGTGATGTACAGAAGGGTACAATTTCATATATAAGGCAGTGGGTACATTTCTTGTACAATTTGTTACCTTCTCCCTCGTTTCCCCCACTCCATCCTCCTTCTTTCCTTCTCCCCCAACCCCATGAGTTGTTCAGTTGGTTTACACCAAATGGTTTTGTAAGTATTGCTTTTGGACTAGTTTGTCTTTTTTGCAGATTAGTACTTAGTCCCTCAGTCTGTGTGACCCTCTCAAACAGTATATATTGCTCATTTATAGTTTTATTTTAGCATGGTAAGCAAGTGGTGGGGAGGCAAAGCACTCTAGCAAAGTACAAATCCCAACAGAATCTCTCCAGTTTATCCTTGGAAGACATATTTCTGCCTACCATTTCATGTCATTGTTGGGTATGGTGATAAATAGGGTAGCCATAGGTTCTTTCTTCCTTTGAGTGGGAAAGAGATGTGGCAAAGGGATAATGTGTCTTTATTTTACTCTAACTTTACCTTTATATCCCAATTAAATGTATCATACAATTATTAGATATTTAAAAAATGAAACCATATCTCATTAAGACAAAAGCATGTTTACAGATGCAGTCCTCTTTTCCATGGATACTGAAGTAGAAGCAACAAAAAGGTGTGTTTTAATTTTCAATCTACCTTCTTTGTCTTACAGTGCTTCAGCAGCTGGATTATACTAGTTTTGTCAGGTCTGTGTAGTAAGGCTCTTAATCAGAACAAGCTTTGCAGGCATTGCTCACTGCTTCTGTCTCTTCAGTATGCTCCTTTAAAACAACTACTGAAACATGTTCATTGACTTGCCTTTACAGAAGTTGTGTTGTATTCACAGTCTTGTAAACTGTGATGGGTATTAGTCTGGGCTTCCATATATTTCTTTCAACCTTTACCAGGAAGGGCAAGCCTCCTACGGTGAGAGATAATTCTGTTTTTATGATCACTCCTGCTGGATTGTGCTGTATTATGTGTGATCTGACAGGAATGTTGCAAGTCAGTAATGTGCCATTCTACCCTGAATGTGGAGAAACAGAACACATAAGGACAAACACAAAAGTAGTGTTGTTTATAGGAAAAGAAAGACCCAGTTGCTGTGCTATATAGGCAAACACATATGTAGAATTGTAACAATTCAGGACATATCCTATAGCAAATTTCATGTTCTTAGGCAAATAGGCATCTAAAGCATTTCAAAATGTAATTTAAAAGGTGATGGTAACAGAAGGGAGGGGAATGGAAGAAAAGTAGTAGAGAATGTGATATGGAAAATCTGTATTTTTTAAAAGCTAACTTGCTTAAAATGATCTCACAATATTTTAGACTAGCATATTATGCAAAATTTATGTTCTGGAATTATGAATACACTTACTTCTCTCGAATGAGTTTATTTTATCAAGCATTGTATTTTTTTATTTTAAATTCAGAAGAAACATTTTGGTAAATGTTCAAAACTATCTCATACTGAAAGTATATTTTTCCACTTTGTAACAATTGAGTAAATGATTTGAATCTGTTGTCATTTCATAAATTTCTTAATAAAAGTTTATCTTTCAAGTAGGAGAATCATAAGTTTGTTTAGGCACCTAATGATGCAGCTACAGGGTGGAAGGGAGTAAAAAAGTAAAAAAGAAGAATTTTTTAGTCTATTTTATTTATTTATTGTTGGGAACTATTTAGAATTAGCTTGTATTTTTACCTCTGTTCACATTTTCTAATTCTTCTTTTTTCCCTAAATCAAAGACTAGGTCTAATGAAAGGCTGTTATGAACCATCTTCTCCAATAACTAAATTTACTGTACTTATGCAGAAAGTTTGCTGGAGCAAATTTTTAATTCGACAATGGTAATTTCCACAACCAATCTCCATTTGAGATAAGCGACAGGAAATGACTCTACTTGATGAAGAATAGGTAGAATCTGGGAAGAGGAAACTTTTTGTATTTTCCCATAATTAACTTAGAAAAATTAGAAAAAGCAATTGTCCCAAAGCAATGGGGAATGCTTTGTTCTTTTATGTTTTCAATATCTCTTGTGCATCTGTTAGTTGTTAATTAAGCACATATATTGAACCAAAAGTGACACTCTTGAATCATTAGTAAAAACATCTTTAATAAACATTAAAAGAATAGGGAGAATAACTTCCATATCACTCAAACTCTCCAGTTGGAAAATGATGGCTCAAAATGTCATAAAAATACTTTATTATTTATTCTCCATATAACCCAAATTATTCATGTACATCATTTATGTACTTGCTTCACATTACTTTCCTACTCCCTTTGTGGATTTCTGTAAAAAAAAAAAGACAGGTAAGCCTATGAATTTCTTTATGTAAGAGATATATTATTTGATTCAGCCTGTCTACAAACCAAAGAATTACAATCACATTATTAAGAGCCTGGCTAGTGAAGTCTGCACGGAGTGCAGGAACACTTCAGAAAAGAAAGAGCTAGAAGGTGGAACCCACAGGAAGTGGACTGCAGAGAAGATAAATAATTTCTCTTCAGCAGAATTTAATTTTCAAGTTGGTAAAGTCTGTCTGTTCTCTTTTTTCAGCCTTGCTGGCTCACTTATAATACTTAATTACCTCTCCAACCCAGGCTTTCTCAGCCACAAATTTATTGATATTTTGGCCTAACTCTTCATTCTGTGTGGGGCTATTCTTTGTACTTCATGCACGATGTTCAGTGGCATCCTTTTCTCTTGCTCACTGTTAGCAGTAACATCTAATTTGGTGATAACCAAAAATGATTATGAAATTGTTTTCGCTTGTACAAAAGAATCACTGTGATTATAGTCATTATTTTAGTACCTTGCAGAAGTACCAATTCCTGGCCTGGGGATATGGCCTAGTGGCAACAGTGCCTGCCTCGGATACATGAGGCCCTGGGTTCGATTCCCCAGCACCACATATACAGAAAACGGCCAGAAGCGGCACTGTGGCTCAAGTGGCAGAGTACTAGCCTTGAGCAAAAAGAAGCCAGGGACAGTGCTCAGGCCCTGAGTCCAAGGCCCAGGACTGGCCAAAAAAAAACACCTGGAAACATGTGAACAGCCTCAAAGCAAAATTTCTTTAATAATTTCAGAAATAGTTCATAGATGATGATGATGATGATGATGATGATGATGATGATGATGTTCTGGTTGGTCATAAGGCTCAAACTTGAGGCCTGGGCACTATCCCTGAGCTTTTTTTGCTCAACACTAGTACTCTCTCACTTGAATCACAGCACTAGTTCTGGTTTTTCTCATGGTTAATGGGAGATAAGAGTTTCTGCTGGGGCTGGTTTTGAACCACGATCCTCAGATCTAAGCCTCCTGAGTAGCTAAGATTTCAGGCAGGAGCCGCCAGTACCCAGATTATTATTTTTATCAATAAGTGTAGTGTATAACATCTGCCTTGGAGATCAGTTCTATATTGTTTTGCAATATTTCTGATACATAAGCAATAAAATCCAAACTCTAATTCCCTGTATGCTACAATTCCTAGAGCAAGCCCTTATAAAGAACTCATTATTTTCCTTAATTTTCATTATTTGTTTTTTTAGTAGGGATCAGATGTGTGTGTGTGTGTGTGTGTGTGTGTGTGTGTGTGTGCGTGTGCACCTGCATGTACATGAGTGAATGAGCACCTACACACACACCACTAATTGCGAATGTATTCCCAACCTTTTGATTTTAACTTGTTTTTCAGATAAGGTCTCACACTAACTACCCAGAGCCAGCTACACACTGTGACCTTTCTACTATTGTTTCATGCACAGCAGGTATTACAGGTATGCACCACCACACCTAGCCCTAAGGTTTTACATTTATAGTGTTTATTAAAAAAATTAAGTCTCTGTTATGCTAATACATGTCTATAATTCCAGTATTCAGGATGTGGAAGCAGAAGAATCCTAAGTTTGAGGCTATGCTGGTCTATTGAGGGAGTACAAGTCTAGCTACAGATATGTAGAGAAAATGTGTGACATCCCAAGCTGTATGCCCCACCACAAAGAATTTTTATTTTAAACATGGAAAGTTCTTTCCTCAATCAGTCAGTACATAGTAAGTTCCTACTCACAGACAAATATTTTGATACTAGAGCATATGAATGCCCTATTCTCTGATTAAATCAAAGTCTTGCTTTTTTTATGATCCACATAAAGGTGAGCCAAATGATTAGTGGTTGGAACAGAATGACTCAGCATTTGAGGAAAATGAATCCTATAATCAGTTTCATAGCCCAGACATGACAAATTCAGTCATCTTTAAAACAGTTGTGCATTAATCTTCTTGGTACATGCAAAGCAGGCTAAAGAGGATATGACTATTTTATGACATTTGAAAGACAGAATGTGTCTTGTGTTGTTAGAACTCATGGAATAAGCTGAACTGTCTGGGGAGAAGGAAGGACAATGCAAATTTTAAAATTCAGTTTAAAATATATTGTTCTACATGAAATTCCCCTTACGATGTCTATGTCTATGCATTTTGTATATTACAGAGACTGTAATGCCAACTAACATGTATTGAATAATTGTTTTCATGTGTATATATTAATTCTTCACACAGCATTTTAAGTTATATATCATTATAATAATTTATTTACATAATCCTATCAGTATATATCGCAAAGCACCTACACTGTCATTAAGCAGGGCTACTGCAATCCAGAATTATTTTCACTGAAGTTTGTTTTCTTTGATTCTTCAGGGTTTGGGTTTATTGGTTTTTTTTTTTTTTTTTTTGAGGGATATTTTGTCAACCAGGAGCTATTAATCATTCAGTGTGTAGAAAGACACATGAAACAGCAGAAATATCTTTGATTAGCTGTATGGGAGGGTATAAATAAAGCAAAATAAATATCTCTGAAATCATGATAGGTTAATATTAACATAATTATCAGCGCTTCATGTCTCCTATCTCAAAGCCTAATACTTTTCATCATTTTGTAAATAATTTACTTTTAATTTTTCATCCTGATTCTTCTCTTCCCCCCCACTAAACCATTTTTCTTCCCCCATCCTGCTTTCATTTATCTAATTTGATAATATAATTTGTAGTTTGAGCATTTTGTTCTTTTAACTTACTATTTTACTTACTCCCAGAGTAGATGACATTCCTTCTATTTGGCAGTATGTTAGTCTCAAGATAAACATGGAGATTAGTGGCTCACTTCAGACAAGAAATACATTTCTTAAAGGGAAGGTAAGCATATTAACTGAGTTGCTAAAAAATTAGTAGTTTACTCCGAATACAGTCTTGGCTTTCTTTCAGGAATATGGAACAGACAACTATGCCAATATGGAAGGAATCATTCACATGAACATAGGATAAACATATTCCTTAATATACTGATTAGAAAATAAATACATAAAAGTTCCTTTCAGTGAAATCCTCGTGGGTCTGGTTTGGTTCATGTGTCAGAGATATTCTCAATCCATGATGTGGTTGCAAGGTAAGTAACTATGTCTACATTTTGAGAACACTGATTACATGTATGAAAAACAAATTCAACAATATCTTTGCAAAACAACATTGAGAAAACCTTTGCCAACTACTTAGTGGATACAGAACTAATACCCAGAATATAAGAAGAGCCCAAAAGGTTAACAACAAAGTAACAAATAATTCAATTAATAAATGAGCAAACCATGTGAACACCGGGTTCTCAGAAGAAGAAATGCAAATGACCAGAATGCCCATTAAGAAATGATCAATATCATTAGTCATAAGGGAAATGTAATTCAAAACTAAACTAAGATTCCATCTTACCCCAGTCAAGAAAGCAGACATGAAATGCTGGTGAAAATGCAGAGGAAAAAAGTAACTTGCATACAGTGTTGGTGGGAATATAAACTAGAGCAATTACTATGGAAGTCATTGTGTAAATTTCTAAAATAACTAAAAAGAGACCCACCTTATTACTTTGTTATATTATATTTAGACATAAATCTGAGAAAATCAATATATATGGAAGATACCTATATACTCATGTATACTGAAGTTCTGTTTACAATATCCAAATTGTCTAATCAGCCGAATTGCCCACCAATCAATAAATGGATAAAGAAAATATTTGTGTATTTGTATGTTTGTGTCTATGCACCTTGCCTCACAGAGAATACTTATTAAATACACATATATGGTGTGCATATATGGTATATGTACATACATATATGGTATATATATTTATATATGCTATATATAATATGCCATATTTCCTATTTTGCACATACACACATATAATAAAATATTCCTCAGCTATAAAAAACATGAAATTAAGTAAATGGATGAAACCAGGCATTACTTACTCTCACACTCATTTGGGGAATAAAGATATAAAATAATGATTACAGCAATAGTAACTGGACATGAATATCAATGAGAACCTCTGTAAGAGGAATAGGAGGTTTTCTAGAGAGGGGGAGACACTAAGAAGTGAAGAAGATGGATGCACATTACATATGTATACATATAAATACAGCACAATGGAACTCAGTAAATGCTGGGAATGTGGGAAGGTGGAAGGACAGAAAGTATAGGAGAGTAGATGAGTTTGTTTATATTGTACTGTATGATTATATGGAACTATTACAATGAAATCTCGTATTTTGAATGTATGTTAATTTAAAAATAAAATAATATAAAAGCTTACTCAAATTAAAAATCAATTTGGTGAAGTACCATTTTTTGAAATTATTGGACTTGTATTAGCTACTTCACAACAAAATTTACTTAGGTCTGGTAAGGATTGCATAATTTGGGGTTAATAACTATTGAATGAGAAATAAATTGGCAGCAGAGGCACTGTGTTACAATCTTGTTTAGCTATGACAATTCTGGTAAATTAAATTTCAAATTCATACTCTGTGAAATGACAGTAATAGTACCGATAAATAATGGAAACCTTGTGATATCTGCTGTGCATCATATGGAACTTGTAGATATTTTTTTCAGAAGTAGGAACAATCTCTTTCACTTAAGATTCACAGAAAGCAGATTTCCACTAAAGAAGATTCCTAAGTGAATAAAGCCAGTTTTGAAGAAACATATACTGCATGTATATTTTCAATAAAAGTATAAAGGTGTATATCTTATATAAGAAGAATGACATTGCCCCATTTGTAAGGAAATGAAAGGACTTGGAAAAAAAAATCACACTAAGTGAAGTGACCCAGGCCCAAAGAAACATGGAGGCTATAGTTTCCCTCCTAGGGAATAATTAGTACATGTTTAGGCTAGTCGTAGAGGAAGATCACAATAGCCCAATAGCTATATCCTTATGAACACATAGATGATGCTGAGTGAAATGAACTCCACGTTATGGAAACAAATGTTATATCATTGTTGTAATTATTTTCAACATGCCATGTGAAACAGAACCCTTTTCTTTTTTCTTTTTCTTCTCTCATGGTTTTATACCCACTGATCTTAGTACCCTGGATACTGTATATATGTGTATTAGAACTAGAGAAGGGAAAGGGAACAGTAATATTGAAAGACAAAGGATAAAAAGACAAACCTTTCCAAAAGCAATACTTGCAAAACCATATGGTGCAAAACAACTGTACATCTCATGGGGGGGGGGGATAGGGAGAATGACGGAGGAGGAAACAAGTTGAACAACAAATGTACCCACTGCCTTACATATGAAACTGTAACCTGTCTGTATTTCACTTTTACAATAAAGAAAATAAAAAGACTTGTTTCCTAACAGGATCTAATTTTTACATATAGACTGTAAACATTACAATAGTGGATAATTTTTATAATATTGGCTCAAGAACTGAGAAGTAAATGCAGATAAGGTAAGAGTCATACTAAGATTCTATTCTTTTACAGCTACATTAAGAATACCAGTAATCACACGTGTAATGTTTTATATTGGTGGTTTTTAAAAATAATATAATTGTGAACTTAGATATATCCTACTCTATTTACTTAACTGTATCTGAGGAATTGTTGCTGTGTGTGTGTATACATATTATAGATAAAATATATCTCTGGATATGTTTCTACATATGTATATGTGTATGTACATATATACATGCCATATATATGCATGTGTGTATGTGCATATATGAACCAAATAATTTATATCCATCAGGAATTAAAATACCAATTAAAATAGCTCTATAGTGACTCTTCCTATAAAATAAAGATGCCTATTGTTTATATTTCTTCAACATAAATTTTTTTCTTTTTAGGGACCAACTTTCTCCAAGTCATTGCAGATCTAATATTGCAACACCTATAAACAACTTTCAGATTCATAAAAAAGTTACTAGCAATTTGCTACAACATAGGCTTTTGTTATAAAGGAAATGAGATAAGTAATTTTAAATAATATAAAAATATAGCCATGTACCATAATGATCCCTACAATTTCTGATCCACTGGGCAATGGAGGAGGGGCCCAAATGCACATACCCATATGTAAATGCACCTCAAATGCTTATTGTACATTCAAGTTGAAGGTAGCTGCCACTATAAATAGTAGTGACAATGAAAATGCTATACTGTAGTGGAAAATAACTTTATCTGGTTTCTTTAATCATTCCAAATTAAAATAGAACCATATGTACACAAATGTAAGTCATACATTCAAAGTTGTTCTTGATACAGTGCTTGGAGAAACCATTTAAAAAAGTAACCATTGACAGAGTAATCAGATTAAGTTGTGGTTAAAAGGAAAGAAGATATACAAAGACCTCTATAGTTGTAGATACCAAATTTGTACCTTGAAATATGAGGAAAACATTTTGGATCATTTCTTCCCAATAGTATGATTTTCTTAGAGATTTCATTAGATTCAACTAAAAGGTTTGTGATGGCAGACTATGAAGATGTCAGTTGTAACCACAACACTCGTGTTTGTAATAGCATGTGTACTTTCAAATGTTGCCAGGTGTTGAAGCTATTATGCATTGTAGAGTATATTTTTTGTATGTAAATGTTAGGGAAATGGTATTATAAATCTCCTTTAAACAGCTTAATGAAATGATTGGTAATAGAAAAAAAAAGATGCTGGTGCTAATCATGGGAAGGAAGTTATGTTTTCTTGGTGTCAGTACAATTACCTTGGCGATATTTGTTGTCCAAGACTAATATGGTGTCCTTAATATTTCTTAAATATTGAGCTGGTTTGCAGATGAATGATGAATCCCTGATACAATGCCTTCCAGAAAGATTGTGTCACAAAATAAGCAGAGAGCCTTTAAATCTTGACTATTTAACCTTCATTTTTATTAGAATCCCCCTGACATTTTTTATCATCTGTGTTGTAGCCTTTAAATTATTTGCTGGAAGAATTACATGAAGAATTAAATGAAGAATTAATTGTCGGTGTCAATTTGCTATAACACTTTAACAGAAACAGGTGACCTCTGATCACCTGTGTCTTTCACACTCTCCCTGCGATTCATTTTGAAGGGTCAGTCATTGATTATGCAGGGGTGATATGGCACAGGTGTAACAATATCGACGGCCCATGTCTTAGAGTTCTTGACACGTGATTGACTCTGCCACTTAAGTCATTTTTCCCATAAGTCTCCTGAAGAATTACTTTGTAGCACTTACCGACACCTTAAAACTCTACTTACACTTTTTTATCCTGTCATAACATTTTCCATCAGAATTATATTGATTTCTTTGGCGAACAATATAATAATCCTCATCGTACCTGAATTTTTCTTCTCACAGAGAAAACTGTTAAAATGCTTCCATATCTTCCTGCAACTAATTCTATGCATTTAAAATACTTTTGTAATAATAAATACCACACAGCCATATGTATCCAGTAAAGGGTCCATTTTTATGACACTGGAGTCTCAAGAACAGACATATTCTTTAGAAAAAAAAAGTTGCCAGCTCTGAATTGATTGACATTTGTTTACTTAACTCTCTCCTTTTGAAAGCCTGCACACCTATTTCAACCTTGAACAGTTTCCAACTGTGGTATACTGGAACATTTTTTCATTTATTAAGTTCAGTGTTGCCAACCCAAACAAAGTATAATCAGCGATGATCCGAGCAGACCAAGCTGTCTAGCACCATACAATGTATCTGCATACTAATTTCCAAATTCCCTCACATTTCCAGAGAACTAATGGGATCATTTTCATTCTGTTACAGCAACTCAACAGTTACTGAATCACCATCTGTGTTTTCGTTAACCTGAATCAGATATGAATTCTGTTATTGCAAGGTAGAGCAGCTTGTTTAATGATTCTTAATCTTTTCTTTAATTAAATCATGCAGCCAACCTGAAAAATCTATCTTAATGCAAATTAGGAGCTTTTTTGGCATTCGCTTACAGTAATGCACTAATAAGGTTAATTTATGAAGGTTCTCTTCCAGTCTGTACAGATGATATTTGTTCACTGCACATTTTTAGCATATTGTACCTTTTTGTAATATTTTAAGTAATAAAAACATAGTTGTTTTTCACTTACACAAATGAGAGATACTGTAAGCAGTACTCTGTTAACCAAAACTCACTACAAAAATATGAAAAAAAAATCCTAGGTAAGTGAATTCATTTTTCTTGAATTTCAAATGCCAGCTCACTGGAAATAACTGTGTGTGTGTCTCTCTCTCTATCACCATTTTCAAGTTCTCAGATGAATGAGAGGAGAGAGTTGAATAATTAGAGGAGGGATTTTTCCATGAACTGTTTTTATCCTTATGGACATGAGTTAGTACAAAAAGCAAATGAAACATCACAAAATAATGCCATTCAATTTCTAATATATCAATAATAATTATTAATTACATTTTGGTAATTGCCAGACATCTCTTTTTGAATAGATTGTTTTTCAAGTACTTATCTTTATAAATACTTCTTAAGGTAACAATTTCAGTATAAACAGGATCTAGGAGACAGCATGGACAATAAGAAACAGGATATAAAAAATTTGGCAAGTTGTAAAAACAGTAGAATTAGAAGTTAATAAGCAAAAAATATTTCTGATATTTATTTTATTTTATTTACCTATATGGATTGTTTTTATAACCTCAACTCTCATTATATTAAATCATAAAACATGTCATTTAGTAATAAAGATTCATAGGTATTTTATTTGCTAAATTTATTTCAAACACAGATTTTGTGATAAGACACTGACAATTGTTAATGTAGAATAAAATTGGTGATAAATTTTTATGCTTACCTTAAAAAATTTATATTTTTAAAAAAATTATATTTTTAAGGTAAGCATAAAAATTTATAAAGTCACAAATACACACAGTATATCATACAGACATACACATTCTGATAAGAATATAACAAAATATGATTTCTGTTCTCTCATACTTCAGATTGTAATGTTAATTAGTATGATTTCAAATGAGCTTTTAGGATTTTCTCAAGTATCCGTGTATCCTTGACAATTTGGGCCAATGTATATGATTTATCTATACTTAGATAATCATTCATTGGGATGAATGAAAGCCTTAATAAGGTTATTTATAATTTCTCTTCTGCTTTATGCTTTGAAATATCATTCTATAGTAGTATTATTTTTAACTGATGAAGCAATATCCTGAATATATTTTCATCTTGAACTCATCATCTATTCCCATGACATTTAAACTCAATCTCAAAATAGATTTCTGCTTAAATATATTTTAATATTCCCATCTATTTCCTTGGAACATAACTGGGTATTAGTTATTTTCAAACTGTAGTTTGCAAACACAATATATTTTCATTCTTACGTGGAAAATTAAACCTAAACTATTTTTTTAACATTTTGGGAGGTTTCATTCTGGAATTCTGAAGCATGAGTATGACATCCATCCCCTAAATCACTGGGAAATAGTCTAAGTGAAAGATGAGTTCTGTGGCCTTAAAAAGTGTAACACATTGTGAAAACCATTGCATTGGTAGGAACCAGACCCTTGCCTCATTAAGCTTGCCTCATTTATGCATAGTATAAATATATGCAAATCTTGACCTGTGGTTTTATATCTCCTAGACTTTGAAAAGATAAAAACAAGCTGATAAATGAGGAGACAAGTGGACTATTGCCTTTAACTTCTAAAGTCCAGTGTGCCTGTTGACTTTATTTATTATACCTCTGGGTAGAATTTAGTCTCAGGGGACCTGAGACAAACAGAAGACATCATTAATTTGTAGAATAATTACATAGTTTAATTATAATTATAATCAAAACAAAGCATTGGTGTTCAATGCCACCAGCAAGCATAATAAAATATTTCAACACTTTGGGTGGAGATTAGAAGATACTCCTAGGCAAAAGTGAGATTATTGTATTTGGAACCAAAAACACACAAATAGTTTTATCTGTCAAGTTGGTAAGTTGTATTGCCTTTCTATTTATTTAATTCCAAAACTATAAAATACTGAATTATTACCTTATAACAAGCTGTTATTTTAGGAATTTTAAACTAACATTGACTGCTGTAGATAAGTTTCTAGATTTACTGACTTAAGAATAGATATAAAATGAGGTGAAGGCAAGGTCAGGTTAATATTTATCTTGTGAATCAATAGATTTTGATACTAACAAAAGTAAAACCCAATATATAAACATGCATGATAAAAGGGAAAATATCTGATAAAGAAGTTTATAATTTTGCAATTTCCTTAGCAAATTTAACTTATCAGATTCAAGTATTGCCAGATATTATTTCCTCTAAAGTTATAAAGGAGAATTAATTCTGAATAGTTGTCCTAAGATCATATGCTACCTAATATACAACTACAATGTTCCTGTCTCAATGAGACAAATGTTTTTCAATCATTTCTTATTATTAGCTACCAAAATTCTTTCATCATTTTACCTTTCATTTGTCTTTCGTTGATGGGAACAGAAACAAATGAAACCTTGACATTAAGGTTTGCTTAACTTTTAACCCAACCTCAATTAAAATATCATTCCTAAGAAATATCTATAAAGTGCTTGGCTTGCTTATTTCTTAATCTTCCTTAAAGTTCATTTGCAATCAACGGTATATAATATATAGATGCACAAATTGTTAATTGAGGAAACATGGATTTTTGTTGTTTCTGTGTTTTAAAACTATACTTTCTGCCTTTGGATTCACAGGGCTTTCAGCTCCTCAAATCAGGTCCAGATACCACAGAGCTGCTTAACATCTATTGATGTCTACTTATAAGTACAGAAGTACATGAGAAAATGACAACAACAAACATAAAACTGCACTACTAGCTGGTTGCTAGTAGCTTGTAATCTTAGCTAATTAGGGCTAAAATCTAAAGACCATAGATTGAAGCAACTCTGGGCAAAAATGTCTGTGAGACTCAGCTCCAATTAACCACCAAAAAGGCATAAGTGGAGCTGTGGCTCAAGTGGTAGTCTTAAAGGTAAAAAACAACAACATGCAAACAAACAAAAGACTACCATCTCTGTGCCCCAGGTTCTCTCTCACTTAAAATGCAATAACTGAGAAATATTCAGAAATATATGTAATAAACTACAAATGGAAGTATTGCAAAATATATACGAGTTAAAGGGATAATTGTTGTGATCACATCTCAAGAGAGACATTGTGGTTCTAAGCAAATTTTGTTTCTAAGTGAGGATCAGCTATATATTTCAGATGAGATAGACAGTTCATGCTTACATTAATAAGAATATTTATAGAAATTAAAATTTTTTGTTAGGAAATAATCATAGAAAAAGATATACCGAGGAATCAGATATTATATAAAAACTTAAAACCAAACCTTCAATATTACAGAATGCCATCATTTTCTAAACACTAAGAAATCTTTTGCATAAAGCCTTACATCCTACTGCCCTAGCTGTTCTTTTTATATAGTTAACTTGTGGTTCTGGATGCTGGGAAATCCAAATGCAAGAAACTATTACCTTGTGAGTGCCTTTACTCTCTGTAACTTATCAAAAGATGAAGTGAGGTTACAAGAGCCAGAGGAAAGAAATCTGGGTACACTTCTCATTCTATCAAAACTCACTCCAATGACAACTTATCCATTTTCAGGATAAAGAACTTAATTCAATCAAGAAGGCCAAACCTTTAACATCAAATTATCACTTAAAGGTATCATCACTTAAATCTATTACAATTTGAACGTGCGTTCTGGATGGGGACGTTAAAACCATAGCATCTTCCAACTACCATGAACTCAATGTTTGATGAAATAAAAATGTTATAAATGAAAACTTGTAAGTGTGTTATTACATGAACAGTGTTTATCAGAAAAGGAAAAATAAGAACTGTTTTTCTTTACCATGAAGACTTCTACTTAAATTTCATAAAACACTAAGAGAAAGGAAGATAGTAGATTCCTTTGTTTTAAGTAACTCATATTCTTCCTATTTATTGACTTATTAGGGTCTTTGCACTTGTTGATTCACTGAAATTAGGTAACAATTCCTAATAGGATCATGGGCTCTCTGAAGAACTATACTGGTAATGTTAGTGAGTTTGAAGTATAAATTCTTTTGAATAATACAAACACAAACTGATAGAATGAATTAAGGAATAGAGGAATCCAGGGAAATTGACACTGGCATCGCTAGAGGAACTGAAGGAAAGCAAGAACATACTTACTTCAAGGCACAGAAATTTGTTGTTAACTTATGACCCTGATCTAATATGAATCACAAACATGCTCTTTCTTAAGTTGGGAGTTATATTTCCCTGACACACAATAATCACATACTCTTTACAGAGAAATATGTGCATTGTGCCAACATTTTATTTACCATCTAAATCAAGAGTAAAAGGAGCTCTTAATGACATGTTTAATATTAGAATTAGAAGATCTATCTGTTCAACCCAGGGTAGATTGCAACTTTCATTACCTCTTTGATTCTGGAAATCTCAAAATAACAAACTCTGGGACTTCTCTGCCAAAGCTGACTTTGAACCAAGATTCTAAGAGCTCAACCTCCTGAGTAGCTAGGGTTATAGGAGTAAACCACTGGTGCCTGGCTAAGCAAACATTTTTAAGTAATCATAAGTACTTAACACTCAGGTCATACATTTTAATGTAAAATTTGTTTAAATATGTTTAGGGAAATAATATTAGGAAGGAAAAAATGTTCCCTCTTCTCACTGTTGATTCCTTTGCACTTGCTTTATACAGACTCTGAATTCTACCCTGTGAAAAGGCAGAGTGCGTCATCCAGAAGCAAAGAAGAAATCACTTCATTTATATTCAACTTTCCCAAAACATGATTCCTTTATTGTATTTTTTTTTCCTGAAGAAAGCTTTTCTGCCAAGATCCAAGTAAGGGTAAAAAGAAGCTTCTGTAACCGAGGAAGGTTATTTTCTTAGCATCAGTTGTGATATATGCAGATTTCTATATTTAAAACAAGTGCATTAAAATTATAGCTTAAATGATTAAATATTATTTTACTCACAATAAAGAAAATAAATTTTCCAATTGTACTTTCTCAATGCTGAGAGGACTATTTCTCATCCAGAACACAAAAAAGGCACCATTTGTTTGATATCATTTTGATGAATTATTAATTTTATCACAGCTAAGATGACAGCTAATATTAGAACATTGAATTATTAATTTTCAAATGTGCAATAAAAAGCAGAATAAACATAAACTGAAATGTGTTTTACATATGGCTGCATTGCTTACATATTCTATTTAAGAAAAATATCAAAGGAAACAAGGAATTAAAATCTTTCAATATTTCTCATAAATTATTTTTCTTGGTACTTTGTATGCCATCTTAGAATATAAAGCACAAATAACATTTGTGTTATCAGATAATAAATCTGATTATTCAACAGTAAGAATGTACATTATGTACATCACAGATTATATTTATACGTCTAAGTATGATACTTAAATTACAAAGCCATAATAAGTGTGATAAACACTCATGTCATTAACATATTACCCTCTACTCCTCCCATGATTATTTTAGTCAGAGATGTAAAGTATTTTTTTTCAGTATAAGTTCATTTCCTTAGATTTTTTGTCTGTTATTTTACAAAATAAAACATAAAGAAGTCTCAGTCTTCTTCAAATCCTAAAACAAGAATAGACTATACTGAATTGTTACCCTGGGGGCAATTTTTGGCTGTGCTGTCAAAATATCTACTCAGAAACATTCCCTGTACAATTACACCTTCAAATCATTAGCAAAGGACTACTGAATAAGAAAATATTTCCATATTGTCATCATAGACAACCAAACAATAAAAAGAAGGGTCACTGCTTAGAGTAAAGGGATAGTTAGCAGAGATGGAGAAGAGGCAGTATACACTGAAAAAAAAAGTCATGGAAATTTTTAGAGCATAATTCCTTAGTATAAGATAGAAAACAATTATTTATATAATAGGCATTGAGTTCAAATACAAGGTAAATTTTCTTCCACTGTAAATAAATTTTTTTGTTGATTTAATATGGAAATTTATTTATTTAGACTGAAGAAGTAAAAAGTATAAAAAATCAAGTTTAATGATTATTTCCATTGAAGTAGGACACCCAAGGACAAAATTATATGTCCCACAATTTATCTAATTTAGCCACAAATATATTTATAATAATATTCAAAGTAATGATATTGAATCAGCATTTTTAGACTCCATAATTGCCATGTGTAATCTTTCTGAGGTTTCCATGTAAGCAGTTAAAGGACTGTTATTAAATAATTGATTATAGTATCAAATCATTAAAACATTCTCTATATTATAATATGTAATCAAGTAATGAATTTCTAATAAATTAATTTAAATATAGAGCAAGAATGCCTGCCATTATGCTCAAGTGTCTTCTACCTTCATCGTTTTTTTAAACACATTATCCCTAAACATGTATTTTTAAAACATACAAAATAAGTTACCAAACATAACTCATAAGAATCAACTTGACTCCAAAATCTATGTGCCTCGAGATTTCCTCTTTCTCACCTAATAATGGTCTTTCTTGAAACTTTCTAATAAATGCTGGACTTAAAGTATCTGAGACATCTTCACATACAAGTTTCAAATGTGCTTACAGTAGCATTTGTTTCTTTTGCTTTATATAATTAATTATGTATAATTATTTTATTGATAATTTATATTAACATCTTATACGAGTTCCTTTGATTGGTTTCCATACCTCCATCTCTTCTGGCCCTATATACTTTCACAGGAAGAGTTCACAAGGAGCTTGAATTACTATTACTGGTAAGACTGAAACCATTTAACAATATTTATTACTTAGAGGCAAACCACTTCCTGTCTTGATAGGAAAAGCCATTATTCTTTGTGCTCTTTATTGAAGGTTATTTTATCTACCACAATAATGCCAAGTTCTGAATCTCTGTACTAAATTCTACGTATGTTCAAGTATTTGTACTCAATTTAAAATCTTTCTTACTTCTAAAACCCTCTATCAGGCCTTTCTGGTTCATGTCCAGCTATTCATAATACCCCCAACCAGATGATCTGTCATGATCTTCTATAAAAATTTCCGTTTCCTGATCTGGATGCCAGTGACTCACACCTGGATCATAGTTCAAAGTAAGCCCAAACAGGAAAATCCCAGAGATGCTTATCTCCACTTAAGCACCCAAAACCCTAGAACCTGATATCCAAGTGTCTCTATTCCTCTCTCTCTGCCCTTCCTCAGCCACAAAATTTCAAGGTTATATCAGGGCTGTAGCTTACAGCAGTAATCAAATACCTCCATAATATTAATCTAAAGCTTTCTACTCATACAACTTTATGATCAATTATATGGTTATACTATTAATTACACTAATGCCTTGGATCTGTGAACATGCATCCATATACCCAATGACTTACCTTCCCTACTTTTCTTCCTTACTGTTTCTTCTATTATTAATTATGCTCTGTTCATTTATCATCATGAAAGATCTCACTAGTGTTATATAATAACCTGTTTTTGCTTTCCAAGTGCTTTTTACAAAAGTATGGATCATACTTTATTCATCCTTTAATTCTTAAACTCTATTACAGTTTCTAGCTCAAACAGCAATAGCTTACAAAATTTTTCTTGAGTATACAGATTTATTTTAACTCTGTCTTTGACAACTTAATGATTTGCTGGAAGTAGTACAGATTCATTTTACAGAATAAGTGATAGATGAAATAGATGAAATAGAAAAGCCAAATTCTTATAGAATAGTAGAAAATATTCTCTTTAAATTTGTATAACAGGGCTGTGGATATGGCCTAGTGGCAAGAGCTCTTGCCTTGTATACATGAAGCCCTGGGTTCAATTCCCCCAGCACCACATATATAGAAAACGGCCAGAAGTGGCACTGTGGCTCAAGTGGCAGAGTGCTAGCCTTGAGCAAAAAGGAAGCCAGGGACAGTGCTCAGGCCTGGAGTCCAAGCCCCAGAAATGGCCAAAAAATAAAAAATAAAAATAAATTTAAAAAAATAAATTTGTATAACCTATTTGTTGGGTTTGTGTACTTATTCTCCTGAATTTTGGTTTGAGACAAACATGCCTTAAACAAATATTATATTTATTCCAAATAGCATCATAGATACATTGGGCAGATATAAATCAAATTCACATGCGAAATCAAACAGAGTCAAAGTGATAGCACCCCTACCATTAAGACTTATTGATTATGGACTTACAGTTGATCACTTTTATAAGTCACTGAGTTTATTATTGTAATGAGAATTATCTGTCCATTTGCATCCTATTAATAATAAAAGTTGTTTTTAATTGGAGCTAGGCCAGAGAACTTTAATGCTTCAAATGAGAAATAAGAAGTGGTGCTGTCTTTAATACTAAAGCACTGAGTAATGAAACCAGGTTGAAATAATTCATTTAATAAGTCTTTAATTTTTACAAAACTCTCTCAGAGGACTTTTCAAGATAGCAGATTACTGACAGACACTACTCTCCCTTTTCTATGAACCAGAAATAAAACCCAAAGGTATGTGGCTGCAAAAAGAGGAGGCAAGTTAGTAAGCTAGTGAGGCGCACAGGGAAAGAACAGATATTATCTAGAGAAAAATAACACTAATATCTAAGTCTCTAAAAGAATCAGAGAAAGTTTACTCAGAACTTATATGCACAAATGTGCTCCATCTATAGACATCCCAACCAGCCTTTTTTGATTCTTTGTTTTTTGGTTTGTTTGTTTTTTTTCAATTAAGAGTCACCTGGAGAAACCAGATTGTGAACTAAGTAACTATATAGATGGCAAGGATAGGATAGATTCAGAGTTAACAGGCATCTGTAACACACCATCCAAGGCTAAACAATGACCACAGATGTGGGTCAATAAGACATAGATGCAACAATATTCAGTCCTGAAATTGCTTTACAGGCACCCCATACATGGAGTAAAACACATTTAAACCCAGAGAAAACTTTTGGCCAAATGAGATAATTGAAGATTCCCACATGTAACCCAGACCAGCAGGTGATTGAACTGCTTGGAATTTAGTCTGTATCCTAATACAAAGGAAGGATTAAGAAGGAAGCAAGTCATGTGGCTAAAGCTCAACCAACCTCTTTATCTTTATCCAAAAAGAAAGGGAAGGAGCTGTGGAAGAAAATAAGCTCAGTGTCTGGATCTCTATGGCAAGACAGGGAAGGATGTAGAAGCAAGCAAGCAGGCTTGTTTATGACCAAAAATCCACCACCCAACCCAGTGATGTCTATGTTTACACTAGTGACAGGAGCTAGTCACACTTCCTTTTGCAAATAAAACATTAAAGTATAGGCCTATCTGAAAACCCAAAAAACTTTCCATGGTAAACCAAATCTGCCACTGAATTTCCTAAGCAGGGAAAAGTATCATCTTCCAAAATGGTAGCATTGTCTATGGTCCACGAGCTGGCCATCCAACCTAATGTCAATGTCTCATCTCTCAAAAAGCAGAGTAGTCTAATTTCTGTGAATTAGGACATTCCCTGCCTTATCTCAGCAGCTTATCTTGATTCAAAGACTAAACCAACCATGAAATACTGAATTAAAGCTGCAGCTAGTCAATCCTTGGTCCTGAAGAATTTCAAACACAACAGGACTGCTTTAGACATAAAGCTGAGGAAGAGAGATGGGAGAACATTCAATTTACTGATTAATACCAGCAGACATATTCTCCACTCTTCAAATATCAAGAATTTCACTGATGCTGGGCATATGTAACACTAGCTAATCAGGAGACTGAGATCTGAGGATGGTGTTTCAAAGCCAGCCTTAGCATGAAAGTCAAATTATTCACCAGGAAACCAGAAGTGGCTGCTGCTGTGGCTCAAGTGGTTGAGCAGTAGATTTGAGCTGAGAAAGTCAGAGACAGCACCCAGGTACAGAGTTCAAGCCCCATCACTGAAAAAAATAATTTCACTGACTTTTAAAATCTTGTATTTCCATAACTTGGAGTTCATTGCACTTAGCATCATCTTATGTATTCATATGCACATAGCTACTGCGTTATTGTGATTTTTGGCTGGACTATCCTAGATGTGTACTAATTATTACCAGTGAAAGAAACCATAGGTGTCTGTTTCCTTGGGTCTGCCTTACTTCACTTAGTATGGTATTTTTCCAAGTTATGGAAATAAGTGGTTTATTGTTGTTGTTATGTTCAATATACCATGTGACATTATGCCATTTTCTTTTGTCTTTCTTCCCCATGATTTTACCCCTGAAGTCATTGTAACTGATTTTGGTACCACGTGTTTGTATATGTTTATCAGAAGTAGGAAAGGGAAGGGCAACATCAAAATGGAGAGACAAAAGGTGAAACAATATAGCAGCAATATTTACAAAATTATATGCTGTAAACCAACTGTACAACTGGAGAGGGCTGGGAAGGTAGGAGAAAAATGAGGGAGGAGGTAACAAGTTTGATAAGAAATGTACTCGCTGACTTCCAGGAAGATAGAGGAGGAGCAGCAGAGCCCTAGCTAAGCTCCCTCCAACATCCCAGTTTTACCACTGCAGAGAAACTTTTATTCCTAGAAAGACAGCCCAAGTAAATTATAACAGTATAAGGATTCTGGCCAGAAAGGAAAAATTGACTAAGCTGGCCTACAAACACAGATTTAAGCTCCAGGTGGCATCCCACTGCCACGCTGGCACCAGCACAGACCCCTGCATTCCACCCACCTAAAGCACACAGAAGTGACCAAGAAGAAATCTGCTAGACAGCGGCAGACAGATGCGGATAGCAGGCTGAGCACGGATAGGCCGAAATCGCATAGAAAGTGTGAGTACCCCACAAAAGACATTTTTACTCGTGCCCACAGAACAGCATCTGGAAGCTAGCCCTTCCCCCACTGCCAGAGCAAAGCACCATATTTGACTGGCATCAACCCAGTCAGAGCAGACTGGAACTAAAGTGGGCCAGGGGAAACAAGGACAAAGGGGCTATCTTTGAAAAGAGCAAGAGTGACTGAAAGGTGAGAGCCAGCTCCACACTGGAGAAGGTCCCCTGCCCATGTGGGAGGATCTCTTCCTGGACTGAGGCTCAGGTAAACGCAGCCAAAGGTGACCTGCCCTGCCCTGACCTGACCTGCTGTTGGTGTGGCTGTTGACTCTCCAGCAGCCAGAAATTCTAAAATCAAACTGAAAGCAGCCAGCAGCTACTGGCAGCATGTAACAATCAGACAAGAGAGTAAACAGTTCTCGAGACAGATAAACGGCCCAGTTACAGAGGACACCCATCTCCCAACTACCACCAGCACGCCGAGCTGAATTCCACAGCCCGCTCTGCCCAGGAGAAGGTCAACTCGCCCAGGAGGGAGGAACTTCCCCAGGACAAGTGACTCTCAGCCAGGTAAACAAGGCATGAGGCATCTCGCCTTGCTGAGTCCTCAGCCTATTCATAGCCAGGCATTAAAGGCACTGGCCCCACAGCAGACGGGAGGAGCCATGGTTCCTGAGACTGTTCAACATCCCCCAAGTACAGAGGCAACCCAAATCCTACTTGCAAGCTGTGCGAGCCCCAGGATTTAACTAACCGGGGAGGAGGATCAGAGCAGATCCACCCCCTGCAAACTGAAAGCAAATCAAACCAGCCAAGCATCAGGAAAATAGACTGTAGACCATCCCAAGGAAATCAGAGACTGGAAAGAGCCCACCCAAATAAGGAAGACTCCTTTTTTTTTAACATTTAAAAAACTTATTTATTTATTTATTTTATATTCCATTTTTGAGTTGTTTTTTGTTTTCTGTCTTTATTTGTTTGTTTTATTTTTTTCCAGTAATTTTTTTTGTGTGTTGTTTTTCTGAATTTTTTTTGTTTCTTTTTTTCACATTTTCTTTCTTTAAAATTACTTTCCTTTGGCTAACTCCTTTACTCTTTTCTGCTGACTCTCCATTGTCTACCATTTTAACCTGATTCTTTCCAGTGATTCTACTCCTCTCCACCTTTCCACTTCACTGAAACTAAACCAAAATCATCACCCCACCCCTCATTCATTTTACTCTATTCACTTCACTCACCCTAACTTACCCTCCTAAATTTACTTCCAAGACCTTCAGATGCCATTGACCCCTGGTTATTGGATAGAGGGTATCCCTGTTCATTCCGAGTGAATCAAAAGGGTTCATAGAGAAATCCAACCAGTCCAAAAAGAACTAAATATAAGAACAAAAATTGCTCATAGGATTATAATGGTAAATGAGTAACTACTGAATACAGTGCTCAGGTTGGTCATTATATTAAAATTGTATTCACTGGGGACCCAAGCTTGATTTTATATTATCTGTATATAATTGTGAACTTCTAAGATTAATAAAACAGTGCTTGATAAGGTCTGCTTTGGGTCTTAAACGATGTTCACAGGTGCTTGTAGATTGGCATTTCCAATCTAAATGGGCAGAAGAAGCACAAGAAAGACGGCAAACAAGGGAATCTCAACTCCCACTAAAAACAAGCAGGAAGCAGAGAAATCAATCAAAGACCCAGAAGAGAACCCTCAAAATGCTCTACAAACTCTACTGATAAAAATGTTAAATGAAAAGTTTGAATCTCTTCAGATAACTATTCTAGAGCATGAGGAGGTGAACCAAAGTTTAATACATTTATCTGTCCATAAAGTAATAGAGGACTTCATGGCCTCCACAAAGAGAAAGATAAATGAACTTCAAGAGTCCAATGAAAAGATAGCTACCCAGCTAAAAGATTTGAGAGACAGCCTTCAGAACCAAATTAATGAAGTAAAGAAGCCCATACAGGACCTAAGAGAAAATTAGAGCAAAGACATGGAAACCATCAAGAAAGAACAGTTAGAAGAAAGAGACATTCGAAATCAAGTAGCTATAGTACAGACTAGATCAAACAGACTAGATTGAATCTCAAAAACTGAAGATTCTCTAGAATCTATGGAGAAAGAACAAAAAATAACATAAAACCAATCCAATCGGCAAAACAGATCATTCCAGAAGCTCCAAGATACAATGAGGAAGCCCAAATGAAGGCTAATAGGTATGGAGGAAAACCAAGAGAAAGAAGCCAATGGAATAGGCAACCTATTTAACAGAATATTAGCTGAGAACTTCCCAAATATCCAGAAGGATAGGCCTATCCAGATACAAGAAGAATTTAGAACCCCAAAATGACCAGACCAGAAAAGGACATCCCACTTACACAATGTGAACAAAACAGGATCAATAAAGTTCAAAGAAAGAATCCTTAAAGCTGCTAGGGAGAAGAAAATAATCACATATAAAGGACAACCAATGAGAATTACCCCAGACTTCTCAGTAGAGACCATGAAAGCAAGGAGAGCCTGGAATGAGGTATGCCAAGCCCTAAATAAAAATAACTATCAACAAGAAAACTGTACTCAGCTAAATGCTCATTTATAGCTGAAGATCAAATAAAAGTCTTCCACAGTAAAGAAAAACTGAAACAATATATCGCCACCATACCAGCTTTACAGAAAAATCCTCAAAGATGTACTATACAGGGAAAATAATCAAGATCACAATACAGACAGAGAAATGAACCCTAAATAGAAAATCAGAATTGTAGATCAAGAAATGAGAAGACACAGCTTTTAACAAAATAGCTATAATGAAAGGAACAAAGGATCACCACTCAGTCTTAACCCTCAACATTAATGGACTTAAATGACATAGGCTAATTCTCCAATTAAATGATATAGGCTCATAAGTTGGATCAAAAATCAAGATCCAACTTTCTGCTGCCTTCAAGAGACACATCTATCCAGCAAAAGCTAATATCTTCTAAAAGTGAAAGGCTGGAATAAAATCTACCAAGCAAATGGCTCCCATAAGCACACTGGAGTTGCAATCCTAGTATTAGATAAAATTGACTTCAAATTAAAAACAGAAAGAAGAGACAAAGAAGGTTACTACATAATAATAAAGAGATCTCTCCTACAGGAGGATATAACCATCCTAAATATCTACACCCCAAATACAGGAGCACCCAACTTCATCAAATACTACTGACTCTAAAAACACAGATGCAAATATGTTGATTGTTGGAGACTTTAACACTCCACTGTCACCCCTGGACAGATCAACATGCCAAAAACTGAACAAGGACACCACAGAACTAA
Source organism: Perognathus longimembris pacificus (assembly GCF_023159225.1). Taxonomy (NCBI): domain Eukaryota; kingdom Metazoa; phylum Chordata; class Mammalia; order Rodentia; family Heteromyidae; genus Perognathus; species Perognathus longimembris. Next base: position 74,699,978 of record NC_063164.1, on the reverse strand, counting down.
ACAACTGCATAGACCAACTAGATTTAATCAACATCTACAGAATATTCCATCCAGCAACACCAGAATACACATTCTTTTCAGCATAACATGAAACATTCTCCAAAATAGGTCACATCTTAGGGCACAAAGAAAATCTGTACAAATTCAGAAGTATCAAAAATCATTCCCTGCATTCTGTTAGGCCACAATGGAATAAAATTAGAGCTCAATTCAAACAGCCAAAACAGAAAATCCTACAATTCATGGGGACTAAACAACACAATGCTGAACCATCAGTGGGTCATTGAAGAAATTAGAATAGAAATTCAAATGTTTTTGGAATTAAACCAAGATGAGAACACAAAGTACCACCTCCTTTGGGACACAGCAAAGGCAGTGTTCAGAGGAAAATATATATCTCTGAGCGCCTATGTCAACAATCTGGAGAAACAGCAATGGAACAATTTAAGGAAGCACCTTAAGCTCCTTGAAAGAGAACAACAATTCAAAGCACAAACCAAAAGACAGAAGCAAATAATTAAAATGAAATCAGAATTAAATGACTTAGAGTCAAAGAAAACCATTGAAACAATCAACAAAACAAAGAGTTGGTTCTTTAAAAAAATTAACAATATAGACAGACCCCTAGCAAATCTGACCAAAATACAAAGGCAGTACACCCAAATAAACAAGAACAGAGATGAAACAGGTAACATCACCACAGAAACAACCAAAATTCAGAGCACAACAAGGGACTATTTTGTAAACCTTTATGCCAACAAATTCGAGAACCTGGAAGAAATGGACGATTTCTTAGAGAAAGTTGATATCCCCAAACTCAACCACGAAGATTTAAACCATCTAAACAGAATCATATCCAGCATTGAAATAGAAATGGCAATAAGAGATCTCCCATCCAAGCACAGCCCAGGTCCAGACAGATTCAGAGCAGAATTCTACAACACCTTCAAAAGAGAACTCAAACCAATATTTCTCAAACTCTTCAATGAAATTGAAAGAGAAAATTCTCTACCAAACACATTCTATCAGAAAGAGAACTCTAGACCGATTTCCCTGATGAACATTGATGAAAAAATACTCAACAAAATTCTAGCCAGTCAGCTTCAACAAGTAATCACAAAAATAATACACCACGATAAAAAAGGATTCATCCCTGGGATGCAAAGTTGGTTCAATATATATACAAGTCAATTAATGTAATCCGAAACATCAACTGGAGCAACGTAAAGAATCACATAGTTATATCCCTAGATGTGGAAAAGGCATTTGATAAAATCCAGCACCCATTTATGATAAAAGTCCTGGAAAAACTGGGATTCCAGGTAACATTCCTGAATATAATAAAGGCACTCTGTGACAAACCAACAGGAAGGATAATTCTAAACGGTGAAAAGCTAAAGCCATTCCCTTTAAAATCATGAGCAACACAGGGATGTCTGCTCTCTACTCGGCTCTTCAAAATAGTACTAGAAAACCTATCCAGAGCAATTAGGCAAGAAGAAAACATAAAGGAGATGCAAATAAGAAAAGATGAAGTGAAACTTTCTTCTTCACAAATGACATTATCCTACACCTAAAGAATCCCATAGACTCTACTCCAAGTTACTAGAACTGATCAAACAATTTGGCAAAGTAGCAGGATATCAAATAAACCCTCAAAAATCAATGGCCTTTCTACTTGAAGACTGAGGCCGAAATCAGGAAAGCAACTACTTTTGCAATAGTCTCAAAAAACATAAAATACCTAGGAATAACCTTAACCAAAAGAAGTGAAAGACTACTATGATGAAAACTTTAAAAACATAAAAAACAAAATTAAGGCAGAACTAAGGAAATGGAAAAACCTCCCATGCTCCTGGATTGGGGAGATTAATATTGTCAAAATGGCAATATTGCCAAAGGCTATCTAAAATTTCAATGCAGTACCCATTAATATCCCAAACACCATTTTTTAATGAAATAGAGGAAGCAATCCAGAACTTTATATGGAACAATAAAAGAACACGAAGAGCAAAAACAATTCTAAGAAGAAAGAATTGTGCTGGAGAAATTACAATAACCGACTTCAAGCTGTATTAAAAAGCTATAGTAATAAAAACAGCTTGGTATTGGCACAGAAACAGGCCTGAAGACCAGCGGAACAGACTGAAAACCCAAAAATGAACCTGCAGAACTATGCCTACTTAATCTTTGATAAAGGAGCCAAAAAATTTGATGGAAGAAAGATATCCTCTTTAACAAATGGTGCTGGCAAACCTGTTTAAAACTTGCAACAAACTAAAACTAGATCCTTATATATCACCCTGCACTCAAGTCAGTTCCAAATGGATCAAAGACCTCGAAATTAAAAAAGATACACTGAAAATAATACAAAAAGGCACGGAGAAACACTTGGTCTCTTTGGCACAGGACAAAATTTCCTTAATAAATGCCCAGAAATGCTACAAATCAAAGAAAGGTTGGACAAATGGGACTGCATCAAACTGCAGAGCTTCTGCAGGCAAAGGACATAGCTAGCAAGATAAACAGGAAGCCCACAGATTGGGAAAAGATCTTTACTGGACATACAAAGGGCAAAAGCCTCATATCTAAAATATATGCAGAAATAAAAAAAATTAAAGTTCTCCAAAACAAAACCTCAAAGAACCAACAGCCCCCTCATCAAGTGGGCTAAAGACTTAAAAAGAGACTTCTCTGATGAGGAAACGAGAATGGCCAAGAGACATATAAAAAAGTGCTCTACATCATTGGCCATAAATGAAATGCAAATCAAAACAACATTGAGATTCCATCTCACCCCAGTACGAATGTTCTATATCACGAAAACTAACAATAACAAATGTTGGAGGGGATGTGGCCAAAAGGGAACCCTACTTCATTGTTGGTGGGAATGTAAACTGGTTCAGCCACTCTGGCAAGCAGTATGGATATTCCTCAGAAGGCTAAACACAGGGCTCCCCTATGACCCAGCAGCCCCGCTTTTGGGAATCTACCCAAAAGACCACAAACAAGAACAGACTAATGCCATCAGCACCACAGTGTTCATCGAAGCACAATTTGTCATAGCTAAAATATGGCACCAACCCCGATGACCCTCAGTAGACGAATGGATCAGGAAAATATGGTACATATACACAGTGGAATTTTATGTCTCTATCCGAAAGAATGGCACGGCCCCATTTGTAAGGAAATGGAAGATCTTGGAAAAAATTATACTAAGTGAAGTGAGTTAGACCCAAAGAACCATGGACTCCATGGTCTTTCTCATGTGGAATAATTAGCACAGGTTTAGGCTAGTCACAGCAGAGGCTCACAAGAGCCTAATAGCTAAGCCTCTATGCACACATAAGATGATGCTAAATGAACTCCATGTTATGGAAACAACTGTTATATCACTGTTGTAATTATTTTCAACATGTCATGTGAAACCGTAGCTTTTTCTTTTTTGATGATCCTCTTGTATCCCTTCCTGTGGTTGTACTCACACTATCACTGTATCTCATCTGAATACACTGGATACTGTATATACTGGTATTAGAACTAGGGAAATGAAAGGGAATATCAAAATCGAGAGACAAAAAACCAACGACTCCAAAAGCAATACTTGAAAGACCATTTGGTGTAAAGCAAATGAACAACTCAGGGGAGGAGGGGGAAAAGGGGGAGGGGGAGGAGGGAATGAGGGAGGAGGTAACAAACAGTACAAGAAATGTACCCAAGGCCTAATGTATGAAACTGTAACCTCTCTGCAAATCAATTTGACAATAACATGAAAATAAAAATTAAAATCGTGTATTTCTATTTCAAATTGTCTTTATTTTTACAATACTTTCTTTTTTTCCTATCTTTTATTTTTAAGCTATTTTCTGGAGGTTAATTCTATCTTCTTATATTCTTTTATTCAAAGTAAAAATCTAGAAGGTGTAAATGAATTGCCAGATTTACTTGACGAAATAAAATTAAATAAAGAAAATTTAAAATACTTCTTTGCTTAAATATTCCAGCCACAAAATTGAAGCTATTGGGCCTGGCGATATGGATTAGTGGTAGAATGCTTGCTTAGCATGCATGAAGCCCTGGGTTTGATTCCTCAGCACCACATACACAAAAGAAGCTGTGATTGGCACTGTGGCTCAAGTGGTAGAGTGCTAGTCTTGAGCTAAAAGAAGCCAGGGCCTGTGCTCAGGCTCGGGGGGGGGGGGGGGGAAAGCTATATTAATGTGTCTCTTAACTAAGAAAAGCCTGTGGCTTTATGGATTCCTTACTATATACTAGCAGATCCTTAACGTAGAAATCGTGTGAGAACTACTCAAACATTTCCAAAAGAAATACAACCAAGTTTATTATATGAAGCCATATTACACTCATTCAAAAATTGGAAAACAGTATAAATTAAGAGAAGTTTAGATTAATCTTTAAAAACTTTAGATGCAAATGTTCTTAGTAAATTATTTACAAATCCAATTAAATTTAATAACCTATTTAAAAGATTATACAACATAATTAAGTAGGCTTCACATAAAAAAGATGGTTCAACATGTGTAAATTAATACAATCCAGCACATATACTGAATCAATCACAATAATCACATGACAACATAATTGATGTAGAAAACAAATCTTTGATAAATTCAATGTCCTTTTATGAAAAACATCTCTGAAAAACAGAATACATTTAAGAAAATATGTTATATATATGTCAAACTTATAGTGCATGATGTTATAAATGGGGAAATACTGAAATGACTTTCTTTAAAATTAGGAATGAGACATGACTGCTCATTGACACTATTCTTACATACAATTATACGGGAATTCACAGAACAATAACATATAAGAGAGAAATTAAAAGATTCAAACAGGGAAGGAAGAAATAAAATTATTCTTATTTACTGAGTGTAAAAATGGATTGACTAAAAATCTTCTTGAGTGCTGGGAGTATGGCCTAGTGGCAAGAGTGCTTGCCTCATACACATGAAGCTCTCAGATTCCCCAGCACCATATATATGGAAAATGGCCAGAGGGGGCGCTGTGGCTCAAGTGGCAGAGTGCTAGCCTTGAGCAAGAAGAGGCAGGCCAGAGACAGTGCTCAGGCCCTGAGTCCAAGGCCCAGGACTGGCAAAAAAAAAAAAGAAAAAAAAAAAAAAAGAAATCTTCTTGAGTGTAGTATCATTCCCTTTTGGCAATATCCTCACCAGCATCTGTCTAAAAGGTGAATATAATGGAAGAGGTGAACATCATTCAATATATACTGTATGGATGTATGGAATTATCACATATGAAACTTCTCCAATATATATTATTCAAAAGTAAAACAAAATATAAAACAAGCTCCAAAATGTTTCTTCTGTGAAATTATAATTAATTTATATATGTAAATGTTTAATAAGGCTTTGACTTTAATGAATTATTCCAATGTGATTTGGAACCGGATACAAGAAACAGTTGAGATTTACAGATTTTGCCAGTTACTGATGCTGATGGTTACATTTTGGAATGTTTCAGGAAATCACTGAACTGCATGGTAAGGTAAGTAATAAAGACTAAGCTCCTCTCAGATACCACACAGTATTTATGAGATGAGTGTACCATTATTTCCCTAAATATACTTCTTTCAAAAACGTTGAGCCAAGGAACCGTTGACCATGAAAAACAGGATGTTATTCTCTTATATCTGCTGCCAGAGAGACTAAAAAAGCAACAGACTGAAGGGAAGTGTAAATGTCTTTTATTTAGCTAAATGGAGTGTGAGCTAGCACTGCTATGTTAAGGAAGAAGCCAAAACATACACATACACAAACACAAGTGTGTGCAGATATACACATGCACATTCACAAGCACATATACTCACATATACACAAAATTATGTTTGGCTTTGGCTTTAAAAAAATTTATTAGTTAAATTTTATTAATTAAATTTATTAAAATTAAATTTTGCTGGTGTTGTGTAAAAGAGTACAGTTACATATTTTTGTTTTGTTTTGTTTTTGTTTTTGGCCAGTCCTGGGGCTTGGACTCACGGCCTGAGCACTGTCCCTGGCTTCTTTTTGCTCAAGGCTAGCACTCTGCCACTTGAGCCACAGCGCCCCTTCTGGCCATTTTCTATATATGTGGTGCTGGGGAATTGAACCCAGGGCCTCATGTATATGAGGCAAGCACTCTTGCCACTAGGCCATATCCCCAGCCCAGGGTACAGTTACATAATAAGGCAGTGAGTACATTTCTTGTGATATCTTACACCCTAGTTTTTCTTTCCCTTCCCTAGATCAGGTAGGCATGTATACAATATCCAGTGTACCAAAATCATATACAGTAACCAGATAGGGTACACCAAAGAAAATTCACCTAGAACTTTAAATGGAACATCAGCAATAGAATCCTCCTGTGTCCTTCTCTTGGTGTTGTTTTTGCTTATCCTTGTCTTATATCATCATGTGTACATAGCTGTTGAGCTATTGTGAGCTCTTGTGATCCACTGATAGGTCTATTCTACACCTTCTGGCTGTTTTCTATATATGTGATACTGGGGAATCGAACCGAGGGCTTCTTGTAAACGAGTCAAGCACTCTTGCCACTAGGCCATATTCCCAGCCACCTATTCTAGACCTTTTTATGTTTAGTAGTTGTTTGGTTTTAGATACATAATGTAAGGTCGCTGACTCAAAGCTGTGGAAATACCATTTAAAAAGAAGTTTTTTTTTGTTTCACAGACCTGGTCTCTACTGTCCCCTCACACCTTAACAGTCATATATCAAGGAGACCATGCCCCTTTGTTCTCTGTGTTCTAGGCTTGTCTCGCTCAACATTATTTGTTCAAGTTCTGGCCATTTCCCTGCGAATACCAATTATTATCATTTCTAATTGCTATATAGTATTCATTTGTGCATAGGTACCACACTTTTTATGTCCGTCCATTCATCTGTAGTGGGGCATCTGGGTTGTTTCCATATTTTGACTATTGTGAATTGTGCAGTGATAAACATGGATGTGCAGATGTCTTTTTGATATCCTGAGACCTGTTGTTCAGGATAGATATCTAGGAGTGGTATGGCTGGGTCATATGGTATGTCCATGCTGAAATTTTTGAGGAACCTCCATAGTATTCTCTAAAGTGGTTGTACTAATTTTCACTCCCAGCAACAGTGGAGAGGGTTCCTTTTTCCCTGCATCCCCTCCAGCATTTGTTGTTGCCTGAGTTCAGAGTATAGGCCATTCTAACTGGAGTGAGGTGGTAACTCAGGGTTTTTTTATTTGCATTGCCTTTACTGCCAGGGATGATGAACATTTCCTCATATGTTACTTTGCCATTTTTATCTCTTCTCCTGTGAAGTCTCCCTTTAGCTCCTTTGCCCATTTAATAATTTGTTTATTGGGTTTGGAGGGTGTTAGTTTTTTGAGTTCTCTGTAATGACAGATATTAGGCCTTTGCCTGTTGCTGCGCTGGTGAAGATTCTTTCCCATATGGTTTGTTGTCTTTCTAGTTTGGTGGCTATGTCTTTAGCTGTGCAGAAACTTTTTATTTTGTAGTAGTCCCATTGGTCAAGACTCTCCCCTCTCTGTTGTGCCCCTGGAACTATTCAGGAAGTTCTTACCTGTGCCTATAGGTTCTAGTGTCTCTCCTACTCTGTCCTTCAATAGTTTCAAGGATTCAGGTCTGATGTTGAGGTCATTAATCCATTATGAGTTGTTGGTGGTGCACGGTGATAAACTAGGGTCTACTTTGAGTTTTCTACATGTGGCTGCCCAGTTTTCCCAGCACCAGTAGTTAAAAAGGCTATGTTTTTCCCATTGTATGTCTTTAGATCCTTTGTCAAAAATCAGCTGACTGTAAGAATGTGGCTTCATTTCTGGGTCTTCTATTCTATTCCATTGGTCTTCAGGTCTGTTTTTATACCAATAACAGGCTTTTTTTTTTTTTTTTTGTCATGATGGCTCTATAATAGAGCTTGAAGTCTGGTATTGTGATTCCTCCTGTGCTGCTTGTTTTGCCTAGAATTGCTTTGGCTATTCTAGATCTTCTGCTGTTCCAAATGAATTTATGGGTTGTTCTCTCTATTTCAGTGAAGAATGTAGCTAGGATCTTGATGGGGGTTTCACTGAATTTGTATAAAATTTGGGCAATATGGCCATTTTCACTATATTGATTCTGCCTACCCATGAGCATGGGAGGTCTTTCCATCTTCTTGTGTCCTCTCTGATTTCCCTTTTTAGATTTTTATAGTTCTCATTAAATAGGTCATTCACATCTTTAATTAGGTTAATCCCTACATAATTTATTCTTTTTTAAAGCTATTGTAAATGGTATTGTTTCATAATTTCCTTTTCTGCTTGTACATTGCTGGTGTACAGAAAAGTTGCTGATTTTTGTGGGTTGATTTTGTATCCTGCTACTTTGCCAAAATGGTTTGTTTGGTCTAGGAGTTTTGGGACTGAGTTTATTGGGTCCTTCAGATATAAGATCATGTCATCTGCCAATAGAGATTGTTTGGTTTCTTCTTTGCCAATGTGGATCCCTTTGATGTCCTCCTCTTGCCTTTTTGCTATGGCTAGGGATTCCACCACTATGTTGAATAGAAGCGGGAGAGTGGTCATCCTTGTCTTGTTCCTGAGTTTAGGGGAAATGGTTTTAGTTTCTCCCCCATTTAATATGGTATTAGTGTAATAGGGAGGTCAGATCTGGCCAGTGCCATCATTAATTGTGGAGGGGCATTAGATTGACTCCAGCGCAGATTAGAGCAGAAGCCAACTCCATCTTCCACTAAGATCTCCCCCACCCTATCCAGGGATGCTCCCCTTTATTATGATGTCATGTAAATTGACTGCCGGAGGCCTGGGAGGTTCAAGTGAACCAGTGCCCATGGGTAGGTGTATCCACCTGACGTCAAATCCATGTGCCCTCCAGAGTGGCATATCCATCTGATGTCAAACCTATGGGCTAATTTTAACTAGAATGATAGGTTGATCCAAACAGATACTATGAGACAGACTGTAACTCTATTGGCCACCTGCTTGTGGCCTAGCATGCTCTGTAAGTGCTGTATCCTCATTTGCCACTTGTGTGTGGCAAGTTTCACTGTGATGTTTGCCTTATAACCCGACCCTGAGTGTGGCCCGGTGCTCGTGGTCCCAGCTCCTGAGTCTGGGCTGCGGCCCTGGCCAGCCAGCCTGCTTTTTACGGTTGGGGTTCCAGCTCCCATGTCTGGGCCGTGACACTGGCCAGTCAGTATACTTTTTACTTCCCTGATAAATCCATATTTTTACTTGAGACTGCTTCTGAGTGGTGGACTCTTGGAGGGATGGGGGATCCCTCCACCCTCAGACCCCATTACATTGTGGTCCCCTCCCTTGGGGGGGTCCACATTACATTAGCAGTTGGTCTCTTGTATATGGCTTTTATTGTTTTAAAGAATGTTCCCTCTATTCCTGTTCTCTCCAGGGCTTTCAACATGTGTGGGTGTTGCATTTTGTCAAAGGCTTTTTGGGCATTGGCTGAGATGATGACGTGGTTCTTGTCTTAGCTCTTTTGATTTGGTGAATTACATTTATTGATTTGTCGATGTTGACCCATCCTTGCGTCTGTGGGATGAAGCCTACTTGATCATGATGTATAATTTTCTTGACCAGTTTCTGGATCCTATTAGCTAATACTTTGTTGAGGAGCTTGCATCTTTGTTCATTAGTGATATTGCTCTGTAATTCTTTTTTTTTTTGGGGGGGGGTCTTTGCCTGGTTTGGGGATGATAATATTAGCTTCATAGAATGACTTTGGGATTTGTCCCTCTATTTCTGTTTTGTGGAAGAATTTGAGGAGTATTGGTATTAGCTCCTCACTGAAGGTTTTATAGAATTCATTGGTGAATCCATCCGGGCCTGGACTTTTCTGTGTTGGGAGGCTCTTGATTACCTCCTGTATTTCGCTGTACAGTATTGGTTTATTTAGTTGATTTATTTCTTCTTGATTCAGTTTGGGTAGTTTATACTTCTCTAAGAATTGATCCATTTCTGTAAAATTTTCATTCTTTAGTGAGTAAAGGTTCTGGAAATAGTTCCTTATGATTGTTTGAATATCCTGTGTATTTGTTGTAATTTTTCTGGTGGAGTCCCTGATCTTATGGATATGAGTCTCTTCTCTTCCTTTTTTTTTTTTTTTTTTTTGTAAGTTTTGCAAGGGATCTGCCAAGTTGATTTATTTTCTCTCAGAAAAAGCTTTTAGTTTTATTTATTTGTTGAATGATCTTTCTATTCTCAATCAGATTTATCTCTTCTTTAATCTTTGTGATCTCTCTCCTCCTAGTCATTTTAAATTCAATTTTTTCTTGTTTCTCCAGTCGTTTTAGCTGCATCATGAGGTTATTTACCTGCTCTGATTCCATTCTTTTAATGTGTGCACTGAGGGCAATGATCTTACCCCTCAGCACTGCCTTTTCTGTGTCCCATAGGTTTCTTTGTGATGTATTTTCATTGTCCTTGGGGCTTATGAACTTGTTAATTCCATCCTTAATTTGCTCTGTGACCCAAATGTTAGATAACAATGAGGGGTTTAGCCTCCAAGTATTTGTGTAGTTTCTGTGGTACCCTTTGTTATTGAGGGCTACCTTGATTCCACAGTGATCAGGTAGAATACATGGGAAAATGTCAATACTCTTGTATTTTCTGAGTTTCTTTGTGTGGACTATGACAGAATCTATTTTGGAGTATGTTCCATGCGCTGCTGAGAAGAATGTGTATTGGTTCTCTGTAGGATGAAAAACTCTTTACAGATCTGTCATATCCATTTGGGATATGGTGTTCCTTAGGTCTTTGGCTCCCTTGCCAATCCTATGTGTGTTGGATCTGTTTCTTGGACAGAGTGGAGTATTAAAAATTCCCACTATGATTGTATTTGGGTCTATCTTGTACTGTAGTTCTGAAAGAATTTGTTTGACATATTTAGGGCCTCTTTTGTTTGGTGAGTATAAATTTATCACCATGATGTCTTGATTCTGGATTTTTCCTTTTATTAAAATGTAGTGCCCTTCCTTATCTTTTTGAACTGACTTTAATGATAAGTCTAGTTTGTCTGACATCAGGATGGCTACCCTGCTGTTTTGGTAGGTGCGTTTGTTGGGAAGATCTTGCTCCATTCTTTCATTCGGAGCCTGTTTTTGTCCCTTGCTGCTGGCTTTCACTTCCAATATGAGAATATAGGTGACTTATATTCAGTTTTCTTTCCTTTTATTTATTTATATTTTTATTGTAAAGGTGATGTACAGTGGGATTATAGTTATATACATACGGAAATGAGTACATTCTTTGTCAAATGTTGTTACTCCCTCTCTTGTTTTTCTCCCACTTTCCCTCCCCCAATCTGCCCTCCAAGTTGTAAAGTTCATTTCCAGTGTAGCATCTTGTGCATGTCCCTGTTGCATTGGTTCAAACTTTGTCCTTTTTTTTCACCTTTTTGTTGTTCCCCCTCCCTTCCCCTAGTCAGATAAACATTTATACAAGACACAGGCTACCAAAATCAAATACAGTAACAACAGGAGATGAAGCAAAGGAAAAACAATGGAATAAAAATGAAATAACTTCACACATTACATTAAAAACAACAACAAAGAAAAACCTTTACATTAGTCCTGGCAGAGGATCACAATAGCTCAATAGCTATTTACATATGACCATATAATATGTTGCTAGTCAGAATGAACTCCAAGATATGGAAATTCAGAGTTTTCCAACCTTCTAACCTAGCTATGTGAGCAAATGTCACAAGACTTCACTATTGTATGTGGTTATTTTATTTCAAAAAAGCAAAAGCACTCAGTTGTTCTTGTGACATAATGCTCTCATAATTGTTTTAATTAGTTCATTTTGCCAGGAATTTGTTGCTCACACCTATAATCCAAGCCACTCAGATGGCTGAGGTCTGAGGATTGTGGTTCAAAGCCAGCCCAGGCTGGGAAGTCCAAGAAATTCTTATCTACAATTAATCACAAAAAACAGGAAGTAGAGCTGTGGCTCAAATAGTAGCATGCTAGCCTTGAGAGAAAAATCTCAGGGACAGGTACTCCACCCTGAGTTCAAGCCCCAGGACCTGCACACACTCAGGGACACACACACACGTTATTAATTTATATTATTTTCAAAGTAACCCTGTAATATCTACCTAAGTTCTACAAAGTATAGTATATGATCTTTTCAGTTACTCACAGAACATTCTATATGATCAATATAGCAGATCTACAAATAAGTATTAACAATGTTAAGAGGAAAAGCACATCAAATATCTCTTTCTTCCCCAGTGGTAAGAAGGAATCTTAAAATGTATGACAAAATATCTCTTAAGGGAGTAAAATTATTTTTTGTTATTTATTTATTTATATTTTCATTCATTCATTTATTTTTTGCCAGTCCTGGGGCTTGAATTCAGGGCCAGAGCAATGTCCCTGGATTCTTTGTGCTCAAGGCTAGCACTCTACTACTTAAGCCACAGCACCACTTTTGGCTTTTTCTGTTTATGTGATGCTGAGGAATCAAACTTAGAGATTCATGTGAGGGAGGCAAGCACTCTACCACTAAGCCATATTCCCAGCAAGGTAGCAAATTTATTAGCCTCATATTACTGTTGATGTAACTGAGGCAGAAGTCTTAAGCGATTTGCTTAACATTAGTGCAAAAGTACATCAGGCTACAATAAAAATGTAATTTATTTAATAAGTATGACTTCATACCTCATAGTGTTTTCAACATAGTAAAACAAAACACAATGTAAGATTTCTCTCATCAAACTCCTTGTTGATTGTTGTGTTTTATTTAAGTGTAGTTATAAAAGCTATCTTTCTTTGGTCATACAAATTTGAGATAAATAATGTACATTCATCAAATACATAGAATGCCTCATGAAACAGAATGAGTGGAAAGGAGGAGATAAAGAGCATGAAACAAAGTTTAAATCAAGGAAATCCAACTATGCAATAATTTCCAACAATAGATCAATTTTTAAGTATTTGTAAGCCTCAGAAAGATGGGAAGCAAGAGTATAAAGAGAATTAGGTATTAGCAATAATTATGGCAAATGGAAGCTGAGCTCAGAAGTGAATGAGCTTCATGCTGAGTACTTCTGAACACTGGCTGAACACTCAAAATTTCAGAAACCTTATTTCCCTGTGACATAACAGGCAATTCCAAGAAACTATTCCTTCGTTTTTGGTGCTTCCGGTGTGTTTACTGCTTTTCAGACTGATCTCTCTCGTCATACATTGGATGAATAACTATTAAAATCCTATTTAACATTCTGGGATCTTTGAGTAATAATTGTTAGTATATCTTAAATTTTTTCATACAGATCACTGTTCTCAGAATGTTAATGTAATTTCTCCTATTTAATTTTTGCCACAGCCCAACAAGTTAAATGCTGTTATTGTTCCCATTCTTTATGTATACAGTATAAGTCATGTGGAGGTTCACACATTGCTACCAATATACCTGTCTGATCTTATTCCAGAAATTGTGCTCACATGAAACCTTTTATGCTATTCCTACCCAGAAGACTTCATTTTTTCAATGGCAATTCTTAGAAGAATATGTCAGAGAGGTCACTGCTGAATGCAAATGTTTGGTTCTGAGATGAATAAATGAAAATTATGTAATATTATGGTAGAAGAGGAGTAGCAAAGGAAAGACCACAGTTACTACAGAATGACATATCAAGGTGTCAACCTCACAATTAACCAAAGACTTAGGCTAATGAGGTAGGAAGATGTGAAACTAACTGATGAAGGGAACTCTCCTTATCCCATAAGTATTTCCATTATTGGAGTTAATATCTGCTGAATGTTAACAAGTTTTGACCTTCTCAGGAATTGGGTTGCAGTGCTCAGCTAGTGTGGTTCTTGATTGCATGCCATCTATACTAGCAACTGGAGTGGACTTTTCTGTTCAAGCATATTAGGCTTGCCTATGGAGAATTCTGTATATGTGAGAGATCCTCACCTGAAACCATTCTTCTCCCTCTTCATAAGTGAATTCCCCATCTTTCCAACTACATCTCAGTGATCTCATGCTTTTGGAAATGAAGCACTGCCTTGAATACTACTTTCCTTAACTGGTTCAGAAACCTTGCAAATAGTAACTCAGGCTGTTTTTGTTTGTTTGTTTGGTTGGTTGGTTTGCTTTTATTTTCCTTTTTTTTTTGCCTCATATCTGTCTATACCTAAGTAGCTACCATAAATATACTCCAATCTCAGTCCAAACTAATTACTTTAACCAGGAACCAATTCACAACTGCAATTAGAACACTGCTAGTTTCAGCACAAAATTGTGCCTTTTCCTGTCAGATCATTTCCTTGGAAAAGATACCACCTAACAGGACTTCTAATTTTCCTAATTACAGAAAAAGTGTGTATCTCAGGGAACAGAAGTGTACTTTGTCATATTTTCTGGCTGTTGACTTTTCCTTTATTATCTTTTCTCATTTCTCATATACTCCATTATTTGGATCCCAGTGTATCTCAAGTGCTAAGACCACACATGATGTGGTAGGTACCACTTCCCTCATTAGCTGGAAATATAAAGACAACTTACTTTGAAAGAAAGCTTTTCAGGTTGACCTTCTGTCAAGAAATTGGAAGAGCCTGTGGTTTTGTGGTAAGATTTATCAGAATAGGTTGTGGAAGTGGCTAAAATTTGCAAGTAAAAAATGACTATGTCAATATCCACAGAGCACTGTGAAGGATGCCCACTCCTCATCCATGAACTTCTAGTCTCTTCTGAAGCTCACAAAAAGACTCTCAGTTATCACACACCATATTTTAATTTTACAGTTTTTTTGTTACATGTGAAAGAAAGGTGATCAAGTAAAAGCTATGCATTCCCAATAGAAATTTATTATAAAAACTCAATTGTTGGAGCAGTACAAACATTTTTATTGAATGACTTTATTGTAATTATTCATTCTCTTATAGATGAATTCAATAAATACTAACTGCTCCTGTGCTAGGGGGTTAAATATTCATGTCAGTTGTTGGCTTGTAATTTAGTTTAAGACAAGGAAAAATGAGAAACACTGACATCTGATTTTCCCGATGACCATCTGAGTTTCCAGATAACCAGGTGAAATCACATATGAAAGAGGGCAGAGGAGAAAACCTTTATGAGCCTGAAACTAGAACAACTGAAAAAAAATTCAAAAGGGCTGTCATCATGTAGAAGATGGAGAAGCCAAGATGTGATGATTTCACCTGATGATAGAAAAAAGGGGCAGGGGCAGAAAGAGGAAGAGATCAGATAACGAAAGTCCATTGTTATGTTTAAGTGCTATGAATATTTTCATCGTCACTGAGTGATTATTTTATGTTTTTGAGCAGTACCATGACATGTTTGAAATTTAGTGTTAAGGGACTGAGCTCATTTCATTAAAAGAATAAACTGGACAATTAGAAGAGAAACATGGCATCCTTTCTTAGGCTGGTTGACAGGGATGTAGAATTTAATGAAGAGAATAGGAAAAATGAAAGAACGGACAATGTTTAAGAGGTTGACTGTCTTAAGTATAAATGATCCACATTTTCATGATCTCCTCAAATGTACTTCATCATCTTTATCTTAAATTGTCATGACCCTCTATGTTTTATGCTTTGTGACATTTTACCTGCTCATCAACTTCAAGAAGTCCTAGCCAAACTTGTCTTTTTTCATATAGTCCCTCTGCCTTGAGTGTATCCTCTATCATGTCCTTGTAACTTTAGCCCAAAGGTCTTGTCCAGTGTCCTTAATCTAGGTTAGAAGTACATGCCTACCAATCACTTATTTTACATTTTAATTACACTTGTGTACTTCAGTATGAGGATAGATGGTCTCTCCTCCATTATAGAAGGATCCTGACTTATTGTCTACTGTACTCTCATTATCAGATACTGTGTGTAGCTAACAGTCTCTCTATCTCTCCTCCTTTTCTGTCTGTCTTGCTCTCTCATCAGTCACTCACTCGCTTGCTCGCTCACACATACCACCAAAATAAACATGTCCATCGTTGAATCAGTGTGATAAAAGTTTTGGTTCACCTGGGCTTCATCTGAAAAAGGATGATTGATCGTCTTGTATTTATAGATCGTCTTATGACTGCACCTTATTAGCATAGGCTAATAATAGCTTGGACTTGTTTCAGTGCTTTTTGGCTCTGCATGTTCAGTAGTTCCACTTTAGTGTCTTGAATGAAACTGAAAGTAGGTGGAGACATTGGTATTTCATATGATCTCAAGAATTCAAAAAGCTGTGAATGATTTCCTCTATGTGAGGTTTTTACTCATCTGTATCAGATTAGATATCATAAAAAGTACAAGTTCAAATATCATTCATTTCTGTAATTTTCCAAGATCACAAAAATCTTCATCACTATCAACTTTAGAGTTCATGTGCTCTGTTTTCTAGAAGTGCTCATTAGATACCCGTACATGCCATGGTTACAAAAGTTAATAGGTATTATGGGTCTTTAGAAATACCATTTCCCACTTGAGACTGGAAAATATAGTTGTTCTGGATCTATACAATGATTGATGTATGTTTACAAAAGTATTTTAGCTATCAATATTTTCATTGTGCTTACTTGAAAATATTTGTTTCTTCTTTATCTTCTAAAACAATTATAGTATTCAATGTATATATGTGAAAAAAGCAGGTAAATTAAGGAGATGGTTTGGGAAAACAATGAAATAGGTCATCCTGATCAAGAAGTATAGCCCTCATAAACTGACGCTTGAATTGAAACACCTGTACACAACTAAAGAGAATTTTAAATTACACATTTTAAAAAGCAATGATCATTCTATAAACATATGAATGTGTCTACTAATATATACACCTGTACCTGCGATGATTTTTCCCTTTATTTAAGCCAGAGTAGGTGATACAAGTACTTATATAAGTCATTATTTCACACAGAAGGAAAAGTACTTCATGTAGACTGCTACACTGACATGTGGCACATTAGAATATTAAGATTAAAAAACTGACTCAACTTTCGTTGTCTTTCACCAGCCACAAACTTTATAATATGTAGAATGAATTTATGATAGAATATAAAGAACCAAAGGTAGTGTTCTTACACTTATAATCCTTTATTCATTCATGAATATAATGATGAAGATTCATGTATACCTTTTTCATACATAGGTCCTAAGATTTATTGTAAGCAAAGAATCTTTAAAATTTTTCCGTCTATGTACAAACTATGCATATATCAGAGGATTATAATGTGTCTCTAGGTCTTATTCCTGAGTTTATTGGAATGTTTTCAATTCATAATTGATCATTACATTCTTACTAGTAGAACCACTTGCTATCTTTTTGAATATTCTTCCCCAAATTCTATGTAGTACCAATGAGTCACATCCTCATTCTTTCATGTCATGAGTTTGGGGGTTTCAAGAAATAAAGTACAATTTGACAAATGTTACCACTTGGAATTCTCATCTCATTCCTTCATGACTTTTTTCCTACAATTTATGTGAATTTACTATATGCAAAAGGATTGAAGGATGATTGCAATTACTGAAGTTATTGATAAGGTTTCCATTTTTAGGCCTTTACACAAATTTTTGACATATTCCAGGGAATTCTCTTACTCAATGAGTTTCTGTTGTTGTTTTCTTAAATGTTACCAGCTACCAGTGGTGCATATCTGTAATCCTAATTACTCAGGAGGCAGAGATCTGAGAACCACAGTTCAAGACTGTGAGTCTCTAATCTCCAATAAACTACCAAAAAAAAAACTAGAAGTGGAGCTGTGGCTCAAAATGGCAGAGTGCTAGCTTTGACCAAAAAGAGTTTATGAGTACTTCTCATGTCCTGAGTTCAAGCTATTGAACTGACACAAAACAAACAAATGAAAAATGTAAGTATTGCCTTCCCACAGCTCAGTCCATTCTTCTCTGCAATCAATATTAATAAAAGTACTAATAAAATAAGCACAGAAATTATTAAGATGGCTATTATATTGTAAGAAATATTTCAAGTAAAGAAATTCCTGTGTAAAGTCCATATTTTAAAAATATTTAAAAATCATAATGTCATAATAGGAACACAAGAGAAAAGAACTGGGACTTAGAAGCTAAAAGGACTAAACACTTTATTGAAGCCCTTCTAACGACTATATCTGAGCCTTTTGGATGATGATCTTCACATTTTTCCTGACCTTATTTACTCATCTGTGGAATAAAGTCTGATATTCATCTTTTAGTACATTCATATTTTTATAAATATAAATTTATTATTATTAAGGTGTTGTATAATTCAGGTAATGCAGGGATTTCATTTATATATTTTTAATTACGTAAAAAGTGCATGTCTAAATTGCCCATAGCTATTTCAGTAGGTCTACTGTCCTATAGTAGTGGTAAAATAATCTAAGTGGGACATGAGAATATACAAATATAAAAATTATTATCACAAAAATAAATTCAAAATATTTAACAAATCATTTCTATGAACAGAACACTTTTCCTAAGAGATGTGAAAGCATTAGATATAGCCATTGATTCAGATATTATATATTAATATTTTATTTATATATTTATTTTTTATTGTCAAACTGATATACAGAGCGGTTACAGTTTAATACGTTAGGCATTGGATACATTTCTTGTACTGTTACCTCCTCCCTCATTCCTCCCTCCCCCCTCCCCCTTTCCCTTTCCCCCCTTGAGTTGTTCAGTAGATTTACACTAAACAGTTTGGCAAGTATTGCTTTTGTAATCGTTTGTCTTTTTTACCCTGTGTCTCTCAATTTTGGTATTCCCTGTATACACAGTTTCCAATGTACTCAGATAAGATACAGAGATAGTGCAGGTACAACCACAGAAAAGGGATGCAAGAGGATCATCTACAATAGAAGCTACGGTTTCACATCGCATGTTGAAAGTAATTACAACAGTGATATAAGAGTCGTTTCCATAACATGGAGTTCATTTCACTTAGCATCATCTTTTGTGTTCATAAGGGTATAGCTATTGGGCTGTTGTGATCCTCTGCTGTGACTAGCCTAAACCTGTGCTAATTATTCCCTATGAGGGAGACCATAGAGTCCACAAGCAAGAACACTCATCACAGCACAATTTGTCATAGCTAGAATATGGAACCAACCCAGATGACCCTAAGTAGATGAATGGATCAGGAAAATGTGGTACATATACACAATGGAATTTTATGCCTCTATCAGAAAGAATGACATTGCCTCATTTGTAAGGAAATGGAAGGACTTGGAAAAAATTATACTAAGTGAAGTGAGCCAGACCCAAAGAAACAAGGACTCTATTTTATATTAATATTATAAAAAAGTCTATTATGCTTGCCAACCTATCAGCTTGAGTTTTAGCTATTATATTTCCTTTCTACTTTCTTTTTCAAGTTGAGATCAAATGTAGGAACAAAGGTATATGAGGTGCACCTCTTCTGTTTGTAATTCCATCACAGTTCAGCATATTTTACCTACTTTTTGGGACATTTTTGAATATTAATAAGGTAAACTCTATGAGATGAACTCCTCTGAGAGTAGAAATGCAAGGAATCCTAATTTATCGCTTCTCAAATGTTACATAAGATATTTAACTGTATCTGTTTTATGAAGAAAAAAGTAAAACATTACTATAAAGGGGACTTCAGATGTGAAAAACATTTGAAATTCATCATTATATGGTATGGATAGACTATCAAATCTTTAGAACTCATTTTAGCTTCAAGAGTTACAATGTCTATTGAGATAGATGGACTATCTAAACACACATAATTTTGAGATGGATGTTCATGTTTTTCTAAGGCAATGAAAGACTAAGAGGAAGTATGAGATAAAAGCTGTCATTGGATATGCAACAGCACTGGCCATAGTCTCTGGGGACCTGAGGCCACAAGGCCCCACAAGAATTTTCAGTCCCTCTAATCTCAGTTGCTGGTCTTCCTTTCTGGCAGGGTCTTTAATTGTGTGTGTGTCTGTTGGGCTCTGGTTGTACCTTTAGGGGGGCGGTCCCAAGAGTCCTGCCTCTTCTCCCACCCTGGGGCTGCTTGGCTGTTGACCACTCCTACCTCCTTCTGGGTCCGGAACCGGAAGGAGTAGTTCTGGACCAGCCCCACCTCCCGTCTTGGTCTTGGATCCACGTGTCTGCCTCCAAGATAGCTCTTCCGGGGCCCAGGGGCAGTTCTACTGTGGTATGAAGTCAGCCCGTGGGGGAGGTCCTAAGGTGCCACTCTTGTAGAACAGCCCAGATCAGCCAATCGCTAATGTCCCACTAGCCACACCAAGTCCCTCTCCTTCCCGCCGTCATCACTGTAATAAATGCTATTGCCCTCCCTCTGAATAAACGGAAGTTGGTAGTCCATCAGATGGCTCCCCGAAATCTTCATGTCCAGTGTCTGTTCTTAAATATAAGGGGGGCTTTGGGATGGTTGGTTTCGCCGGCTTGACCCCATCTCAGCTTAGCCCCAATCGGGACACACTCTGGCCTCCTTTGGGTGGGAGAAGAATGTAGGGCTGTCCTCCACAATCAGTATAGCCCGGAATGTGTCTGTGTCTATTTCCACACACTCTTGTCCCCTGTAAAGAGAGCATTTTCTTCCCACAGATGCCCTAAATCCAGACATCCCTGGAAGGAAATTTTTGGTGGAGTCCCTAGGGCTTTGTTGGTCTCTAGGTAGGGGCCAAGGTAAGGCACTAGTGAAGAGTCCCTGTTGAGTTGTCACTTGGAGAACACAGGGCTCATTCTCTCTAATGGTTTGCACTAGCCTGAACTGCTTCATGAACTGGCCTTAAAGACTTCAGTGACTTGGGGTGTGATGAAAGTTGATGCAAACCCTCAGAAAGTAGACAGTGACCAACGTTCAAGTGAAGGCTGGTTTCGAGTAATTCACAATTGCCACTTTAACAATTCAGATAGTAATTGCTGAACCTGGAATGAAAGTTACCTGAATGTAACTCTCTAATGGGACCTGTTATTTCTCAATAAATAGTTCTTAAGTTCAACTTATGAAAGTGCCTGCACAGGTTTTAGGACATATGAAGTCTCGAAAGTTTCAGTAAGATAAATTCTATAAGGGTAGGGAAAAACTAAATGGGAGAGACAAAGTGTGGTGTTACAGAAAGGGAGCTTCAGAAGATTGTGTGAGACTGGCAGGCATTTATGCTATGTCAGGACTTAAAGCATAAGGAAGGTACCAAGGTTACATCCTGGTAGGCAATAGAATCTCTTGAGGCCCATGAACACACTGTTACCTCCTACCATGGAAGCCAGAACCTTAGTGTCTCCCACTTTCTCCCCACCACTCACTCTAGAGTGTGTAGCAGTAGGAGGCCTCCTCTTTCCCCAAGACAATAGTTTAATCCAGTGCAGTTCTTCCCCTTCCTCCATCTCTTCAATGGTCTGCTCTAGTCATGAAGAGGTGCCTGTTAGAGTTCCAGAAGGAACATTAATTGTTCTGGTTTGATGATTGTGGCTCAGCCTAGCCTGGCCCTAGCTATAGCCAGAGCAGCCTTAGCACCATGGAGGAATCTAAAACTGTCCCTCAGCAGTACCTTGGGCTGATCTTGAAAGAAATCTTCAGGATTGTGATGGCAAATCTTGAAGAGTTGAGATCAGGGCCAAATCCCAATATTTTTTCTATATGAACTGGTTTTGGGCATTCCATTACTTTTATGGGTAACCTTTCAATTCATTCGTAGTTGGATTTGCCAGAAAAGAGACAAAAAAGCTTGCCATAATGGTTTCTGAACTGACTGAAGAAAAATGTAAACTACTGAGAAAAGATAACCTTGTTCAAGAAAAGCATGGAAGCTTCAAGTCATGCTTAAAGGACGCTAGTTTTGACAAAGACTCAACAGAGGTACAGATTTTGGAGGCAACCTGTGAAATGCTGGCAAGATCTGAACTTGAAGAATTTCTCTTTCTAGAAAAGACTCTAGAAGAAGAGAAATCTACACTTTTGAACAAGAGATCTTTAAGATAGAGTTATTAAAAACAGCACAGCACCTAGAAGATGTGTCAATAGTCCTCAAATTACAAATAAATAAAAGTAAAATCACCATCAGAATGCCTCCAACCAATAATGCACAGCTTAAGGACTCAGTGACACACTGTGAATGAAAATTCCCAACTTGAAGAAAGCCTGGAACAGCTATCAAAAGAAGCTGAAGTATGGAAACAACAAGTGAGTGAATTTAATAGAGAGAAGATAGCAATTGAAAGTGCCAAAGCTCATGCAGAACAAATTTTAAATGATGAAGAAAATGACATAACGTCTCTGACTGAAAGCTTAATCAAGATGAAAGATTGGGATGTTCTGCTAGAAGACATGCCAGATAATGATAACTTTACATTGAAGAGTGATCCAGAATGTCTTGCTAATTTAGATAATCCATGCAAAGGAGCTAAGAAACTGGTGTATGCTGTTACATTAGGTGCTTCCTCAATAGACTTAGAAAGGCAAAGAAATCTAACTTTCACTCAGTTGTCTGAAGTAGAAAAACAAAGGCAAACATTACTGAACATGATAAATATCTACAGATTGAAATGGCATCTTTGGAGGTAATAATTGCAGATTTGGAAAAGGCAATTCCAATGCTTGAAGAGGAATTTAAAACGTGCTGAAGTATATCAAGACAAAGGAATGAAACTGTATGTGAGATTAATAATTGAGGAAAGTTATCAGATAGAGAAGAGAAAATTTCCCAAGAAAGCAAAACTAGCAGTTATGCATCTGAAGAAATGGACACCTATAGAAAGCTAACAGAAGAGCTTGAAGACAAAAATCAAGAAAACCAATCACTATTACCAAAAGGAGGTAATTTCCTATGATAAAAAGGTACAAGGCACATGGGTGAGTGCTGAGACTGCTGTAAAAAGCTGCCAACACTGTAGAAAATTAAATGCATGTAAGAGACAAAAATTAGCTAAACTTAAGTTTGAATATGAACATTTTGAAAAAAAAATTCCTGTACACTTGATTGTTCTACTTACATCACTTGGCAGACTGCATTTTCCTAAGGGTCCCTTAGCCATGTGTCAACCTCCATCTAAAAGGAAGGCTTCTCTTCATTCCACAATTTTGTTGGAAGATCCAGTCATGCCCTCAGTTCTGGGGGATTTAAGAGGCCTGGAGAAGCCTCTAAGCTATCAGATGAACAAAAACAGAGGAGAATCAAGATGTGACAGGCCAATCAATCCACATGGAGCACCTTGTAACAAGTCCCTGTCACATCAGTGCAAACAGGAACAAGAAATGTTGGTTGCTCCATCAGGCCCAGTATTTTCTGACCTTGCATTTCCTCTACAATGTCAAAATATACGTTATTCTAATTCTGTTGAACTGCCTAGCTTAGAAGATCTCAGAAATTTGAATATGATTTCTCTGGATGAAGTGAAGGCACTAGTGTCTTCTAAAATGGAATTCAGTAGAAAAGATAACAATTATGATCTTGTTAATTCTAATAATCCTGATGCATTTATACCTGCTGGAAGCAAAGCAGCAGGCCCTGGGTTTGACCCTCCTAACAGAGATGTATTGTTCCCAGTGGACCTAAGGTGTCAGTGCATGGGAAGGAGGCCTCTTTACCTGCTCCAGGAAACATATATAGACCATCTCCAGATTATTTCCCACCCAGGGCCATTTATAGACTTCCATGTCCTCAGTTCCTAGTAAGAAATTACTTTGTACCAATGGATTTTCATCATTCAGTTCCTCCAAAGAGGGGTTTTCCAGATCCATTGGGAACAATGGATCCAAAGACCCATTAATGAAAGAGGGTCCTTTTTGCCCCTCACCTATTCCAGTATGTTTGTGGACCTTCTCTAGATTATTGTTTACCAAGGGGCTTTCTTAGCCCACTTTTTCCCAATTTCCAATCAGGCATATTTTTCACTGATGGGATTTTCAACATTTAGTTCCGCTAAGAGCTAGGTTCCTAGTCCTATTCTGTTATATATAAAGAGCCAGTTGATGAGAAAATATTAATGGACCTTCTACAGTTTATTGCCTATCAAGACAATAATTATCACCTATTATTTTTGTTGATGACACTCCACCTTCTTCCTCTGTTCCCAGTGAGAAATAACTGTTCACCAGTAAATTTTATCATAAATTTCCATCATTCATTTCCACCAAGAGATAGATTCTCCTGACCATGCCTACATTTCCAAATTAAAGGTGAGGTAGTCCCCCCTTCAAATATAAATGCTACTGAACTTCTAGAAAATGAAGCAGAAACTTGAAAATATTTTTTTAAATCTCTTTTTATAGTAATTTGACTTACAGCTCATTTTCAGTTTAAGTAGCTGTTGCTATTAGTTACTCTTCTTCTCAAATTGATGTCAATGGGAATATAATTCTATTGATAGTAGTTTGATAAAAGAGGATTATAATATGAATCCTAATTCTGTTTCATTTATATTTTTCTTTCATTTTATTGTTATTACATGAACAACAACTGGAGTTTTATCTGTGTAATTTTGAAATGGCGGTTTTCTAAACTTCAAAAAATATACTTTTCTGCCCAAAACTGTATTCACTGTCATCTCAAACAACTGTGAAAGTTTCTTCATGCTTAAATAAATTTTAATTCATTTAAATTCTTGTTTGTCATTGTTCATTATGAAACAAGCTAATTTTCTGTTAAAAATTAAATTGTTTCCTCACTATTTTAGAAGGTAGACACAATAATTACTGAGATTTATTCTTGCCCTATGAATTTGCAATTTTATTCAATCTATGTAGTTTGTAGTTAAATATTACCTTCTTTTATGCTTTTTATTCAATGAGAAAAATATTGACTTCAATTGACAGAGCATCATAAAAAAATTTTCCCCATTATATATGAATAGGCATCTTACCTCATTAGTTGCCATCAGTTGAATCAGACATTGTGCATGGGAAGACCAAACCAAGGAAAGAAGCTCTGCTTCAGGACAGCCTCAACCATCAACCTATGCAGTCCATGACAGAAAGTGAAACTCAAGTACCATGACTGGGTGAAACCTAACAGTTGACATTCTGACCACATTGCATAAATAACTTCCAGAGCTTTTTTTTTTTTTTTTTAAGTTAGAGGCTAGATATCAAAACTGGGCAGGTAAGAACTCTGACTCGCCCTCTTATAACCACATCATATACATTTTTTTAAAAAATAATGATATTCAGCGAGTATTAATAGGGCTAGAAGGTTGTGTAGCTCATTAGTAAATCAGTGGCATTCTGTTTTCTAAAACAGAATAATTTTGGATTCTTCTGGAATGTCTCATAGACAAGATAGAAGAAGATTTCTTGGAAATTTTAATTAGCAGTAAGGATAGCTTTTAGTGACAACTGTGAACTAACAATTTTCAAGTGTGCATTTAAAGAAATTCATATTGTATTTAAAATAGCCAGAGGTGATAAGAACAAACACTAATATTTTAGAAAAACAAGACTATGAAGACTAAAGTAAATAATTGTCCAATTATTGGCAGAAGCACTATGATCAAATGTTACAAATGTTAACATTTTTGAGATTGGCCATCAAGTCTGGTGGTTATTCTAATCACTTTTTCTTTTCATATGTTATGGCATTTGCTATATTGCATGTACCTAGATATTAGAAACATTCTTAATCACTCTCCAAAACATTACATAATAACTGAAAGGTCACACAAAATAAAAATTGTAGCATTTCTCTTAATCTACTATCTGGCCTTAACATCACTCCTTTCCTTATTACTACTCATGGTTATTTTTCATGATTATCGAATAGAGATGATACCACTAAATTTTGAGTTGAATTGCCACAAAATCAGTATTTTGCTATTGTCTGGCCCTTATTTTTTTGCTATTTTAGTATATTCCATGGTAAAAGGAAAGCCTTCACTGCCTAAATTACAACTTTTAGATTTTAGTCTACATGTTGTACACTTAGACTTTTGTGCGGTATTTCAAAAACAGAAATGATAAAAATGAAATTTGTCCTGACAGTCCTAAGCACTTAGGACAAGGATTTTCTCAGTCTTTCACAATCCTAATTTTAATAACAAGCTAAGATTAGATTCCATATTTAAAATCATTTTTTAAAATGTGTTTATATGACATTAGTTTTTGTTTCTGGAATAAATACATGCAGTAATAAAAAGTTGTCCTGAACAATATATATGTGAGTACCAAGAAGAGCATCATATGAAATGTATTACCATTCCTCATAAAATGGTGCACTTTGAGTAATTAAGCACCAATGAATTGAACAGGAACTTAGACTCTACACAAAAATTTGAGTTCAACAGCATCCCTCAAATTGTGCAAATTCTCAGATACTTTAGTTATCACAATTATCTTTAGATTATAACTACCTGTTAAACTATGAACTCATGATTTTTTATACATATCAATTCCCGTGGATGCTTTCTATTTTATATTAGAGGGTAAAATATAGACATGAGACTCAAATTGTTTTGCTTAATTTTTCTCAATGCAATGTGCATAGGCCACTGATGTCTGGATGGGTTAAGATTAAGAGATTTAAGTCACAAAATGCAAGGGGAGAGGATGTATCTCCATAACACATTTACTTCTCATATTCTAGGGCCTAGACATCAACTCCCAGCACTACAAAATGAATGAATTTCTACCTTTAAGAGGCACTGTATTAAACATTTTACCAACTATAAAGAGTAATGTATTTTAGTTTTCAATAAATTATCAATGTGTGAATCATAGATATTTTCATAAAAATCTACATTTTTGAGGTTCTCTTGAAAAGATAGGTCCTCAACACACATTTGAATATGTGTATTATGGACAATTATTCTGTACAATGATGGGCCCTTTTAGATATAATATTCCATTTCTGATTTAACAAAATTCCATAATTTGCTAAAAGTTCCAGGAGGACTCTTCTATTTCTATCATTTGCTGAACCTTTGTAGAATTATGAGCTTGTATCTCTTGGCTTAGAACCCCTAGGGAAATGGATATGCCTGTAAAGTTTTTAAACTAGCCTAACACTAAATAACAAGAAATTGCTAAAATATATGGTAAGCTCCTTTAGGAGAATATAAACTAAAATAAAACAAAACAAACAAAACAAAACAGAGGTATTTGTGACTGGAATAAAGCTTCTAGCCCTGGTTTATCAAAACAAGAATGCTCCACATGTTCACGTGACTGGATCAATTAGCTTATCTTCTTGTGAAATATATATTATGGTATAATGGAGAATTCCATGAGTATTAAATGTGAAAAATTCATAACAGAGACTCTTGAGTGGCTGGTGCATATAGAATCAGAATTTACGAAGCAGCAAAAACAAAAACAAACAAACAAACAAAAAATATCAGCCCATGTGGCTATAAGGCCAAAGAGAAAACACATGCTCACTCACAGGCACACACATACTCAAAACATTTGATTGACAGGAGAATGAGGAAAATTAGAATGGAATGAATAGCAGACACTGAAACATTGCAAGTATTGAGAGACTGACTGGGAATAATTGTGGTCCAAAGGAGAAATCCCAGGAACTCAGCGGGCTCAGGCCTCTAGTACTGATTTTGATCCAGAACTCCCCTTGCATTCTGGTCCAAGCATCTGGTTTTACTCTTTTTTTGAGATCCTGCACATCTGTGTCCTTGGAACAAATGATTTGCTATGTGACTTGGGGAGTTTTGTATGAATATTTCCTCCTTTTTAAAAACATTTATTTCTAAATTTCTACACAAATTCATACCTACTCTTCACTCATAACTTCAGTCATATTTTTTCAAGGAGAACTTTCTTGACTTTCATCATACACCAGTATACTTCATAGAAATATAAAAAAGCTCCTTATCTTTGGAAACATTATTGCCATTATTATATAATTTTAAAAGATTTGCTTGATACATATAAGTATATGTGTATTTTTTTAGTAAATTTGAACTTTAAGAGATAAGGGGCTCCACTGTCAGAAGTATAGATAGCATCTCATAGGGACACATAATTCTGAAAGAATGCTTCATGAATGGAAGAAATTATTGGGAGTGTAGTGGTAGCAGTAATCATGGAAAATATGTATAACCAAGAGAAATATGAGTGACTTTTTGCTTAATGTTTTCAGTCCATGTGAGGAATAGTACTTTCTTTGAAAGGAAACCAGCTCAGTCAACTAAGTTGGAATTTTAAGCTTAAAGTTCCAAAAGCAGTTCTGGAAGTCCAAGACCAAGAACATATCTGTGTTTCCATGGAGACCAAAATCACTGACTAGAAAATTGGGAATTAAACTCAACCCTTGTGGCTTTCTAGGACTGCATATTTTCACATTTACTTGTTACTTTTTTGTTTTGTTCTTATGTTTAACTGGGCTGTCTTATTCTTTTTTAAAGTTCCACTTACACATCTGGGAAAAGAATAATTTTCCTCAAGAAATTATTGGAACTAATTTCAAGTGATGTCCCATTCTCCAGTTGTCACCTATGTCAATTCACAATCTATTCAAACTATGTCAGTATTGCTTTTTTTTTTTTGGCCAGTCCTGGGCCTTGGACTCAGGGCCTGAGCACTGTCCCTGGCTTCTTCCCGCTCAAGGCTAGCACTCCGCCACTTGAGCCACAGCGCCGCTTCTGGCCGTTTTCTGTATATGTGGTGCTGGGGAATCGAACCTAGGGCCTCGTGTATCCGAGGCAGGCACTCTTGCCACTAGGCTATATCCCCAGCCCTCAGTATTGCTTTTGATTGAGTAGACTATCTACACCTGATCCAGCAAGCCATGGCCAGAGTACAAAGGTCATTGACAGAGCTTCTTATTTTGCTCCGTTAAAAGACTCTGAGACAGTAGTATAATTCTCAGCATAACTGAAGGTCTGAACAATCCTAAATACAGAACAGAGTAGAGTTACATCCCCAAATTGAGAGGTTCAAAATATTGTGCTGTTAGTAGAACTAGAAAGATAAGTGGGAATTATAGAAAGGGTTGAGAATAAGATACTGCCGCACTGGGAGGGAGAAATTGTGCATTTAGGTTGAACAAAATTGAATCTTTTATTATTGAATTATAAGTTTTCCCTAGATGTCAGAAAAATTTATGAAAATGTCATTTTCTAAATCAAAGGTGGAACCATCTAGCCTGCTGGCCGTACAGAGTTTGTGAAGTCATTTCTTCTAGCACTGCATAGGCAAATGCAGGCAAGACTTAAGATTTAGTCAATCTATGAGCTTCATTCATAGGAAAATAAATCAGCAAACCATAATAAAAGCATAAATTTTGTGCAAACACTAAGGAATATCCAATACAGTATAAGATATATAGGGCACATACAAGTACAAGGATGGATAGGCCTCTCGTTGGCTGCCTGTAGCTTGCCTGCCTGTTTTATGGTGACTCAGAGGACAGTCAGTACCAGGCAGGATAGGATTATACAAACTGTAAAAACTCATTATGTTGAAACTGGTTGTGACGAGATAGGACTGTGAAATGAATTTTAGTGACCTTAAAAACTGCCCCCCCCACAATGATGGATGATAATGTTACCATTCCTATTGGAAACACAGACAAAAGTTTAATCTATACTTTATTCCACAATCAACAACTTTACAAAATCTAAATCCCATGTGAGAATTAAGGAAGTTACAACACACAGATAAAACCTCAAAAGTCAATGATCCCAATATCGGATAGCTTCCAAACAGAAGTTGTAGGAGTAGAACAGTGATCAAAGCAAAATAATTTTATCACTGATATTATATTATATATATTGATATTATATATTATATATTATATTATAAATATTATAATATATATTAATTATATATAATATATAAATATATTATATAATATATAACATATATTTATAATATATATTTATATATTATATTATAATATAATATTATAATATTATATAACAAACATAATATTATAATATAATATATATTTATAATATATATTTAATATATATTATATTCTATATATTATTATATACTATATTATATATTATATATAATATAATATATATTTATTATATATTATAATATATTAATTATATATTATATTATATATTATATTATATATAATATATATTTATATGTTATATATATTTATATATATATTATATGTTTATATATATAATATATAAATATATATTATATTAAATATATGTTATATATTATATGTATTATATATATTATATATGTATATATAATAACTATTAAAACCTAGGAAGTGTGGCTCCACCTAAATGGTGACTACCAAGTTGAGGTGATGCAGAGTGTTGATCTAAGAAAGATTTACAAATGTTTACAAACACAACTATATAAAATCAATTACATATTTTCAATTACATATAATTAAATATAAAAATACATAAACATAAAAATACAATTACATATTTTCAAATTTAATTTTATTGTCAAGGTGATGTACAGAGAGATTACAGTTACATACATAAAGTAGTGAGAACATTTCTTGTCATACTTGTTACCCCTTACCCCCTCTGCATTTTTCTCCCATGTTTCCACCCTCCATGAATTGTACAGTTAATTTCCAACATATTGTTTTATGAGCATCACTGTTGCATTGGTTTACCCTTTATCCTTTGTGTCACCATTTTGATGTTCCTCTTCCCTTCCCTAAATGTATGGACAATGTATGGACAAATGTATGGATAAATGTATGGACAATGCCCAAATACCTAGGGTACTGAAATCAAACACAGTGACAATAGGGGATAACCCATAGGAAAGAAAAAAAAGAAAAAATCATTTAGTGTATTAAAAATAAAAACAATGAAGCAATCTCTTGTTTTTATATATTGGAGTTCATTTTGCTTAGCATCATATTATGTACATAAGTATTGAGTTCTTGTGATCCTCTGCTAGGACTCTCCAAGATATTTACTAATTCTTACCAGTGGGGGAAAACATGGCTTCTAAGTTTCTTTCAGGCTGGCTCACATCCACTAATATGCTTTTTATTATAGTTTAGAATCAAATACAGCTATTTTCACTAGGCCTTATTATGACAGAAATGATACTATTTACAAAAATTATGTGGTGAGCAAGTTAATTGGAGAGAAACAAAGGCTTCCTGTAGGTAAAGAGTTTGAGAAAGAGTGCTGCCATGTAGTTGTTAGCACTAAATAATGTAAACATGTCCCAAAGTATTTGTTTTAGAGAATTGTCTCAGATCATGTTTCTCACTTAGCACAAGACATAGAACAACAAAAAAACATCCCACAGAATATTTAAATTTATTTTTCTTCGTGGTTTATGGCACATAATGGACATAGCCAATCACAGGAAAACCACAGAATTTGAAATGTGAGAGAAAAATACTGTCATGGAAAACCATGCATGGAAGTGATGACTTATTTGACAAAATTGTTTTTTTGTTGTTGTTTTATAAATAATACACTTTTACATTTTCTTTTTTTTAACAAAGGAGTTGATAGTCTACAAAGCAGTTTATGAATATGATGTCTATTTATTAATTTCACCCCGTTTAACTTTCTTGTCCACCCTTTTCTTTTACTGACTTTTCTCTTTTTAGTTTATGTATTGAATGCTTTGGTATTTATAAAATAATCCACATATAAAATGCATCATGATCTGTGTCATCCCTTTCACCTATCTCTTCCCTTATTTTTCTCAGTTCTGTGGAATATACTATGTATTATACAATAAGTAGAATGGAGGCATTGTACTCATTTTCCTCATTAATTCTTCTAATCTTCACCAACTTGCTCCCCACTAACTTGTCCAAGTAGGGAAAGGAAGAAGTAAAACTATGTCTTTTTTTCAGGTGATATGATCCTGTATTTAAATAGCCCTTATATCTCCTCCCCTAAGCTACTAAACTCCATCCAAAAATTCAGCAAAGTAGCAGGGTATAAAATTAACTGAAAAGAATCAATAGCTTCCGTTTGCTGACAACAAGATTGAGAGCATTGTTTTATCAAGGGAAAAAAAAAACTTGAACTAGCAGTTCAAAAGTCAAGTGACCTTACTTCCATGACACTTCATTCATGGTGAGATAAGAAAAAAAGGTTATTTGCATGTGTCAAAAAAGACAGACTGAAATGATATCAACTCAGTCTTAAACCAAGTGGTTTAATTACAAGCTCCTACATCATGCACCAAAACTGTCTTTTGGCACAAGAAAGTCTCTGGTTCAGCAGGTTGATGTCACCAGTAATACCATGCATAAACTTTGTAAAAAAATAAAAATAAACATATATACAATACCCAAGGTACTGAAATCAAATACAGTGACAACAGCAATACAAAATGAAAGAAAAAAGAAATAATTTTACATAATACATTAAAAACCGCAGCAACAAAGAAAATACTCTTGTATATACATTTACTTCCATTAGGGAAGGAAAGGTGAGAAAAAGGATAAAGGGGAAACCAATTCAACACTAACAAGACAATATGTTAGAAATTTGTCCGACTGGGGGTGGGGGGTTGGGAGGGTAAGGAATAGTGGGAGAAAAATGAGGGAAGGGTTAACAAGTATGACAAGAAATGTACTCACTACCTTGTAGATGCAACTTTAATCCCTCCTTAGATCACCTTGACAATAAAATTAGATTGAAAAAAAGAAAAAAAATAGTGGATTTCATAGCTACTAGTTTAAGGAGTGATCTTCCCTCTGAGTATGGTGATTTTGTCTATCACTCTAAAGTATAGTGACTGAGTTACGGGAAAGCTCATGAGGTTTTACAGATTGTGGAATGGTGTCAAGTAGTTCATAGCAAAGTCAAGGAATTCAACAGCAGTGCAACTGGCTGTGTGATCCAGCGTTGATGTTGGGCATTACTAAGCACCTCTCAGGACTGAATGTCAAGCTGCAGGGCTCCATCTTTCTAGCTTTCTGCTTTCAAATATGAAAGCATATGATGCTAAATTGACACTGTTGGAAAGTATAACTTAAAGGAATAACACAGTTGAAAGTATTCTGTGATATTTGATACACTAGTGAATGTGGGAAACTAATTGAAGTGTTTAATGAAATATCCAAGGATGGGAGAAGTAACAAATAAAATTGAGCATCTCTGCTACATAATTCAATGAGGAACAAGCTGATGTGTCTGACAAC
This sequence comes from Perognathus longimembris pacificus, assembly GCF_023159225.1. NCBI lineage: Eukaryota > Metazoa > Chordata > Mammalia > Rodentia > Heteromyidae > Perognathus > Perognathus longimembris. Next base: position 74,666,932 of record NC_063164.1, on the reverse strand, counting down.
CTACATGACAAAATCATTCAGCTATAAAGCAATGAAAAGCTGAATGCTAGGTACAAAGCCTCACACATTGCTTAGCTTTATAAAGATTACATAGGCAGTGATGAATTTCCCACTTGGAGGGAATATGTATTGAAATACACTTTCATGTTTGGAACAACATACTTCTTGGAGCATTTCTTTTCAACACTCATCATTGCAAAGAATGGACTACATATATCAACACAAACCCACCGTGAGCAACAATATCAATACCAGCTAACAAACACCAAAGGCCTTGCCAAAGAGAGACAGTTTCAGATATCGTCATATTGCATATGAGTTAATTGAATGTTTGACCAGATATGGCAGACTAGTATTTAAGAAGAAAAGAATATTCCCCACCCCTGATCAAGATGAAATGTTCTACAAATCATGATTTCTTAATCTAAGCAAGCCCTTTCCTTCTTCAGATTTATGTATATAAGCTATTCTAACACCTTTATGAATATTTAGTATACAATTGCCAACTTTCACTGATGAACATTTAAAATTGATTAATACATTTGTGAAATTTAAAAATAGTGTGGATTGTGTGAAGACAATTCTCTGAAATGGAAGATTGTGACTTTATATACTCAGTACAAATGCTAATAGGAAGAATATACCTATGCATGACATTTAAAGTTGGAATAGAGTAGACAATGTACTCTGAGTTCAGGAAAATTGAACCACAGCAGAAAATATGCTTGGTTTCATTTGAAGCATATTTTAGTATGAATATATTAATAGATGCTAATAGCATATACTATGTACACTATGAGCAACTGAGCAGAATAGCTCCTGCTTTGCAATGATATGGGGATTTAAAAAATATTTTTAAGAGGTGCACTTGTAAATGGCTTTTTTAGAAACCCATAAAATATATGATAGGGAAGTACTAAATATTCCTGTCATAGCCTGTTTATTATGCTTCTTAACACTATAAAATATTTATATACAAAATGATAGCTTTGGTTATGTTCACTTTTTTCGAACTACTAAGGAAAAAAATCAAGGAATTTATCACAGAATTAAATAATGTGACAAAGTGTATCAGAAACTGAGATGAAATTTATACGCAATTGCATGTGTTTTATGGGTACTGATAATCTACTGGAATCTAATTTAATCAAATATTTAAAGAGGTAATAATTAATTTTTAAAGAATTGAAGTGAACCATAACTAGGAAGAAATGTTATTGTTTATTTTTAATGCCAGAAGTGTATTCCTGATGCAATTTTAATATTTCATTAAGGCAGTAACTTTCATATTGTGGATTTTATCCCAGGTTTTTATGTTTGATGATTTTTTTCATCATGTAAAACGTTGGAATTTTAGTGTCTGGGGGTGGTGGATAAGGGGAAGTGCTATTTTCCTATTTTGTTGATTATGTCCTATTATCTTTAAATTACTAGTGCTTTATCAAGGAATTATAAAGTGCATCTTCATTCATGAAACAAAGGGGATATGCACCCATGTACATTGTTTCAGCTTTTGTATAAACTATGCAGAAATACGGTATTCGATGATTTTCTTGTAGATATGTAAGTTAAAACAAGTATAGTCCTTTAAGTTTGTATTTCAGTTTTCATTTGTTTCAGAAGATAGTGTGCTTTTCAACTTTTTCAGTATATGTCTCTTTAGATTTTTGAAATTCATTGAAATCTATTTTATTTCAGCCATAGTTAAATAGATGGGCCACTGTATTTGGAAGTCTAGACACATTAAAATGGTTGTGAAACACAGTGTTTGACAGAAAGGTACACAGAAAGTACACAAATATAAAAGCAAAAAGAATATAAGTAGAGAAAATGACTTCTAAGTTTTATAGATGAAGAGAGCATATATTTTAGAAGATACAAAGATTATGCAAACCCAAGTGTTCTCATTTCAAAACCTTAAATTTGTTTTTGCATACGCTACCCTGACTCCAACTTTTGTTGCTTCTATAAAATCAATGATACATTTTTTTTCTGGTAGACTATAATATTTAGTCATCCATGATTCCTGCTATTGCTTTAAAGCCCATAGGCAAAAAGTCTTCAATCTATTCTACTTAAAGAAATGTTATTCTTTCACAGTGTATTGTGAACATTGAGAATAATGTTGTCATCATAGTAGAGGATACACTTAGTTTTAAACTGACACTGATTTTGTCCTAACAAACCTCAAGAATACAAATCAAAAGATTTACATGGTGGCTCAAATACATATTGAGAATATTTTTATAAAATAGGAAATATATAGTATCTCAGATTTTAAAACTGATCACAAAATATCAGAAAATTAAATATCATACAGTGATAAGCAATCATCTAAAAGTCAACCAAAACTCCCACACATTGAATATCAACCATGTCATCAAAACAATCTTTACAAATGTATTCAAATGTTTAAACAATTGTATCAAAATGTGAAAAAGCAAAAGCCACCCAAAAGCCAAGTTGGAATTCTGGATGAAAACTATACTGTATGAAATAGAAAACAAAATGGGAGGAATAAAAAATATACTAGAGACAACCAAATACATTGAAGGTGCAGGAAAATAGTTTAAAATTAAAGACAAAGAGAAATAAAATGATCATTTTAAAAATAACAAGAGCATTCATGATCTGTTGTTATTTCAAGCAAAAAGGGGGGTATGACACAGAATATATTTTAAAAGACTTTGGCTAAATAGTTTCCAAATGTCGTGAAGTAAAATTCAACTCTGCATCTTCTATCTAAAGAAAAGGTCTTTTAGAAGCAATGGATAGATACTTTAAATTGTTAAAATTCATTACCAATAGACCCATATCATGAGAAATATTAAAAGACATTCAACCTATAAGGAGTGATGAGCAGTGGAATGATACAACCTAATAGAACCTAAAAATATGTGATGAAGAAAGTGAGAAGAATACAGAGAAAAAGCACATAATTTCTTGCAATCAGATACTTCAATAGACCTTGCTCAATAATAAGAATAAGAAGACATGAACTGAAAATCAATATGGATAGAGATTTGCACAAACCAAATTGATCTAATTGTTCCCCAGAATCATATTCAATAGAATAAGAAAAAAGAAAGAAAATGTACATTTTATTCCATTTCACACAGAACATTGATCAAGATAAATTGTTACTGATATGGATGATTTGCGGTCAGTGTTCCCATCTCTTTACTATGTTCTTTGCATTGAGTCAAGACAGCAGAGAGGACTTATACACCATATTTTGACTTGACTGAGATGTTAGTTCTTTGCCAGAGAAAGACATCTTAATTTGATTTCAAATATCTGTGTATATTAGGGAAAGATACTTTTATAAAATAAAGTTTAGAATTTTCTTGTAGAAAGAAAGAGAAGTGGAGTACCAGGGAGCATATTTATTCCAATAAATACATACTCTAATTTCTGCTCTATCTGTGATGGGCTTAGTGACAAGGCTTAGAATTCCACCTCTGGAATGTTAGAGAGTCCCATCTTTCTTGAAAAATGGTACAATGGAGAAAATGCAATCAGTGTCACTGAAAACACTAATAGAGATAATAATTATCTATGCTTTAGGCTCAATCCAACTCTTCCAGTTCATGGAAGTAGGAAATAAAGGAAAGAGTGCAAAGGCATTTAAGAGAAAGAATGGCATTCTATATTGACAAATAGCTAGAAAGGTAGCCAAGAGGACTAGGAAAAAAAAAACCTGCTTAAAATGTATTTCAAAGTAGAAGAGTGAAGAATAAAAAATATTTAAAAATCTTTCATAGATAGTGAAGAAATACCAAACTAAAAACAAAACTTTGTTTGCAAAGCATATCCTTGATTTGGATAAGTTCAATCAGTAGTTTGTTAAAGTACATCATACAATAGACCACATACTGCCTAATCTGATACCAACTGCTCAGACAATCAGAAGTATGTAACAGGGTAATATATACCATTCTTAGCTCAGAAAACATAGGCAGACAAACATGTCTGCTACTATGAGTGACAATTAACCTTTGCATTTAAGTTTCTCTTCACAGGCTGAGCTGTTCAAATTTTGAATTAGTAGCTACCCCACATACACATGAATCAAAGAAGGTGTGTACATTCCTCAACAGACTAGGAATAGGTTAGAAATGATTTGGAATTCACCGTGTCTTTTTAATTAGCTATGTGTAACTGTATAGCTATATAGTATCTTGTATATTTTTGTTGTACTCTCTCCCCATCTTCTTTTTAGTTTGAGACAGGGTCTTGATAAGATATGTAAAGCTAAGGTCAATGTTGATAATGTAAACTTCCTGCTTCAGTCTCCTGAGTGCTAGGATTTTACTTGCTATGTATGTACTACAACTCCTCACTCAACATATTGATTAATGAATTTATTGATTGATTGCAAAAAAGAAAATTAAACCCAGAACCTAGTGCATGCTGGGCAAGCATTCCTTTCTTCATAAAATCTCTTTTTACAGTAATTCCCCAGTTAAGCTCATTGTTAGACATTTGTTCTGTAAGTAACATGAGAGCAGATATCTTATATCATGTATTAATGCCTCATTTTTCTCCAGTTTCCAACTAAGTCACATATTTTCTGGACAGCAGGAATAGGTCTAGTGAATCTTATCTAAATATCCTAGTAAGAAGTCTCCTAATCCAAATGCAAATGACAGTGCCAGAATAACGACAACATTATTTCGTTTCCTGGTCCTCTTATTCCTAAGTGAACTAAAAATAAGATAGGTCCCTAAAATCTCTAAAAAATATAGTTCTTTCTTAGCTTCAGCTGTGATATTCTCCCATTTGCATGATTCATTCGTTTATGAAGAACCACTTTACTCCTACATTTCATAACCCTAGGTAAAATATAACACCATATCTACATATGTGAGGCACCTATGCACAATTTTATGTGAATCCATATATATATGTGTATGTATGCATACACACACACACATATATATACATATATATATACATTTTACATTTCCTTAGCCCTGGATAATATATGCAAACAAAAATATGAGCATATGAACTTATATAATACGAAATAATAAAATAAATACCATTTTTAAATTTATCCAACATTTCTTCATTTTCATAATTTCATAGATACCTTATTTTTATGACCACATAAAACACATTGATATATTGTAGGTTTTGTTTGTTTTGCTATTTGCAGTTTAAAGTACAATAATTCCATAGTTTTTATGGAAGACTTGCACTCTAATCAGGATGTTGAGCCCCTCAATTGCTGAAGCAGCAAAGTGTTTGTAAGTTACATATGGTACTAGACGAAACTGCAGACTTTGCAGGACTATCCAAGAATTTCAGAAATGGTACAAAAGGAAATATTAAGTGTCTCCAGTAGTAAAGGTATGATGAGGAAGACACGTTCAATGGCAAAGTTAATATGTTCAGAAAAGAGCAGAGCTGGCAATCAAGATAACCAGTGCTACCACACTACGCCAAGAAAGGTATTGAAAATTCTGGTCTCCATCTTTACTAGAGATAAACTCATCACTTCACAGCCCCAGCCATGCAAAATAGAAAATGTGTGATTCTTACTCTGTCACAAATGTGTAAAATAACAAACCAAGTAAAGGAAGAATTTTTCAATGGCCCTAATAGCTACTTCCTACCTTCCCTCAGCCCCTTCTCTCAGAAATCCTTTAAACCAATCCATGTACCATATAAAATTAGATGTATTAAATTTACTTTACAAGATCCTCATAAAAGATTTGGACTAACAACTTAGCGAACTAATGAAAGTAATTTCTGACTCAGTGACATTTCTTTTGATTTGGAAATATTGCAGTTAAGGAAATTTTGTTGGGAAAAACAGGTACAGAAAGCAACAATGATCTATCAAAAGCAAGAAGTGAATTGTGAATAAAATAGCATCCCAGTGATGAAGATGAAAAAAGCATGACAGGCTGTCAGCAGTGCCAGTGTAGCAAGGTCTGTTTTGGAAGTTTGGAATGATTGGATTGGCCAGTCAGTTTTGTTGTGCATTGATCTTTCTGTTGGCTGGCCTAACATATTACATTATTAAGCAATTTGTGATGGAACATATCTATACTCCATGAAGAATTTGAAGATCTTGCCTTTTGCTGATTGCAAGAAGAGTCCTGCTGAGCCATGTGGTATGAAATATCATCAGTCTTATGCCACTGGCACATTCAAACACCTAGTGGGATAAGCCAGGCATCAATGTTTGAGGCTTTATATAAGGGAACAGCTGCTTTGGTCAGACAGTTAATTAAATATGTTAATTTCCCATACAACCAACAGTAGCGACAACAGATCAAAGAAGGATTTTATGATATTTCTGTGTTCTCTCCTATACCCAGGACAATGGTTTGTGCCCACATCACCTCCCAGTCTCTTTTGTGGAGTGATGTCGCCTAACCCTCTTTGGAAACAATCCTATTCTATGACACTGCAAATATTGTACATTCTGCTCCCACACAAAACCTTGCCATTTGTTCATACTTAAATCTTGAAAGGCAATTTGGGACTGATTCTATTGGTATATTCTATTTGTCAGTAAATATCACAAATCATAGTAATGGAGGGGATGGGATCCTTCTCTACTGTGTCATTCTCACTTGGCATTTATGTTTTACCTTTGTTGAATTGATAGAACCTAAATGATAAAACATTGCAAATGCAACAGAGAGATTGTGTCCTAGGCACCTGGAAGTGCCCCAAATTTTTTCTACATGGTGTTATGGGATAAATACACATAGGATACAGGACACAAAAATGTTGTTTAAACATGATGATGCCCAATGCAACTTCTTGCAGTCTTTAATGATATGAATGTAAGAAAATACCTTTATGTATTTTATGAGATAGTAATTATAATATCTAGAGGTTATAAATGTAACAGTAACTTTCAAACATTTGTAACATTCGAGTCACATGGAAAATTGGTGCATTGCAAGGAGATGTCAGTCATGCCCTTTGTGATGAAACAGTTGCTTCTCCTGACACATATTCTGCACCTAAATGAGGCATTCAGGGATATTATACTATTTAGGAGCAGTTGGTACAGGCCAGGATATAGTGATTCACATTTTGGAAGAAATATTTATCAGTTGTAAAGATGGATGAGGATTATGCAATTCATGTATTGATGATATTGCTTTAAAGTATTTATTGGTTATATCATTATATCAGGCTGCAAAATGATTTGGTAGGAAAAACTAATGTGTTTCTGCCATGATTAGCTATATGTTTGTATTTTTGCATTTGTATAATAATGGGCTTAAGGAAAATAACTTTGAGATGACAGCTTTCTACACGAGGTAATGTGATTTAAAAATATTATGATCTTTTAGCAACTAGACAGTGAGATTGATCAGTTCATTCAACAACTCTCATTCTCAAAATTGTTTCATACCTAGGAACATTATATATGAATATGATTCATGAGTTAAATTATGATATATTAGTTATTACTATTTTAAGATTATAGTTCCTTATTTTAAAATTATTACTTAGAAAACTTAGATCAGAGTATCATGGTTCTAGGACAGCCAAGACAGAATAATTTGTAAGACTTTATCTATAATTAGTCACCAAAAAGCTAGACAGGAGGCCTGATTCAAGAGGTAGAATGGGCTGTGCACGCCAAGTGAGAGTGCAAAGCTCTGAATTCAAGCCATATTACTAACATACCCCCCCCCACCCACAGAGAAGGAATAATTGAAGTTAAAAAAAAACTTTACTTTTTATTCTTTGATTTAGCAGATGTTTTCTTTAAAATGTAATTGCAAGAACATATCCATAACAAATAATACAAGAAATGTACCCATGGCCTAACGTATGAAACTGTAAAAAAAAAATTAATTAAAAAAAGAACATATCCATTTATGGTAGATAAAGTTAATGAAAATTCTGATACAGGAATCACATAGGTAATAAGTAGGATCATGTTATTATTTTATGGTATTTTTCTTACCCAAATTAATAGGCATTTGGACTACATGAACAATGTGGCATAGTTTTACTTGATAGTTAAGAACACTTAACTGTAAATGTATGTTCCGAATGTTTGAGTGGTCATAACAAAAATTTTGAGGGTTGTGGTACATTTAGTCATAGAGCAAATGTCTTTATATGCATGGGATCCTAGTTGAAACCCCAGCACCAAATACATATTTAAAACAAGGAAAGGATAGCTCATGAGGTAAGAAGGGAGAGATAATTACAATTATATAAATGATTGGTTAACACAGAGAAAATAGAAAAAGACTAGAAGACAAACTAATGAGCAAGCAAGAGGAAACAGAAAAAGGAGTTGATAATAATTCAAACTATATCAGTATTCATTTTGAAATATCAATGGAGTCTAAGGCCATACCACCCTGAACATGCCCGACCTTATCTGAACTATCAATGGGTAAGTAAAGGTAAAGATTGTCTGAGTGGATTATGAAACAAGACTAAACTATATTGTCTATAATAAACTCATCTGTGTATGAAGATACATACAGATTAAAGTAAAAGTAAATGAATGGCCAGGCAGTGGTAATTCACACCTATAATTATAGCTACTCAGGAGGTTGAGATCTGAGGACCTCAGTTCAAAGCCAGCTTGGGCAGGAAAGTTTGTGAAATTCTTATCTTCAATTAACCACCAAAAAAACGGAAGTGGAGCTGTGTCTCAAAGTGATAGAGGGCTAGTCTTGAGCAATAGAGCTCATTCTGAGTTCAAGCCCCATGACCACAACTAACAACAACAAGAAAGTAAATGGGTGGAAAGTGATGCATGGTGCTAATAGGAATTCAAATGTAGAAGGAATAAAAATGTTGAGTTTAAATAGAGCAGACTTTCAAATGAACATTATTAAAGACAAATAAGTCATTACATAATTATAGGTGGGTCAATTCTCCATAAGACATGCACTTTACTTTGACATGCACTTAATGACAAACAACCAACATATTTAATAATATGTAATTAATACGTAAGCAGATTGAATTTCTAAGAGAAGTGAAGAAATCCACTATTACAGTGAAAGATTTAAATAGGTCCTTAACAGAAATGCATAAATGAATTCAACAACAGTAAACAGCAAGACATCTATAGTTGGCAGAAGACATTCTTCTCAAACTCACATGAAATATTTACCAAGAAAAACCTCTTTTTTTTTTTTACTGTAAATAACACTACCAAATTTAACAGAAATCGTATCTATCTATCTATGTATCAATATCTATTCTCAGAACATAGGGGTGCTACATAGAAAATTACAGTACCAGAAATCAAATTGGAAAATCTCAAAGGACTTGATGATTACACATTAAAACAAAGACAGAAATAAGAGAAATTAAAAGATATTTAAATTAATTTAGGTTGAAAGCAAAAATAACCTCAAATCTTTGAAATGCAGCAAAAGTAGTGTTTTGAGGGAAATGCATAACACTGAGTGAATATAGTAGAAAAAGATTATTTGACTATAGGATAAGTTTTCTAATGGGAAACTAGAAAATAAATCCAGAATAAATAGAAGTAAATACATAAGGATTATAACTAAATTTACTGTAATTGAAACAGATTCCTTTAACCAACTAATCTATGAATTCAGAAGTTGAGTTATTTTTAGTAAGAACCATGAAAATTAAGTAATATTCAATGATGTTAAGAAAAAAAGAGGTCATAATTCCTAGTATCAGGAATGAAAGATAGAACATCATGTGAGTTGCAACAAACCTTATAAAAATTTTATAAATAATATAGCAAGCTTTCTGACAAAAAAAATTTTAAGGAGGCTGGGAATATGGCCTAGTGGCAAGAGTGCTTGCCTCATATACATGAAGCCCTGGGTTCGATTCCTCAGCACCACATATGTAGAAAACGTCCAGAAGTCGCTCTGTGGCTCAAGTGGCAGAGTGCTATCCTTGAGCAAAAAGAAGCCAGGGATAGTGCTCACGCCCAGAGTTCAAGGCCCAGGACTGACAAAAAAACAAAACAAAACAAAACAAAAAGCATTTTAAAGGAAATTTTATAAAGATGGTTGTAAAAGGCATAATCAATGATAAATATGAAAGAATAGCATGGGCCTATAAAATATTCTTTTCTGGATGAGATAGACTATTTTGAGATCTGTAAAAGTGCTGAATTAAAAAGAAGGCATTTTTGAAGAATGTGGTTGTGTTAGAATAGTTGAATGGTAACATATAGCAGAGACAAGGAAAAATTATTAACTTGTTTGCTTTCTATTGTCATAAGAAAGAGAACAGAATAAGTATCACAAAATGATTTTTTAGGAAATGAAGTTTCTAGCTGTTATATTTTAAATCTCTAGTTCAATTTGAGGTTTTTTTCCCTGAGAAAATACAGAGTAAATGAGTACAAGCTGCATAACTTATTAGTGCTGGTGGCCCATACCTGTAGTTCGAGCTACTCAGTAGGTTTAGATCTGAAGACTGCAGTACAAAGCTACCCCAGGAAGCAAAGTTCTTCAGATGCTTACCTCCAATAAAAAAGTCCAGGAGTAGAACTGTGGTTAAGGTGGTAGAGCACTAGCCATGAATGAAAAAGCTAAAGGACAGTTCCTAGGCCCTGAGCTTTAGGTCCTCTATCAATAAAAAAATGGAAATATCACTACAAAATACTTATGTGAGAAAGGAGGTAAAATGCTAAAATTATGTAATGACACCTTGAAGTAAATGTACAATATTTAAAATATATAGATTTTAACCATTAAATATTATTATTAAAATCTGCAACTACTAGAACAGGAACTTAAGAGCCTTGTGCTCTTGCTTGCTCAGAGCGGGTGCTATACAATCTGAGCTGTGATTCCAGCCCAGTTTTTTTGGTAGTTAATTGGTGATGGAGTCTTATGAACTATTCTGCCATGGCTGCCTTCAAATCTTCCTACGTAGCTGGGATTGCAGGCATGGACCACTGACAGCATTTGGCCGAATAATTATTATTGATGGCTGAAGTAGAACTCCTTGTCTTTTATGAATGGGCAGCTGGAAGGTAGAAGGGACACATAGCCACTGTTGTGCCCATTGATTTAAGACTGTATAGCCAAAGCAAGCATTTGAAGTTAATAGGTGAGTATCAAAGTAATCAATGGGGAGCTGATTTTTCAAAGGCAGCAGTGACATCAAGATTCAAGAAAAAAACAAACAACAACCCCCCCAAAAAAACATATATAAAAATGGTGAGAACTAAAAAATAAATTCTATGACATTCATATCTAAAGATTTCAGCTCATGAGTAAGAATTTATATTGTCAACATTCAGACATTTGCTTCAAATTTCCACATCACGACTGCCTTCTTAGATGTGGTTTTCTGAGAGGACACTTTAATGAGATGGGGTTATCTAAAAAGCATCATACCCTATTAACTTACATAAATGTTAGAATTCCCACAAATCCCTTCAAATTTTATGAACACACAGAATTTACAAAAGCATTTTATTTTTTATTCTAGTCATTTTATAAATTAGATTCATAAAAGCCAAATCTACAGAAGCATAGGGCAATTTCTTGGTGGGGAGCTCTGAATGAGCTGTTCCATGCCTTTCCTTACAGTATTTGAGCATATCATCATCCGAGGGCATCAACATAGTGAAAAACCAGGAGACTCTACTGAGCCCTACACTCTAGAATTCTTATTAGGGTATTATTATATATACATCACCCAGTGTGATTGAATAGCTGCTTGAACTTAATCTTCAGATTCTGCCTTCTCTCATGTTGGAAAGGCCTAGAATTCCAATTCTCTAATCACAAGTTGGGCTTTCAGAAATAACTCTGATGAAATTATCTCAAGATATTCTTGAGACTCCTCATTGGCATAAGAAACTACCACTATCACCAGCGACTTACCAGGAAATGTTGATATTCTATGCCTGGAAACCAGGCACAAGGAAGAAATACATGTGTTATGTTTCTCTCTCAATCTCTCTCTCTCTCTCTCTCTCTTTCCCTCCCTCTCTGTCAATCTCTCTCTCTTCCTCTCTCTCTGTGTCACTCTCTCTGTCTCTCTCTCTATCACTCTCTGTCTTCTCCACCCTCTCATGTCTGCATCTTATCTTTTTCCCTTCACTCTCTCTCCTTTCATCCTTCATTCTAGTAACTTAAGTTAGTTTATTATAAAAAATGGAAAGTCCTTTCTGCCACATTTTAACTTTGGAACATATTTGGTAGATATGATTTTTTGTAGTCAAATATCAAGAAATTCAGTTTAGAAGGGCAGCAGTAACTAATGCCTTAATCTTAGCTACTTGAGAGGCTGAGATGTAGACTATAGTCTACATCTACATATGTATCTACATATGTAGACTATAGTCTACATATAGGCTCAAAGGTGGCCTAGGCAGAACAGCCTGAGAAATTCCATCTCCAAAATAATCAGCAAAATGCCAGTCTGGAGGAGAAAGAAATTGTATGTTAAAAACAATTGTCTTTTCTTCATGAATACTGAGGAAATCTCAAAAGAGGTTTTTGGTTGTTTTTTTTTTTTTAACAATTAGATATACCCAACATGATTCCCATGACTCCTGTTACAACCGTAAAAGTCATTATATAATTGGGGGAAAGTTGATCACATCAGAATCAGTCTGAATTGCATGAGTAAAAAGAGTTCTCAATTTCCTCCCTTACTATTTAGTACACAAAAGTACCACATTTAAGCATTCTCTTTACCATGAAACATCCACTGTGATATTTTAATTAAGTAGCTCTGTTTAGCCAACAACTCAATCTGATGCTTTTCATGGGGATGTTTTTAAATCTAAATATATCTCTAGGAGCAAGGTATATTATCATTTATGTCAAGAAGTGACATGATCTTCATACTTGTATAAGGATACGTCTATCACAGCCAGAGAAAATGAAGAGGTGGGGAAAGAAACAATGCATAGCAGCATGGTTTCTGTGTGTGTCTAGCAGAGCATGAGAAAATGTGGATGATGCTGGCTTGGTTTTTATTCAGTTCATCACTAGAGTTACATACATATTATGAATGAATACATTATTCCTTTAATTCAGTATAATGCTGTGCTTTTTGTATGTTTTATAACTATCTTACATTTGTGTGTCAATATTTGTAGAAAACAGAAAAAACTGTGAGATCTAAAGAGGATGAAGTCCCTGAGAAATGGAATTCACTATCAGATGGACTGGAAGCTAATGGCATCCATCCTGCTTATGCACACTGGAGTTTTGATGTAAATGATGAAATGACAGGTAGAAAGAAGGGAATTACTATCTTTGTTCACCATCCCTGAATGACAGCAGTTGAATAAATCTTGCCAAGGGAGAAACAGAATATCTGGTATTTTGACAAGGAAGGCTTTATAAACAGAGAAAGTTTGGACCTTTGGTAAAGGAGAGATTGTGACAGGGGGAAGGGCAACAGTCAACACAGAAATGTCTAGATAAAAATTAGCCAAAAGAAATAGCATTGCTGAAGAATCTGTTGGAGGTTTTAGCTGTAGAAAAGGCTAAGTTGTAGGAAAGTCGATTACTTATCACTTGCTAGCCATACAAAATAATATGAACTTCTATGAAAAGTCATTTTGAGTGATTCCTAATTAAGTTGAGGTAGAGAAGGAATGTGAGACTTAAATAAATATATATCATGGGAATAAAGTAATTTCACACACACAAAATGGGCTTCCATGATGTAAGCCAACCGAGTTTTAACTGTGATTCATTGGGTGAGGGAGAAAGCAGAGTGAGGGTCCTGCTTGATCCTCCCCATGACACTTTCTTGTGTTTACAAGTTTTCATTTAATTTGCTGTTGTGTCCGTCTGTGTAACCATAGCTACTGCTAAGTTTTCATTATTCATTAAAGAAGTGATGAATATCCTCTAAAATTGCAGCCACATGGGCTGTACAAGTACATTTTCATATGACTAACACGTTGCCAACTTGCAACTCTTCGAAGTCTAAGTAAATGTTTTGACAAGAGGAGACAGCAAGGACAAATAAGAAGTAGCCCCGTCTTGAAGAAATTCAGCTCCAGTTCTAACAGCTTTAAAGTCTTAAGAGTGTTTTTCCTGGGGCGGTACCAGATAAATTACTCTTATATGTGCATACAAGAGAATAAAATTCCTTTGAAAGTTTATAATTTCTCATGGGAAAACACAACATGAAAGTTACTTTTACTCATAGAAAAACAAAACCATATTTTCTTGTCAACCTTTGCTGTTGGGAATTTCAAACTTTTTGCATTTTTTTTTTCTTCCTGTGATTCTTAGCTGGCCCAAGGGACAGGCGTTTACAACATAATTTACTTTCAACGTGTCTCTGTAAATCATTGTAATACTCTCTATTGCTTGTGGTAAGAAAATAAGAAAAAATATAACCTCCCAGTGGGGATGTGTGTCCCACTTTCCCCAGACTACTTCAGCCCTGAAAGAGACTTTTCCTTTTAATAGCTGCTCTTAAAACCATATACAGAAGAAATATACATAATAAGTGCAGGTGAACTGGGAACTATGTGCAGGCTTCCAAGAAACATGCATTTTAAGGTTAATTGGGAAAGGGGATATTTGTCCTAGGCAACATGGAGCTGATAGAAATATTCAAATCTTTCTTGACTATGTGGGTTGCCTTTAGCTAAATAACTCAAAAATCTATTTTTCTTTCATAAAATTCCTAAGGACCTGTTACGCACTTTTGCCAAGCTATTAATATCAAGGTTCATTCAGTTTTATATGAGAATTTGATGACTTATACACTGGTTGAACCTTCACCTTTTACCATCTTAATGGGGATTTATTAGCTATTTCACAGTGTGTAAATTTGAATCTAGGTCATATGAGAAAGAAAAATCGCACATAGCTATGTCTAAAGAATACCTGACAAATAATATATTAGGAAGAAAGGAAGGAAAGGTACAAAATTAAATATATTGTTAACCAACTTAAGATATGAAAATTAAACTTCACCAATTAGGACTCAATAGAGACCATTTGATCCCAAATCCAGGAGCCTAATGAGGCTAGTTCCCATACAAAAATACGAAGATTAAGGAGTTAAAATCTTACTAAGCTGATTCTGCTAACTGTCCATAACAGGAAACGTAACACAGGTGGGATTGATATTCACAAGATTAAAGCTTATGCCTACCATCAAATGGTGACCACATTAAAGCTGTTTTAATGAGTCTGTGGGAGATAATGAATGAATGTTGTTAATTCACTGTATAGGAGACAGCCTGACCTTCCTCTGACCTCTTTGCTGCCAGGTATCTTAAACAACGTATTAGTTCTGCTGAAAGCCCAAATGGATTGTCCTTAAGATAAGAACAAGCCAAACTGCTTAAGAGAATGACTTTTGCAAGTACTAAAGCCAGAAAGTGTTTTTTTTTTATCCCTCCTTTGAGTCTTTATACGAAGGATACTGTGTAACAGAAAGGAAAACATCATCTCTGTCATTTTTATCAAGAACATATCCAACAGTTCATCAGATTGTTTCCAATGTGCCCTTTGGTATGGTTCTGTAACATCAGCCTAGCAATTTACCACCATGTAAAGGCATGAGTGGAGGGCTATTGTTCTTGGATAGAATTTGCTAGTTTAACTTAATCCTGAGTAAATTTCAGAGGATCTAGAAGGATTTCCTATCTTTCAGGTGAGCCTTCACAAATATCAAATATCTATGATAGCAATATATTAGAGGTGCTAGATAACCCATAGTTACAGTTCTCTGTTGCAAATTTACTGTGTTTATACCTGTTTTAGCTTGTGGTAGGAATAGAGGATAAGTCTTGTGAAAGCTGAGAGTTCAATGATGTTTTATTCTGTTCTTTTTTTTAAAGGCAAACTGTCTTCTGCTAAGATGTAAAATAATCATAATTAGTAAAGAAGGAAAAGCATGAGCACTCTATCACTTATTTTTGTCACTGAATATTTAAAGAAAACTATCCAACAAAGAGAATATAATGCAAGTTGGAACACATTTCATAATATGGCTGTTACAGAATTAGAAAGTACTATAAGTTAACAATGGTTTCAAATTTTCTGTTGTAAGCAAAGAGACACGTGGGATGGAATTGACAGAGTTCACATAAGTTTAAAATTGGAAAACTACTTCTCCTCAGAAAGTTGAGAATGTTCAACAAAGTCAGTAGATATATTCAATGACTATTGTGAACATATATAGCTTTTAAGGATATCCTAAGCCTAAAATACTGAAAAAAATTTAAGAAAGAGGGTAAAAATTTTCAAAATTATTTTCCAGGCCAGATTTATTTTGGCAGTCACATTCAGGAAGCTATGTAGTGTACCAAATTTTGAGTATTGTATTTGGACACTAATTCATAACTGTAGTCATCAGTTTACTGACAACCATCTGCTTGGAAACTACTCTTACCTCCTACAGAGTGATGTTATTTCAAAATGACAACAGATAATTTTGATGGTATAAGTAAAAATAGCAATGCTCTTATACCCACACAAGTGTTATGGGTCAGATCATGATCCTGGCTCATCATGATCTAAGTACATTTTGATAATACTTTCTAAAGCTTTTCATCACAATCAAGGACCTTGAAAAGGTGATCTGTGTTCATCATTGCTTCATTACTTATATCTCTGTATCAAGGAAATCCTATTCCTAGTGAATTCATTCCACTGATGAGTTCTAATGTCAAGTATAAAGGGAAATTTTCTGTCATTGTCTTGCTTGAATTGAGCTTTTGATTTCATGGACAGACAGAACTGGTTTAATTAGTATTATGTTCCATTCCAATTTATGGTATTATCTTATACATGCTGCCAAATATATCCTATGACAATAGCCTAGACCTCATGAGGGAGATATTGATCTCTATATATAAAATCAATATCTTGCTCCTCTTAAATGTTTTACAAACACATTTAACTGGAAATGCTGAAATTCAAACATTATTTCTCCAGTCTCCACCAAACTGCATCCACACAGAACTCAGCAAATTTGTCTAACTGTAGTCCAACCAAAAATCTCAGGGGAAAAAAAAAGCCACTGTCTAACCATTTGTCTAAACCACAAACCTGGATTTCTCTCTTCCTTTTCACAAACTAATTAGTTAGTTACCAGGACCCTCAGGTTAGATTGCAAGTGAATAAATGGCAGCATAAATTTGCTTAAGAGAAAGAACAAGAAAAAAAATCAATGAATTGATTGATTTTTTAAAAAGAAGCATTTGGCTATATGGCTTAAATTCTGTTTCTTTTTTTAAGTGTTTCCATCTCTTTGGTTTTTTTTTCTTTCCTTTTTTATTGTCTTATTGCTGGTACATTTATCATTAAGGGTTGCCCAACTCACTCCCATCTTCTTAAATAAGAATAAAGAGAATAAAGATATTTTCCTCAAAAGTAATAGAAAACTTATTTAATTTAATCTCCCTATCTTCTTAGACTGTATTAGAGGGTATGTCTTGATCTAAGAAAGCAGTGTGAGTAGGTGGCAGTGATTGGATTAGTCAAGTCTCAATCACACATTCACCACAGGGTAGAACTGAAGCCGCTACTACTAAGGCACCAATAATGGGATGGGTACCAAGATCTCTAGTATAAAATCTGGTAAACAAGTAGAAAATTAAATATTACAAGAATATGGTATAATGCCAGAATAGAAAAAGAACATTCAGAGCGCATTGAACTTTGATATAACTTGAATGGCACAGTGATAGCCTTGGTTAAAAATTAAAAAGCTGTAATTTGGGAATTATCTGGGTAAGTCATTTTTACCAGTTTCTTGAAGTTTCTTCATTTCTCTCCTGAACAGACACATTTCTTTTTTAATGCAACACAAAAGCTTAATGCTTTTGGTCTTTCTAAGCAAAGTCTGGACAAGAAGATACAAAGTAATAAATTATCCTTTCCTAATTAAATTGCAAACTAATACTCCAAAAGGGAGACAGAAAATAAGAAAAGAATGTGTTTTTTGTTTTCTGGATTTTTTTTGTTGTTTGTTTGAAGATAAAAGCTCAAGGGACACTTAAATCCTATACATTAAGGACATAAATATTTTATACTAAATTTATCCACCAGCTGTTCTTTTCTATTGATATTACACAAAGAGGAATAGCTATACAGAACCATATCGTTTTTTGAGGACATCTGTACCAAGAGCAGAAGGATCGTCAGGTACCCTTCAAGTCAGGTTGGTTCTCATCTTGCTATAATGTTGCTCTAATGTCACACCCAGGGTCCTCTCTGATTCAAAAAAACAGAAATACTCTCAGATATTTTGGGTGATAGAATATATTCACCATAGAGGTCTGATATGTCTGATACATTTTCATTAAACTGTGAAAGAAATATCTCATCTAGAATGATTGGTAGTTATAATTCTAAAAAACTAAAATGCTATCATAGTTGCTGGGAGGATTTGTTAAAAAACACATGTGGATAGATTTCCCAAATCCTAGATTTGGACTCCAAAATTAGACCTGGGAATCTTTATTCTTAATATATTCCCAGGTAGTGACGAAGCTGTTGCTCTGGATATTCTATTTTGAGAATCAGTAGTTTCAAAATGCCCTTTGGTGATAAAAAAAAAAAAGTCATTGAGGATTTTTTAAAATTAGATGACTGTAATGTAAGTGCCTAGGTAGTTCTATATACTTAACTAATTGTAAACTTATAGGCAATATTTTCCTAGAATACTTATTATTTTTTTTTTTTGCCAGTCCTGGGCCTTGGAATCAGGGCCTGAGCACTGTCCCTGGCTTCTTTTTGCTCAAGGCTAGCACTCTGCCTCTTGAGCCACAGCGTCACTTCTGGCCATTTTCTGTATATGTGGTGCTGGGAAATCGAACCCAGGGCCTCATGTATATGAGGCAGGCACTCTTGCCACTAGGCCATATCCCCAGCCCCCCTAGAATACTTTTAATCAAAATGAGCCATATGGAAGATTTCTAACTGCTCCTTAAAATTTAAGGCCACTGAAAATCTGACTTTCTGAGAATGTAGGCTTCTGTTATTTCTCTTGGATCGAGGAACACATTCCCATACACCTGGATCTACTCTGTTTTCTATCCTTCTGCAGGACAACATTGTTTTTGAGTCTCAACTAATAGATATACCCAATTAATTTCAGAGACTGAGACTGAGGGCTTTATATATTTATATAACTGCCTTACCCAGTCCAAATAAAATGTACATCTATTTTCTCTAACCAATTCATTTTCATAATTTAGTTTAAATATCCTGCAACAGCATGCAATGCAAAATTGCAAAAGAATATTTTAGCAAGGCACCAGTGGCTTAAACCTGTAATCCTAGTTCCACTGTTAAGATGTGAGAATCACTTTTTAAGTCTTTAGCCCACTTGTTGAGGGGGATGTTGGTTCTTTGCCATTTTGTTTTGGAGGAATTTAATTTTTTAGTTCTCCATATACTTTAGAAATGAGGCCTTTGTCCGTTGTATGGTCAGTAAAGATCTTTTCCCAATGTGTGGGCTTTCTGTTTATCTTGCGAGCTATGTCCTTTGCACTGCAAAATGAGAATGGCCAAGAGACATATGAAAAAGAGCTCTACATCACTGTACATAAAAGAAATGCAAATCAAAACAACATTGAGATTCCATCTCACCCTAGTAAGAATGTCCTTTATCAAGATAACTAACAATAAAAAATGTTGGAGGGGATGGGCCAAAAGGGAACCCTACTTCATTGTTGGTGGAAATGTAAACTAGTTCAGCCACTATGGCAAGCGGTATGGAGATTCCTCAGAAGGCTAAATATAGAGCTCCCCTATGACCCAGCAGCCCCACTTTTGGGAATCTACCAAAAAGACCACAAACAAGAACACACTAAAGCCACCAGTACAACAATGTTCATCGCAGCACAATTTGTCATAGCTAGAATATGGAACCAACCCAGATGCCTCTCAGTAGACAAATGGATCAGGAAAATGTGGTACATATACACAGTGGAATTTTATGTCTCTATCAGAAATAATGACGTTGCCCCATTTCTAAGGAAATGGAAAAAATTATACTAAGTGAAGTGAGCCAGACTCAAAGAACCATGGACTCTATGGTCTCCCTCATAGGGAAAAATTAGCACAGGTTTAGGCTAGTCACAGCGGAGGATCACAAGAGCCTAATAGCTATGCCCTTATGAATGCATAAGATGATGCTAAGTGAAATGAACTCCATGTTATGGAAATGACTGTTATATCACTGTTATAATTACTTTCAACATGCGATGTGAAACCGTAGCTTCTATTGTTGATGATCCTTTTGTATCCCCTTCCTGTGGTTTTACCCTCACTATCACTGTATCTTATCTAAGTACATTGGAAACTGTATATACTGGTATTAGAACTAGGGAAGTGAAAGGGAATATCAAAATTGAGAGACAAAGGATAAAAAGACAAACCTCTCCAAAAGCAATATTTGCAAAACATTTTAGTGTAAACCAACTGAACAACTCATGGGGGGAGAGGGAAAGGGGGAGTGGGGTGGGGGGAATGAGGGAGGAGGTAACAAACAGTACAAGAAATGTACCCAAGGCCTAACATATGAAACTGTAACCTCTCTGTACATCACTTTGACAATAAATAAATTTTTTAAAAAAATGTGAGAATCACAGGTAAAGCCAGTCCAGGCAGAAAAGTCTGTTAGACTTTCTCCCACTAACCACTATAAAAAGCTGGAAGTGGAGCTGTGTCTCAAGTGGCAGAACACTATACATGAACACCAAAGTCAGGGAGCGTGCCCCAGAATTGGCACCAAAAACAAAAACTAAAAGTAAAACGTCTTCAACGATGGAGATGGAAGTGGAGATGAAGTGCTTTATTTATTTAACTTTGCTTTCATTTTTATTGTCAAGGTGATGCACAGAGGGATTACACCTACATACATAAGGTATGTTGAATACATTTCTTGTCAAGCTTGTCAAGCTTGTCCTCCCTCATTTTTCTCCCACCTTTTCTTCTCCCCAACCCCTCCCCCCAAGTTTTACAGTTTGTTTACAACATATTGTCTTGTAAGTATTGCTGTTGTATTGGTTTGCCTTTTACCCTTTGTCTCGCCATTTTTTATAATGTATGTTGTGTGTATGTGTATTTTAGCATATACATTTATATATGTGTGCACACATTGGAGTACACATATACATTGGAATAAACATATATGGAGAAATACACATACACATATACATTGGAGTGAATACATATACATACATGATATATATATATATATACATATATATGTAAATTTTTCAGTCTCCTCTGTTTCACTCTTCTTTCCCCTCTTTTCTTTAAATAATGTTAACAGGTTTTCTTGTCCTATTCTTATACATGGAAAAAAAATAACAAACAGGACTCTGGAAATATTTATCTTTATTCATCCCCCTTGTTAACCCATCCCCCTCTTACAGTTGCCTTCTCCTTTACAGCATAGTGTTTTAATTGAACATCATTTCTTCGTCCCTTTCTCCCTCACTCCTTTCCTCCCTCTCTCCCTCACTCCTTTCCTCCCTCTCTCCTTCCTTCCTTCTTTCCTTCCTCTGCCTCTCTTTCTTGGAATTTGTCATGGTATTTCATCTGTGTCTCACCATTTTGATATTCCCTTTCCAGAAAAGTGCCTCTAGTATGAAGAAAATCCCATTCTCTCAAAAAAGTAGAGGAAATTGCAATAAATGCTAACAAAATGTGAATAGAGGCTAAAATCAATAATCCTAAAAGGATATAATTAGATCAATTAGTGCTTACGTTAATTTTATATATACCTGAATTACAAAATTTTGAATAAATGGACTATTACAATTAGAAAACAAAGTTCTCTGCATGGGTTCTTCTAGTCTGCATTTTCTGAAACGAATTGGCTCTTTGACTAACCTGAGCAGTGTCTCATGAAATAATGACCTAATCAAGCTAGGTATAATTGAAGTTTTAATATTATTTATTTTCTTAAAATTATATCTTTATTATTTTAAAATAAATGTACAAAGAGGTTACCACTTAACAAATCAATTTATAAGCATGAGTCATGATCAATAGGACCTCTTTCTTCATTGTCCCCTATCCTTTCAAATTCAACCCTTTCCTTCGATTTTAAAACTTAAATATATTTGATTATATATATGTATACAATCTTTACATAGTTGTATAAGTAAATTGACATTCAACAAAGCAGTTTATGAATACAATGCATCTTGATCAATGTCACCCCTTTCAATAGACTCACTCATCCCTTCCAACCCATCACTTTTCTTAATTTTGTAGAATATGCATTAATTTTTTACTTCATTTTCCTCCCTTATTCTCTTCATTTTTCTACCTCCCTCTCCTTGACCCCATCCTACTACTTTAAAGTACCTGCATATGGAAGGTAGCATTATTTTATAAATATAAAAATAAATATTTTGGGTGGTATGCAAGTATATACTAATGTTTTAAAATGAACTATGATAGATCCAGGGGAAAATTCAAACAATATAATTCCTTAGAAAGGCTAACATATGTTTCAACAAAATAACAATATTTCTGTTGAATTTGAGATATGAGAACTCTTCTGCACAAGTTAATTAAAATTTTTTACTTAGTTCTATTTTGGTGGTGGGTTTTTGTTTGTTTGTTTGTTTTTGTAATTAAGTTTGGACTCAGAGCCTCGATTTTCTGGAAAGTACTTTTCCACTTGATCCACACTTCCAGCCCTTTTTTTAAAAAAAGTTTTTTTTTTTTTTTTTCAGATAAGATCATCTTACTTTTTTACCACACCCAACATGGGACTCTGACTTTCCTGAATTTGCATCCTACATAACTGGACCATAGTAGTACCAATGCATTATTTTGGATATAGTCTTAATGTCTTTCTCAGGGTGGCTCAAACTTCAATCCTCCTGATCTCAGCTTTCTGAGTATCTGGTATTACAGGTTTGAGTCATTATGTTCAGTAAATTAAATATTATTTGTCTGCTATGAAAAACACAAGAACATGGAGGGCCAAGAATATTTGAGAGCTTTAATCTATTGTCAATTCTCTTTCTATCCTCCAATCTTTGAGGTTCTAGAGTCTTTTTTATGACATTTTTATTAAAAAAAAAAAACCACCATCACTTGAGAACTTTCCAGTTTAATTTGATAGAATAAAAATCTCATTTTCCCCAGTTTTCTGTGGGAGAAAATTAGGCTTTGAGAAAAATCACTGAAGTCTTGTAATCAAAGCACTCATTTCAGAGCTCCCGAAATATCTGAAGTATAGTTGTTCTGCAATTTATGCAAATTAGTTGTGGAAGCAGCTCAAGGCAATAAATCCTATAATGTGGTTAGATATGAAGAGAAATAGAGAAGAAAGAAAGGAATAACACTGTGTGAGACTGGAGAGAGCTCTTAGAAGTTGGAATGCCATATAATCCTCTATCACATGAAAGAAGAGCTATATTCATTGGATGCATAAGAACGCAGAGGATTGACCATTGAATTTAGATGACACAATGTCTCACTCTGATGCAATATAAACAGGTGATTCATCAGAACCCGAAGCCTCCCTTTCTGCACGCACACCCACCCATCCACCCACTTATTTTGCCCTTTATGATTGAATTATAATGTGTATGCAGTAGCTTCCAAAGATGATGATCGACGTATTTAAATAAATAATTAAGAAGATTTGATTTGATTTCATTTCCTTTATAATAGCCTTAAAGGAAGAAGGAAGGAAGGTGTGTGTGTTTGTGTGTGTGTACATGTGTACATATATTCAAAGATTCTATTTTGTCTTTCTTCCAACATTTTCCTCTGTCCCTTTCTGTTTTCCATAAACCTGTCTTTATTACTGCAATAATATTATTTTAATCCAACTCAGGGCTGAGGTGGAATGAAATTCTTTATGCTTTTGTCTGAATTTCATACATTTTGATGTCTTTGCTTAATGATCCTAAAGTTTTCAAGTTTGAAGGCAAGGAAATACTCTAGTGTGTATTTTGCATTGAAATCCTGAACTTTTACATATGTCATAGAATAACCCTGAATGTTTGCCTGACCATTAGTTACTAAGCAATAAAATTCAAACTATACATCATTTATTTATGGTATATGAATGTTTTATGTGATGTGGATGTACTATAGCTGTTTTTCTGGTTTATCTATATGATTAAATTTCCTGCATGCTTCTGTATCTACAGACTTTGGTAGATGACACAGTTCAAATGAGTGAACACTATTATCTAGATCATGAATCCTATCTCACCTCAACCCATCTCTAATAATTCTCTACAAGAACCTCCCCATATACTATTAAATAATTAAGAAGGATTAATTTATTTTATTTTTCTTTATCTATACTGATAAAGGAGGAGGTGAGAAGAAACAGAAGGTTGATTCTATGAATAACTAAGCAGACTTTTGATGTGGTATACTATGGTTGAAAGGGTGAGAGAGCTCAATTTTCTTCTTCCATCCCATTGGGATAGAGAAAACACTCGAGATTGGTCCTATAGAGCATTCACTTGTTCTCAGCAGGTGCCATAAATTCTGGCATGGTGCATGTCTGTGGTACACAGATACACGAATGTGTATGTGTCATATATAGGTCATACACCTTTATTGCAAAACCAATTATCACGAAAATCTTAAAATGTAAGTACAATCACACCATTCGACATAATCTGATCCACATTCCTCTTTCCAGAGAGTGTGTAAATATATAACATCTACCAGAATCACATTACTAAAATATTTATAATCGCTCCTTGATTCAAAACCATTGATTATTACATATGTTCAATGATTATCGTTATGTTTTACTAATGTAAAAACAATAACATACACTGAGGCCATAAAACACTAGGAAAATCCATGTTTCACAAGGTATGTATTGCACTAGATCCCAAAGATTGTGCTATTCTCCTACATTTTTATTTTTTCCCACTGAGTTTTATTTCAAATGCCATATTTAGGGAGTTTGAGGAAATCCATTTTTCATGATTTGCAATTGTGTAAAATGATACACATGACAAATGATATCTAAAATGCTCTCTCTTCTTTGAAGCTTTGTTTGATCTCATTTCCTTATTCACAAACTAACAAACATTTACTCAGTACTAAAGCAGGGACTGTGTCCTTACTAGGTGGGTCACCAATACTTCTTTTTCATAGTATCCTTAATGATTATACAAACCTTTCCCTTTCTATCACTGAAGGCACATGAAAAGCCAGTGAATGAAACAATGGTCCTGATATTCTTTTTAGCTGATTTTATACTATCACCCAACATGGTACTGCTTCTTCTTCACTTTCTCCAAATTAAATTCTTATTGCTTGTTTGAATGCCCACCACGTTGTTAATATACCTTTCAGACACTCAATAAGAGATCCTCTAAAAAGCATTAGGTTGCTGATAGTCTTTGATTGTATGGTTTTTGCCTGTCTGTTAAGTGAACACAGAACCCATAATGATGGAAACTTTTCCTTATATGCATTTTCTAGGGCTGCTGGAGAAGAACATAAATATTTTCTGTGCCTCTTCTCTGCCTTCTAGTAATTTGCTGCTAATTCTCTCATTCCTTGATTTATAGATGAATCACTACTACTGTTGTCATCATGTTTATCTAGCATTATTTCTGTGTGTGTGTGTGTACATGTTTGTTTGTACATTTATTCCCACTTCATAAGGACAAGTTAGGAAAGATTTACTGTACTCTAACTTAATCCAATCTTATCAAATTATATTAGCAACAACCTTACTTCCAAACAAAGCCTTATTTTCACATTCTAAGGCTTAGAAATGTGACTTATATTTTTAATTTTATGACTTACCTGATAATGGTTCTCTGTCAATTGTGATTCACAGAATAAGAACCAAGAGATAAATGAAGTGTCCTGTTCTGAATTACCTCTTTTAAATATTCTTCTTCCTCAACACCTAAAATTCTTCACCATTTTTCAGAGGCAGATGAAACATGACTATATTCCATTAGCAAGGAAGGTGATTGGAGGTTATATATAGAGCATACTAAAATTTTTTCTAGCTAAGTATAACTTTTAGTTTTAAAATTTATGTCTAGTGACTGAAAATATGTATCACATGGTATTTTTATTATTTTGTTGCTCCAAACATGTATTTAAATGTCTAGGAATTGGAAATGGTACCCAAATACCTTGATTTTTGGCTAACTCTTTTGCTTAATTCTTATGATCTGAGAATCTGTAGGTTACATGTACTTTTTTGAAATGCACAGTCACCTGTCTGTTTTTTAAGTGTCTTCCTATTTAATTAATATTGTTACTGATATATCAGAGCAATTCTAAGTTATTACTCTTGTTATTCTAAATGTAACATAAAATATTATTCTGGGTATTTAATTTTATTTACTATGTTTTGGATATTTATTTCTTTGAGACCTTTATGGTTTAACATTTTAAGAGTAATAGTTAAATGAGAATTTACTTTTGATTTCAATCATACAGATGCTTGTATTTTAATTTTCTCTACCATCACCTGAACACTTTAGTGAAAGCCTACTCTGAAAATATATAAATAATTTTGCATAACTTTTAGTTGCACTTACATTGTCTCCTTCTTTGAATGCTAATGAAAGAGAAAATTAGATGGTAGAGAAACAATAATAGATAGAATAAATTTACAAGCTTGATGTTTGAAAATTACTGAAACTTCAAAGAGCACATTTCACTATTTTCTTTGCCACTGCACATATTTAAATTAGGTATTCTGAGGTTTTTGAATTATTCTTTTTGACTCATTACTATAAGATATCTACTTTCACAGTAATTATTCTACTCAAAACCTTCACATGAAAAGCAGCAGAGAAAAGGGGAAAAGAAAGAGAGACAGAGAGAGAGAGAGAGAGAGAGAGAGAGAGAGAGAGAGAAGCTGGACTCAACTGAATGAAGCTAGTAGAGGGTACTATTTCTGGCTTTGCTATAAGCCATTGACTGAAAATCTGTCTGGCCAGAACTATCTCAACTGGAAAGCAGACTGTGTGGAAATATATCCAGAGTACCTGAAATAAATCCAGAATATCTGAGGGTCAGCAGATAACACAATTACTACAGTATGTTATACTATGGGATGTATGCATATATTTGTAAACAAATAAACAGTTCATTTCATTTCTTCTAGACATGTTGGCTTCCCCATGTTTTTGTAGTTGAAATGACAGGACACTCCCAGAGTCAAATAACTTCTGGCAGTAACATATGCTTGCCTTCACAAGGGTTTTGGAGTCTGTTTGATGGTGCATCCTAAATTCTATTAATAGGAAATGAAAGAATTAGGAGAACTAGGGACTACATTTTCTCATATTTCTAAAGGTTTTCTGGAAGCTCAAGAAATCTAAGCAACTAGTCTTGTTAAACTTCTCTCTTCTGACCCCAAAGGCACACAACTCTCTCTAATACAATAAAACACAGATTCTTAATTAGTCCTGTGGTTAATTATTTTATTTTCAGTTTTTAAGGTTTTCACAGCAAAGCATTTGATTGGTACAATGGAAATTTGTGATCAGTTTGTATATTTATTTGTTTGTTGTGTTTATATAGCACCTTTGACCCAAGGTCTAGGGCATTTTCTTAGGACAGATCCTTTCCCATCTTTGAAAAATTTAAGCATAATCACTTGAAATGTAATCACCCACGTGACTCCCAGTGGGCTCCATTGACATCACACACTGGCTGTGTGTGTCAGAGCCACCAAAAACCAGAGCAAGTCAGATCCATGCAACACCAGCTCACTACAGAGAAAGACATTCATCAATGTCTCATTGCAACTGATGCACACTTTGGGAATATTGTTGTTGTGAAATTGTGGCCACGAGACTAATTAAGAAAAAATCTTCACATATACAAAAAGTGGAAATGGTTATAATTTGTGCTCCCTTTATTTCCATCAAAGAATAATATCTTAACGGAAAATGTACAATGGGCTGTAACATTGCTAAAAGACACTGAAATCAAGGAGCCTTTTGATTCAGTTGAAAGCAAGGCAGCAGAGACAAATCAGGAGTCTGAAAAGATAAGAGTAATGGCCAAGTCAGGTCTCCTCAGTATAAAGCTGGTTTTTGATGAGTAAGATTTTCTCTGAAGCCCCTCCATTTAAAAAAAAGAGGGGGAGGGGAGGGAAACTGCCTTAGTTGTTAGCTCATACCTATCTTTAATGAGTTTCCTAGAAGTTTATGGTTAAGTTACCCTAGTGACTCAGGTAGGGTTTCCTTCTACTCCAGCAGAGACTGTCAGAATAGGAAAAAGAAGGGGATCATTTTCTGATTAATGAAAATAATAATTATGTAGAGATGAAAGCAAAAGAGAAAGCAAAGAGCTTCCATGTTACTTTAAACAAAGAAGAGTTAAGGCCTTATCTTAACTATGCATTGGCACCGCAATGCAAAATGGTCATGCAAAATTAATTTTTAATGTGTTCAATTTATATTAAAAATTTCTGCAAGTGTGTGAATTTTTTTCCAAGGCTAGAGTGCTACTTCATTTACAATATTCCCTGAAGGTGTTTTTTTTTTAAAGAGACTCTTAAACTGAAGCCATTTTAAGGGTTTTATGAGACATTATGTGAGCTTTCATATGCAAGTTAGTCGTTAAGTACCAGATATTATATTCTGTAATATGCTTAAGTGATATTAGAGGCTGTACATAGCCTGCAGTAATGGCTATTGCTGCTTTTTTAATTTATCAAGAAAATGTTGCTTAAATAAGGAGCAAATCAATGTTGGGTTGTACAAAATATAAATGTAAGGAAGTAACATTTTTTTTTCTTTTATATACTTGCTTCTTCCAGCTCCACTGGAAGGGAAAATACAACCTACTTTCATGATTTCTATTGACAGAAAGTGTAATAAAGAATAAATAAAATAAAATAGTATGTTTCCAGTTAGTTGCAAGAATACAAAGAATGGCATTAAACAATGGATACCCATTGGTATCCACTCAGTGCTTCTGGATGGGTACAAAGATGAATTTTATGTCTTTGATAATTGTTTTATGTATGCAGGCATTCAGACAGAGTAAAAGACTTAAAACAGTTTAAGTTTGACTATTCTTCCTGCAAATAGAAATCTTTGTGTTAATCTCTATTCACTGGTCAAGCTTTGAAAAGCACAGATAAATACATACCTGGTGAGTGAAATTGACTTAAGACATTAATATAGATCCTTTTACAGTAATTTCTCTACCCTGCAATCCAAGATCATCTATTTCATAATGTGAACAGTTTAGTGGGTATTCATTCTTTTAACATGGCCCTACATGGAAATTTTTATTGGTCAGAAAGAAGAATTGCCAATCCATATATTATATCTAGAGACTCTTTTTTATTGATATCAGATTTGTACTGAAAAGAAAACCATGATCACAAAAAAATCACTAAATAATAAATAATCTAAAATGAAATAAATGTGGTCATATTAAATTTGTTCTAATTTTAATGTTGAAGGCAAATGTTTTCTTAGTTGATATCCCAATTTGAATTTAAGTTTTAGATATAAATTACCCTCATGACAACACTAGCTACTTCAACTTCCTACTTTAAACAATGTGGTATAGCATATTTTGTAGATTTTGTTAAAAATGTATCCAGTTGTTACAATCAAGGACTAAACTTTAAAATGAGCTAATTAAGTTTACTGTGGAATCAGAGAAAGTTGAAATTAATTATTTGTTTGCCATTTCCCTCCAATATGTCATTGTCAAGATGTCAAGATATAGGAATGTGCTTGTGTGTATGTGTATATGTGTGTATTGTATATGTATATGCACATAAATGTATGTATGTGATCTGTGGATATTTCACACACTGAACTCATATTTAGCTGTAAAAAAATAAAAGAAAATATATCAATTTTTCTTGACCTATCTTGAGATAAAGACAAAATCAACCAACATACAAAACAATGCCTGAATCCCAAACTATGTAAGAACACTCGGCTTTATCCCTCTCACCCGCAGAAGGAACAAAACGTGTTCTTATGGACTGTGCTGAGCTGAGGAGAAGGTTGCCGAAACCTCCTCCCCATCCCCCCTCACGTGTCAGGAACGGCGGCGGAGAGAGACATGGGGAGACAATTCGATGGTCCATAAGTCTCACCCGTCCAGAGGGAGGGAAGAAGAATTTATTACGTTGATGAAGGCGGGAAAGGTAAGGACTTGGGATGACTAGCTGATTGGCTGAGCTGGGCTGTTCCGCAAGAGTGGCACCCTGGGACTCCCCCCACAGGCTGACATCATGCCCCAATAGAACCACCCCTGAGCTCCGGTGGCGCCATCTTGGAGGCATCCACGTGGACCCGAGATCGAGACGGGAGGTGGGCTGAGCCAGAACTACTCCTTCCAGTTCTGGACCCGGAAGGCATAGGACTGGCTTCCGGCCATGTAGCCCCAGGCAGCGAAGAGGGGAGGGTCAGTCAGAGACCGCCCCTCTACGCAGACAGCCAGCATCCCCCAAACTCACTCTCTTTTATTTTTTGAACAGCAGGGGGCGCCTTACTTGAGGGCGCGCCTGTCTTAGGTTGCCTCCCCCGTGGGAGATCGTACCCGTCATCAGCAAAAAGAACGCACTGGCACTTCAGGCTGACCTACCTGCCGGGCGGCTAGCCCAATGAGAGAATTCGGGAAGAGCGGGATTGGCATTCGAGAAAAAGCTCTGATGTTTCTGCTTAATGCCTGTGGGCCCCGACCAGTAGTGGTTTCTAATGGGCATTATGACTAACCTCATGGGGTTCCCAATTGGCCAAAAACAAAAGCCATTGTTGACCTGAACAGTCCTAGCCCATTGCCACAAACGACCTGTTTTGACTAACAGAAGGTAAGGCAAGCAGGGTGCAAATGTGAAAATAAGGCATTTATAATGTAAACAATTGTAACACAGGGCGGATGCAAATATGAACAGTTGTAGCACATGAGCAATTATAAAACAGGCACAATTCAATGGGGGTCTCTTATCAGGCTCAGTACGTAAGAGATAGAAAAGTCCTGATCTGAACTGGTGCCACCCGAGATGATGCAGACAACATTCCCTCTCTCCGGTAGAGAGGTAGAAACAGGTCCAAACTTTGGCTCTGGCGACTTTCATTGGTCCACAGCAGCCAAGGCGCTGGTAGCTTAAAGCATTGGTAGTAAACACTTTAATGTAAACATTTGGAGCAAGGTGCCAATTTCCTTGCTTATTGTAAACATTTATCATAAAACATTAAGGTGTTGAAACCCTTTAGCTCCTATTTCCCTCAGATGGGGCCCCTAAGATAAGCAGCAAGGGGAGAAGCAAAGAAAGGAACAACAGTGTGCAAAATTTTCCTTTAGCTCTTGTGCAATGCTGCAGATGACAATGCCACAGCAAAACATTGAGCCACGGGATGCCAGGCGATGTCCAGGAAGCAAGCAGAGCTGGCACTGGTCCACCGCTAATGTACACAGGCAGGCTTTCTGTCTCCCCATGAAGGATCCACCACGGTCTCTGTTTTTCCTAGAGGGAGTAAGGGGAGACATCCCTCAAGGGCAGGTGCCCTTGGGTGATCATTCA
Source organism: Perognathus longimembris pacificus (assembly GCF_023159225.1). NCBI lineage: Eukaryota > Metazoa > Chordata > Mammalia > Rodentia > Heteromyidae > Perognathus > Perognathus longimembris. The sequence goes on along the minus strand of NC_063164.1, from coordinate 74,635,489 downwards.
GATGAACAATATTTTAAGTCTCTAGCTGGTATCCAGATTGGATTTGGTTCCCCAATTGGGAAAATGCATGCAAAGCCTCTTCCCACACTGATAAGTGGATCCGGGCCTCACCAGGCTCCTGTAAGGGGGTCCTTCCAATGGACTTCCACCTTTAAATAAGGTGTTTGGCTTGACCAATGTCTCTAGAAAGCCGACAGAGGTTGGTCCTTGGAAAAATTTAAAATATTTAATGTAAACATCACTGTCCTCAGCTGGTCATGGGGGCTTCCCCCCATTTTTGTTTTAATAATTGATCCTTCAGTGTCTTATTATGCCTCTCAATTATGGCCTGACCCTTTGGGTTGTATGGTACTCCAGTGGTATGTTTAATATTCCATGTTTGGAAAAAGGCCTGTAAAAGGCTTGCTGGTGAAACAAGGTCCATTATCTGTCTTTACTTGTAGGGGGAGCCCCAGGATAGCAAAACATTTTAAGAAGTGGCTCTCAGCATGCCAGCTCCTTTCACCCGTATGGGCGGAGGCCCAACATGCATGAGATTGGGTGTCTATGGACATAAACATATATTTCAACCTTCCAAAAGGAGCGTAGTGGGTTATATCAGTCTGCCAGATAACATTAGGCTTTAGGCCTCTGGGGTTGACCCCAGGAGATTGCAGAGGAGGGACTTGCAGAAAGGGCATACATGATCTGCAAGTCCTAATAATCTTTTGAAAATCCTTTATAGGAACTGAAGGAAATCTCTGATGTAACCCTCTCCAGTTTAAATGCGTACGCTCATGGAGTCCTTGGGCCATTTGAAGGTTTTGAGGCTGTAAGACAGCCATAGCTGTAATAATCCCATTAGTGGCCAGATGATCCGCCTCCGCCGCTTGATTACCTTGCGCCAGGTTCCCAGGTAGTCCTTCATGTCTGTGAAGGTGCTGTAAGAATATAGGCTCAGCCCGCTCTTTTAACAGAGACCTGACTTGGATCATCAGAGGGGTGATTGGGTTCTCATCTAACTTAATATATGAGGACACTAGGTTTGGTAACAAATTAACCACATACAAACTGTCAGAAAACAAATTCATTGGCTGTTTGACATGGGTCAGTGCAAGGGCGACTGCGTATAGCTCCTTAAACTGCGCAAACCCAGTAACTGCTTCAAAATAATGGGTGTTTCCTTTCCTACAGGCAGGCGAGGAGGCGGGCATATCACCACGGCAGACCCCGCCCTTCCCCATCTGTAAAAACATTTGCAGCCTTGACCAGATGCCTGGTAGAGAAAAATGCTGGAGGGGTCCATTGTAGCCTGGAGAATGAGGTCACCCACCTTGAAGTTCCATAATGGCAATCTAACTTCCCCATAAAACCCCCGTTTTTGGTTCCTTCTGACCCATTCAAAATCTGCTAGCCGGTAAGGGATGGTTAGCACATCAGGATCTCATCCATAATGTCTCAGGGAAGTATCCCTGCCCTTAATTATTAAGTCAGCTAGCTGGTCCAGCTGGGAATAAACTCTGGGAGCTCCTTCCACCAATGCGTGCACCCATTGAAGGGGCTCGCCGGACTAGGTAATAGCAGCTGAGGAAATAGCGGACTAGGAAATAGCAGCAGATCCAGGGAGGACCCAAAGGCAAAGTGGACACTCAGGCTTCTAGCGAGCTAACTGTGCCATATTTAGGGCCATTTGGATTTTCTGGAATATTGCTTGGAGTGATGGAGTTATTGTAATAACATCAGTGGGTGCTTTGCCCTTTAAGGAGTCATGGAGCAGAAGCAGCTCCTCTGTAGGCAAGTTTCATGCCATGAGATGGAGAGATCTTGGCAAGGCTGCAGTGGCATCTCTGGATAGACTGTCACCTCTCGTTTTGGGTTGCCTGCAAAATTTCTACACAGACTGGTTGATATTTAAAATCCCCCAACATTTCTGGCTTTTGTAGGCTGATGCCCTTCTGGTTTAAGCAGGATAAAAGGATTTTCTTAATCACAAAATCCACATGGCTATCTCTGTGGCCACCAACATAACTATGACGATTTAACCTGGAGTAACTGTTATGATAGGACTATCCAAATCCTCACAAGACTCATAAATTGTTTGAGCAGTTTCCAATGCAAGAGAGTGAGAGAGAGAGAGAGAGAAAGAGAGAGAGAGAGAGAGAGAGACCAAGGAATCATTAGTAGTGAAACCAGGCAGCTTGGGAACAGACAGCTAGCACACGCATTGGACCTGCATCCTAGGAAGTAAAATGTTTAATTTTGGGTTAGGAAAATTTAGGTTAATAGTCATATTTGTATGAAACGATTCCAATTTCTTGATCTTGAGAGTTTATGAGAACACAGGAGAGAAAAATGGGAAGGTAAAATCTTAATTTATGCCAAAGAATTGTCAGGACTAGAGGTACATTTGACTTTTAACACACTGAATATTAAAAAAAAACACACACTGGTTTTATATCATTGTACTTATATCACATGCTGTATTAGTTGAATGTTTTGGAGTTTTTCTTAGCCATATTTGCTTGCACCCGAACACGACCGGTTTGGGTTGAAAACCTATTTTTGTTTTGCTTTTAAGTTTTACCAGACAGACATACAGACACACACAGACACACATATGAACCTTGAGCGCTCTTAAAATTGCTTTTCTGATTGGCCATTTAAGTTTTCTGGAATTCCAGTGGCAAATGGTATTAATTTTCCCATAATACAACCACGTGGTTGATAAAAAACAAAAAGGAAACCTCTCCTAGTCACCCAATCCCAAGACGAATCTGTGACTCCCAACATGACAATTTTTTCAAATCACACCAAATAAGCAAACTTTCCACCCATCCAGAAAAACTCCTCCAATTTTAGTATCATTGAACTCGTAATTATAGGAAATCCAACCAAATTACTTATTGCTGTATCAGAACTATTGTTTGCCTTTTTTAAATATCTCCAATTACTCCGTTTTTGTCAGAAATCTGGGGCTTTTGCTTGTTCTCTCACTCAGCCTGTAGCTGCAACTTTAACAGAGAGAAAAAGTGCAGGGAAGTACAGCAGGGGGGTTTCTTTACAGACCGGAAAGCAGCCTCTAGCCCCGCCCAGCTGCAGCGAGAAAGTCACCAGAGGTCTGCCCGTCTCTTGAGTCTCTGCCCAGCTCTGGCGGCGGGAAATTTAGGAATCTCTTTTATCTGTTAACCAAGTTTAGAATTTAGCCCACAAACTCAGAGTTAACGAATCTCCGACTAGCGAACATTGACAAAAAACCAACAACCTTTTGTTTCCTTTAAAGCAGATTATCCAGCCTTCCCAGGCCTCAAAGGTCGGGGAAGGGAGCCAGTATAAAGCAGTTTCCACTCAAAGATCTACGCGGCTCGCAGTCACTGGGCTGCAGCGGGTCTCAGAGGTGGAAAAGAGAGGGAGGGGGGCTGCGCGGGGTGAGCTTCCCTGGGTGCCCCAAACATGCAGTCACCGCTGCTGTCATGTCCCCAGAGTCAGGCGCTCACAGCCGCTCTTGAACCCTAGTGGGGCACCGGCCCAGGTGGCTGCAAGCTCCTTGCGCTGTCGCCACCCGAGTCCATGCAGGCCCCAGTGCAGGCCGCCGCTTGTGAACCCAAGTGGGGCCCCCGGCCCGTGGCTGCGCAGAGCCCAATGGCTCTCGGCGCACGCCCCATGACCCATTCGCAGATTGGGACCTGGAAACACCAGGTGGCTGAGGGCTCTTGCCGCCATCCCCAGTGCTCCCGTGCCGTGTTTCTGGGGGACGCGTGCCCCAATTCCCCCTGCTCGGCATGAAGCCATGTCACAGGACTCGCAAAGCTGCAGGAGCCCATCCCTGCTTTCTCTCTATGCGTTTGCCCCCCCTCTGGGTGGGCACTTTCTCCTCTGAAAACCCACTTACTCAGCGCAATCTGTGAGGTTACTGGACCCCGAAATTCCCGGCCATGTGTTCCTGCCCTGCGTTCGGGTGCCAGATGTTGGGGGCTCGGGACCCCCTTCCCCTTATCCCCCAGGGGGATGCCTGAATCCCAAACTATGTGAGAACACTCGGTTTTATCCCTCTCACCCACAGAAGGAACAAAGCATGTTCTTATGGACTGCGATGAGCTGAGGAGAAGGTTGCCGAAACCTCCCCCCCTCCCCCCTCCCGTGTCAGGAACGGCGGTGGAGAGAGACATTGGGGAGACAATTAGATGGTCGACAAGTCTCACCCGTCCAGAGGGAGGGAAGAAGAATTTATTACGTTGATGAAGGTGGAAAGAGGAAGGACTTGTGGTGACTAGCTGATTGGCAGATCCAGGCTGCTCTGCAAGAGTGGTACCCAGGGACTCCCCCCACAGGCTGATGTCATGACCCAATAGAACCACCCCTGGGCTTCGACGGTGCCATCTTGGAGGCATCCACCTGGACCCGAGATTGAGATGGGAGGCGGGCCGAGCCAGAACTACTCCTTCCGGTTCCGGACCCGGAAGGCGTAGGAGTGGCTTCCGGCCATGCGGCTCCAGGGCGGGAGGAGGGTAGGGTCTGTCGGGGACTGCCCCTCAACACATACAGCCAGCATCCCCACAAGAACATAATGTTCTCACAGATTCTGAGGGTTCCTGAATGAACTTAAAAATCATTAACAAGAAAACAAATAATATTCACCACCAGTTCAATGGTTATTGTATTTTTAATTTACTTTTGATTTTGATTTATTTTTAATTCTTAAAGAATGCTCATAAAGATGGGAATGTAACTTACTGGTAGACTGCTTGCCTAGCATACCTGAAGCCCTGGCTTTGATTCTTCAGTACCACATAGAGCAAAAGCTGGAAGTGTTGCTGTGGCTCCTGTCAAGAGTGCTAGCCTTCAGCGAAAGGTTAGGGACAGTCCCCAGGTCCAGAGTTCAAGCCCCAGGTCTGGCACACACACACAAAAAGAATTAAGTCATACACCATGAGCAAACTGGATTCATCCCAGGGATGCAAAGTTGGTTCAGAATATGCAAGTCAATTAATGTAATCTACCACATCAACCGCAGCAAGGTGAAGAACCACACGGTTATATCTCTGGATGCAGAAAGGGTGTTCGATAAAATCCAGCACCCATTTATGCTAAAAGCCCTGGAAAAACTGGAATTCCAGGGAATATTCCTGAATATAATAAAGGCAGATTATGAAAAACCAACAGCAAGCATAATTCTAAATGGTGAAGAACTAAAGCCATTCCCTTTAAAATGAGGGGCAAGACAGGGATGTCTGCTCTCTCCCCTTCTCTTCAACATAGTACTAGAATTCCTAGCCAGAGCAATTAGGCAAGAAGAAAATATAAAGGGGATGCAAATAGGAAAAGATGAAGTTAAACTTTCTCTCTTCTCAGATGACATGATTTTATACCTAAAGAACCCCATAGACTCTAGACCCAAGCTACTAAAGCTGGTCCAAAACTTTGGCAAAGTTGCAGGATATAAAATAAACCCTCAAAAATCAATAGCCTTTCTATATGCTAAAGCCCCGAATGCCCAGGCTGAAATCAGGTAAGCAACTCCTTTTGCAATAGCCTCAAAAAACATAAAATACCTAAGAATAACCTTAACCAAAGAAGTGAAAGACCTCTATGATGAGAACTTTAAAAACATGAAAAATAAAATTAGGGAAGAACTAAGGAAATGGAAAAACCTCCATGTTCCTGGATTGGGAGGATTAATATAATCAAAATGCCAGTATTGCCAACCGTTATTTACAAATTCAATTCAATACCCATTAATATCCCTATGTCATTTGTTAATGGAATAAACGAAGCAATCCAGAAATTCATATGGAACAATAAAAGACCCAGAAGAGCAAAAACAATCATAAGCAGAAAGAATGGTGCTGAAGGAATTACAATACCCAACTTCAAGCTGTATTATAAAGCTATTGTAATAAAAACAGCTTGTGATTGGCACCAGAACAGGCCTGAAGACCAATGGAACAGAATTGAAGACCCAAAAATGAACCCACAGAACTATGCCTACTTATTCTTTGATAAAGGAGCTAAAAAAATAGTCTAGAAGGGCTGGGGATATAGCCTAGTGGCAAGAGTGCCTGCCTCGGATACACGAGGCCCTAGGTTCGATTCCCCAGCACCACATATACAGAAAACGGCCAGAAGCGGCGCTGTGGCTCAAGTGGCAGAGTGCTAGCCTTGAGCGGGAAGAAGCCAGGGACAGTGCTCAGGCCCTGAGTCCAAGGCCCAGGACTGGCAAAAAAAAAAAAAAAAAAAGTCTAGAAGAAAGATAGCCTCTTTAACAAAGGGTGCTGGCAAAACTTGATCAACACATGCAACAAACTAAAACTAGATCCTTATATAACACCCTGCACAAAACTCAATTCCAAATGGATGAAAGACCTCAAAATTAAAACAGACATCCTGAAAACTCTAAAGGAAGGAGTAGGAGAAACACTTGGGCTCCTTGGCACAGGACAGAACTTCCTTAACAAAGAGCCAAAAATGTGACAAATCAAAGAAAGGATGGACAAATGGGACTGCATCAAACTGCAGAGCTTATGCAGGGCAAAGGACATAGCTCGCAAGATAAACAGAAAGCCCACAGATTGGGAAAGATCTTTACGGGACATACAATGGGCAAAGGCCTCATATCTAAAGTATATGCAGAACTAAAAAAAGTACCTTCCTCCAAAACGAAACCACAAAGAACCAATAGCCCCCTCAACATAGTAGGCTTATGACTTAAAAAGAGATTTCTCTGATGAGGAAATGAGAATGGCCAAGAGACATATGAAAAAGTGCTCTACATCAATGGCCATAAAAGAAATGCAAATCAAAACAACATTGAGATTCCATCTCACTCCAGTAAGAATGTCCTATATCAAGAAAACTAACAATAAAAATTGTTGGAGGGGATGTGGCCAAAAGGGAACCCTACTTCATTAGAAATTAGAATAGTAAACTGGTTCAGCCACTCTGGCAAGCAGTATAGAGATTCCTCAGAAGGCTAAATATAGAACTCCTCTATGACCCAGCAGCCCCACTTTTGGGTATCTATCCAAAAGACCACAAACAAAAATCACAGTAATGCCACGAGCACAGCAATGTTCATCGCAGCACAATTTGTCATAGATAGAATCTGGAACCAACCCACATGCCCCTCAGTAGAAGAATGGATCAGGAAAATGTGGTACATATACACAATGGAATTTTATGCCTCCATCAGAAAGAATGACATTGCCCCATTTGTAAGGAAATGGAAGGACTTGGAAAAAATTATACTAAGTGAAGTGAGCCAGACCCAAAGAAACATGGACTCTATGGTCTCCCTTATTGGGAATAATTACTACAGGTTTAGGCAAGTCATAGCAGAGCATCACAAGAGCCCAATAACTATACCCTTATGAACACATAAGATTATGCTATGTGAAATGAACTCCGTGTTATGGAAACAATTGTTATAGCACAGTTGTAAATACTTTCAACGTCCCACCTGTATCTGTAGCCTCTATTATTGATGATGTTCTTGTATCACCTTCCTGTGGTGTACCTACACTATCTCTGTAATCTTATCTGAGTATATTGGAAACCGTGTATACTGGTATTAGAAGTAGGAAATTGAAAGGGAATACCAAAATTGAGAGACACAGGGTCAAAAAAGACAAACAACTACAAAAGCAATACTTGCAAAACTGTTTGGTGTAAGTGAACTGAACACCTCAGGGGGGGAGGAAGGGAAAGGGGGAGGTGGGAGGTGGACAAGGTAACAAACAGTACAAGAAATGTATCCATTGCCTAACGTATGAAACTGTAACCTCTCTGCACATCAGTTTTATAATAAAAATTTGAAGAAGAAAAAAAGAAAACTAACAATAACAAATGTTGGAGAGGATGTGGCCAAAAAGGAACCCTACTTCATTGTTGGTGGGACTATAAACTGGTTCAGCCACTCTGGAAAGTGGTATGGAGTTTCCTCAGAAGGCTAAACATAGAGCTACCCTATGACCCAGCAGCCCCACTTTTAGGCATCTACCCAAAAGACCACAAACAACAACACATTAAAGCCATCAGCACAACAATGTTCATCACAGCACAATTTGTCATAGCTAGAATCTGGAACCAACCCAGATGCCCCTCAGTAGACGAGTGGATCAGGAAGATGTGGTACATAAACACAATGGAATTTTTTGTCTCTATCAGAAAGAATGACATTGCCCCCTTCATAAGGAAATGGAAAGACTTGGAAAAAGTTATAATAAATGAAGTGAGCCAGACCCAAAGAAACATGGGCTCTATGGTCTCCCTCATAAGTTACAATAAGCACAGGTTTAGGCTAGTCACAGCAGAGGATCACAAGAGGCCAATAGCTATACCCTTATGGATGCATAAGATGATGCTAAGTGAAATGAACTCCATGTTATGGAAATGACTGTGATATCACTGAAACCATAGCATCTATTATTGATGATCCTTTCCTATCCCCTTCCTGTGGTTGTACCTGCACTATCTCTATATCTTCTCTGAGTACATTGGACACCGTTTATACTGATATTAGTACTAGGAAACTGAAAGGGAATACCAAAGACAAATGACTACAAAAGCAATACTTGCAAAACTGTTTGGTGTAAATAAACTGAACAACTCATGGGGGGGGGGGAAAGGAAAGAGGGTGTGGGGATGGGGACTGATGGAGGAGGTAACAAACAGTACAAGAAATGTATCCAATGCCTAACATATGAAAATGTATCCTCTCTGTACATCAGTTTGACAATAAAAATTAAAAAAATTAAGAATCATCATCAACACATTTTGTACAACAGAGATCATTGCCAAATATTCATAATTCCACTTCATATAAGACAACTCTATAGTCAAACTGTTTTCTGGCTTTTCTGCCACTAGTTTTGGTCTTTGGATGGATCTCAATATACCTCTTTTAATTTTATTATTATTATTATTATTATTATTGTTGTTGTTGTTGTTGTTGTATCATCAGCATCAGGGAGAGTTTTCCACCTAAAAACTTTTAAGCTGTATAATTATTCTTTGTATTCACAGGTTTCTTGGTCCCCCTTGGGTCCCAGTATATTATGTAAAGACAATCTTCCAGTATAACTCCCTGCCTTCTTCCCTTATCCCAGCTGCAGAATTCTCTCTCCTTTTGTCTTCATCCTGTAGTATGATTAAATACATTTAAAATCAAAATCATCCCTTCCACTTGCCTTTCCTCTCCCAGCTGCTAATTCCCACCTGATCCTTCTTTTGGAGTCAAATTTAATAGGAATATTTAAAATCAAAATCATCATCTGTGTTTTTTTTTTTTTGCCGTAGCCTAGCAGCTGCAGATTTCTACTCCCTGTACTGTACTCAGTGTGTAGTTCACTGGAATATTTCTCAGATAAATATGAAAGCTTTTTTTTTTTCCTTCTAAAACTGCTAGGACTCTCATTTTAGGCTACATTTTTTATAAGTATTTTGAAGAAGGTCTTGACAAGTTGTGCAAAAGTAGAATATGTGTGTCAGAAATTAAGGTTATTTTATTAATTAGTATTGGTACAAAATACTATCTATAACTATTCATACCTCTCAGCTTATAGAATCTATTCACATGGAGACATACATAGACTCCATACTATTGATCAGTAGAGGACAATAAAACTGGAGAAAGGAAAACTTAGCCCAACTAGGTCTTAAAATAAACATTCATAAGAAATATGTAGAAATAAGCAAATAAAGTTTTTTTTGGCAGAAAATTTATTTATTTAACAACAGCAATGCAGTTGCTTACACTTTCTACAAATGATTTATCTCTTTTTCCATAGCACCTGTTCCTGAGTGAATAGAATCGCATCTGTCTCCTTCTGGCATAAGAAGTACACATCTACATCTGTGAAGGGTGATACCATTTTTTAAAAAGAAAGCAGAGTATACTTTTGCACTCCTGCAGTCTGGTAGAAAAAAGTGAACAATAGACTGTGCCTTGCAGTATGATTTCTACATAGTGAGTAGAAAGTTTGGAACAGGCACTACAATATGGAATTTGTAATTTAGAAAAACAATGACTGTTGATAATATGCATGTGTATTGTCCATGCATGTGTGTGAAAGTGTGAATAATCACAAAATATCTCATAAAGGATTCACTTAATAGATATGATCCTTTTTAAAAGAAAGTGACTTGTAAATACTTCAGTATTTTATGAAGCAATTGGACTGTAATGGTACGTATACTGCTTCAGAAAATTTTCTAAAGGAACAAAATTAATTTTAGGCCAGGGCAAATTCTCGCTCTAATTGATACCAACTAGAGGTACTGGTTTGCTAATTTAGGGCATTTTATATTTTGCACATTTCAATTTTAATGCAAATAACCAATCTCCTCTGATAATTAATGAACAGGGTGAGAGGAGGTAGCAGATCCTGAAATCCATAACTTCAGATCCCAAACAGAATACACTGTTCTAAAGATAGCTTTTCTTTCCCTTAAATCTTACGTGGTTGCTGTAATAAGTACTCAAACCAGAAATGCTGGGTGTCACCCTTCCTCTTTTCCCCTTTCTTTTTCCATGTTTTCCTCTTGTTTTGAATGGAATTCACCCCACTCTTTTATCATCATTTTCTGTTTGGCTCTGAAAACAGTTCCAAACTGAGATGATTTCCTTAACACTAGTTTCTCTCCAATCTATTTCCCACTGTAACCAGAATGAATATTCCTTAGATCACCTCTAAGAAATAAGGATTAAGCCTTGCTTAAACCTATCAGTGTTTCCTAATTGACCTTACAAGAAAGCCCAACTTCAAACCTATTACTGTTTATAAGGGCCTCATGAATTGTTGCAGGGTTGACAGGTTTTACTATGTTCCCTCACATTGCACTTAGTTTACATTTGTCCATTCAATTCTGTTCATATTTTTCTGATGTCATGATCTGTTTGGTATGATTTTTCTCTCCTTTTCTCTCTCTGCCACTCCCTGTTTCTTTTGTTTCTTTCTTTCCTTCCTCCTCTCTCTCTCTCTTCCTGTTGCACATACACACTACTTGTCTTGTTTCTCCTCTCAGCCCTTCATATCCATATTCTCCTACTACAGAAGAGTGAGCAAGGATGGGTGGTGAAAGGTGTAGAACAATTGGATGCAGGGATTTTGAGCTACTCAAACTTTGCAATCTTCACTTTATTTTTCCTGGATTCTTTACTTTTATGTAGAACATGGACTTAGGCATTGTGAGAATGCATTTGAACATGTTGTTCAATAGTTAGGGAGTGCTTTTCAGAAAACTGAACTGATAAAAGCACAATGTACTAGTATACAAACTAGGAGAGAGATGAGCAGTACATACATGGACCATCTGATTGTTTTGCTGATTGGGAAATTCCTTTGATATATTATCCTTTGGTAAACATTAAGTCATTAATTTTTTGGTTGATGAATAAAATAGCTATATTTCTAATCATACTGATCTAATGATTCAAAGAAATCCTTTTAGGTGATTTCATAATCTTCTTAGTTACCATCCCACATAACTTTATAGATCTTATATAAATACATTTCAGCTTTGTTTTTTCTCCACTTTTGAAATACATTTATTTTTCTTGGTGGTGCTACAGTGAGAGGCAAGAACAGCTGCTCTCCATGTTGTGTCTGTTCATACCTCCAAAGTCTTCTATCTTATCTATCCTTCAAATACCGTTAAGTTCTCAAAGGAAAAATGGGCTGCAAATGTAGCAGGGTTTTGTTTGTATTTCAAGGACACCACTGGTCCCAGGGTGGTTGATGCATGGTTGCATTACTGGTTCTGAAACTTTCCCTGAGAAGCTCTCAACTGCTCTCCTACCTTCCTTTACTTTGCTCTCTTGGGTTGGAACTACCTTCCGTTGGCTGCAGTGCTGACCATTGTCATGAACTTTTCTATGCACTTTTATTTGGCTTTTTCCACCTTTCATCTAAAGGCGAGAAGAGCAAACTGCATAATTTACTAGCACTTCCTGGGTGGTCACACCTTCCTTTTCTCTCCTGTCTGGCCTAACCCAGCTGCCATCTGTTCTCCTAAGCACCCCAGGCCGCCCTGCCTGAGACAATACACTATGATGTTACAGGCAGAAAAATGAGCTATGATAGAAATCTGAAATTCTTTCTGCATCTAGAGGATGTCCCATTTCCTGTGTTTCCTGGCTGCAGCCAGTTTCTATCTGTGCATTTGTAAGTTTCTCTCGATTTATTTATTTTGTCAAAGAATGAATGTTTGAAAAGCCAATTGAGAATGTTGTATAATGTTGAATTTATCTTTCATTCTCTAAACTTTTAGATGATCATGCAGGCAATATGTTTTTAAAATAATATTTGTCATGCACCCATGAAAATAAAAGGAAATATTTTCCTATAATTTAAAAATTACATATTAAGTATATTTTTCAAAATATGAATATATCAACTCATACAGCTTTTCCAGTAAACTGAGTTTGAATTTAAATACTATAAAAACACATCTTTCAACGAATATGATCAGAAGGATTTTTATCTACAGGATATTTTTTACCCTAACTTTAGGTATGCCTGTCATTTACAAATTCCTAAGATTTCTCAGCTGATCCTTGCTGCTGTGTTCAGAGTTAATATTATTGTCTAGAAAAAATATGCAATAAAATACTCAGTTATGAGCAATAAACACTGAAAAGTTGCAATTGAGAATTTGGCCCATTTCTTTAATAATAAATAAGATTTTACTTCAGATAAGATAGGAAGTGTTGATGTCAGTAAACACTAATCCTATCTGTACTTCTCTACATGATTTTCAGCATGAGTTTATTGGATACCACACATTAGAATTATACTATCAAAATTATTTCATATACCTTAAGTTTAGTAAATTTTTTTCTTTTGTACAGACTTTAGATAGCAATAATCATGTAGAACAAATGGCATTTGAGTTCTAGATTCAGGACTGTAATTAATAAGTAATTCTAGGCCCAATATATTTTTCCTTTTGAGAAAAACTAAGGTTATTCTTCTAAAATTTGTGTATTTACTTCATTTTTCTATTAAAGAGAAGAAATACTGAAAAAAAGGAAAACTTGAATTATAATTAGTTTATCAGTCTTAATAAAAATGCAAAGAGATCATATAGTACTAAAATCAGTTGCTTAAGACCATGAAATATCATTCATTTGATAGTATTTGTTCCAGTAACAGGTTGTAAGAATGCTTGTCTTTGAGTTAGAGTTCTTGTGAAGTATTTGACAGTAGAACAGCATTTGTAATTAGAATTAACTCTATAGAGTTTACAAGAAGCACACTGTTTCTATCTCTATTGTTTGTGTGGAATCTATGATTGAATTACAATTATTTTACTCTTTCCAATGTCAACAAACTTAACTGAAATCCTCTAACAGTATGTGTGTAAATTTGGACAATTTACTTCTTTTAAAATTTACTAGACTCCTTTCTCTTTTTTTATTAAATTTGTAACTTTATTGAGAAGGTGATGAACAGGATTAAAGTTATATAAGTAAGATAATGATTGCATTTGTTTTCAGACAATGTTACCCCATCCTTCATCATCTTTTGCTTACCCTTGCCTACTCCATTCCCAGCCAAGTTGTAAGGCTGATATCCAACCTATTGTTAAGTGAGCGTCATTATTGTATTAGTTCATCCTTTGAGCTGCTATTTCTGTGATTCCCTTTCCCTTCTCCTGGCCAAATAATCTTGTATACAAGACACGGGTACAGAAAATTATGATAGATTGAAAAAAAAGATTAAAACTAAAAGATAAATTAAAAAAACAACAAATGATGCTGGCAAAATTGCCTAAGTATGTGTAGAAAATTAAACTTAAATCCTTATATATCACCTTGCACCACTATCAATTCCAAATGTATCAAAGACCTCAAGACAAAAGCAGATATCCTGAAAATATTACAGGAAGGAATAGGCTCCTTGGCACAGGTTGAAACTTTCTTAATAAAGACCCAAAAACGTAGGAAATTAAAGAAAGTCTGGAAAATGGTGTTGGGGTCCAGCCTTTGGACTGATGGGGGATGAGCATTGGGAGCGCTCCCGAGACGCCACCCTTCCCCCAGCCCTGGGGAATGTGGAAGCAGGCCACAATTCTCTGGGTCTGGAACCAGAAGAACCGGCTTTGCGAACAGCCCCCAAACTTTCTCGCTAGCCCATGCGCCCCCAGTCTCCCCCTGGCCTGGCGCTTTCCGAGTGACGTTAGCTCATGAGGCGGTCATATGGCAAGCTCGTAGCCTATCAGCATCCTGGCCAATCGGCCCTCTCTCGTCCATTCCTACCATTAGCCCTTGCCCCCGCCTTAATAAATCAGATTGCTCCCGAAGCGAATCCGAGGTCCGCGTACGCCTGGCTTTCTTTACGGGTAAGGAGGTGGGCAAGGCGATCTCGTTCGGCCACGCGCACTTGAGGTCTATGCTGAGCCCCCCACTCCACCCTGGCTTTACCTGAGGGTCGGATGACTAGGGGAGAGGGTGAGAAAGGGAGTTGTGAGAAGCGTAGCAGAGCCTTGATCCCCGCGCCAGGGGAGGCAACCCGAGCCTGACAAAATGGGATTGCATTAACTTCAGAGCTAATGGCAAAGGATTTAATCAGCAAGATACAAAGACTGAGAGAAGAGCTTCACTAGCCACACAAGAGACCAGGGCACCTTATGTTTAAAATAAATCTACAGCTAAAGAAATTAAATATCTCAAAAATAAACCTCCAAAGAAACTGCCAGCCCATCAACAAGTGGACTAAAGACTTAAAGAGAGACTTCTCTGAGGAGGAAATACAAATAGCCAAGAGATACCTAAAATACTCAACATCTCTGGCCATAAAAAATTCAAATCAACACAACATTGAGATTCCATTCCATACGGTGACTATCAAGAAATTTATACTCATTTCTTTACCTTGAAAATGTTGTACAATGTAGTCAATAATGGCACATCTTTCCTGTGAACTTGGTTTTGTGCCAAAAAGTCTTTGAAAAAAACTGCAGTTTGCCAGATTTTAGCTGCAGAAAAGTATACAATGACACACAAAAAAAAAGAAGTTTGGATTTTTGGAGAGGAACAGGGGAACAGGAGGCATTGCTCCAGCAAGATAGTAAGGTTTATTAATGCCAGGAGGAGAATAGTACAGCCCATGATCAACTAGTTGAATAGATCACTGAGCCAAGCAGAGTAGTCCTGAGGGTCAGAAGATCAGCCTACACAGAGGTTTGTAATGGATGGTAAACTGCACATGGATATCAGGTCTGCAGGAGCTATGAATAGCATGGCCATGAATGTGGACATGGATGGGCAATAGCACTGCACATAACCTTTGCCATGTAAAGCAACAGAAGGCAAGGGAAGAGGTTTGCAGAGCATGCCAGGGGACCATGTTTCTTGGGGGTGGTCCTATGGGCATGTAGGGCACAACCAAGTTACCCTCATCCATAGATGATCCTGAAACCTAATCAGTTAAGAGATGGACCCTCCAGGCACTCATTTTTGCCAAACCATCTCTACCACCTAGCCATGATGATGCAGAGACAACCCCCTACCCACCCTGGAGAGGCCCCAAATGCTAAATTCTGTAAACTTTAGTGTTGCTAGGCAGGGTATAGACGTCTATATCCAGTTGTAGAAGGGAAGTTAAGGGAAAAAGAAATGAACTCAAAAATTATTTTAAGTCTTCCTGAACGTTGACCAGAAGTTGACACCTAACATAAAATCCTAGACATCTGTGATTCTTTCTTACTTTTGTAATTTTTCATCAAGCAAGAGAAGACCAATATGACAAGAACACAAACATGAAGACACTGTGGGCTCACTAAGACAATGCTGTCCATGTAAAGAACCTCTGGAAAAAAAATCTGAGAGTTATAACTACTGCAGTACAAACTTACGGACTAAGTTAAATTTGTACATGTACTTATGTACATGTATGTATGTATACCACACTATGTGTGTTGCTCCCAAAATAATCACTGACTGGCGCATAAGTGAACTCACTACCCAAGAGAGATGGTGGGTTATTTTAAACTTGGTGGATCATGCTCAAGTTCATGACAGGCATTGAGGGACCTCATGACTCCCAACTCCAGCCTCAAGAATGTATTTTCACCTCCAATGTGTCCTTTAGTCTCAAATGGATCATTATATAGTTTGTTTTTCATAAGCCAATTCTAGTTATGATTTGGGGGGATTTGTCTTCAAGTAGTTTACCAATGAATATTCAGAGTGGATGGGCTGGGGATATAGCCTAGTGGCAAGAGTGCCTGCCTCATATACACGAGGCCCTAGGTTTGATTCCCCAGCACCACATATACAGAAAACGGCCAGAAGCGGCGCTGTGGCTCAAGTAGCAGAGTGCTAGCCTTGAGTGGGAAGAAGCCAGGGACAGTGCTCAGGCCCTGAGTCCAAGGCCCAGGACTGGACAAAAAAAAAAAAAAAATACAGAGTGGGATCTGCTTTAGTTCCAAGCGTAGGCTGTGGACAAAACAATCCTTAGATAGGCAGCTTTCTTCAACACAAAAAGAAGTTATGAATGATCACTTCACCATAACGAGGACTTCCTCTGAAACTCAAAGTATGGGGCAGACAAAGGAGCAAGAGGAGTTTGTAACAGGCTTGGTATCAAGTTGGGTCTATGGATTGTTTCATGTTATGTATTCTTTGTTTTTACCTCTATCAGTAAAAGGAAAAAGAATGTTTTGCTAGTATCAGATCTGCTGTTGGACTGGTATTGTATCCCCATGAAATCTTGTCTCAGCATGTGCTCCTCATTAGAAGTAAATGCTATTACCTTTAAGCTTTGTCAAATTTACATTGAAATTCTTGTATGAGGAATGTGATGTTTTGTTAAAAAGAGGTGTTAAGTCACAAAATGTGGTAATAAATATTTAATTTTTGGAAAATCAATCAATAGGTGAAAAGGCGATACAAACTGGTTGCAATTCAGTCTGTCAATAATTTCTTCACATCTCAGTTTCTTACTCTGTAATGAAAGAGTTTTCCTACTTTTATTAAAAGAGAAGTCATTGGGGCTGGGAATATGGCCTAGCAGCAAGAGTGCTTGCCTCGTATACATGAGGCCCTGGGTTCGATTCCTCAGCACCGCATATACAGAAAATGGCCAGAAGTGGCGCTGTGGCTCAAGTGGCAGAGTGCTAGCCTTGAGCAAAAAAGAAACCAGGGACAGTGCTCAGGCCCTGAGTTCATGGCCTAGGACTGGCCAAAAAAAAAAAAAAAAAAAAAAAAGATAAGTCATTATCCCCAAACCAAGACCAATCTGCATTCTATTTTATGGCATCAGAAAAGATGAGACCTATTTTTTTTTCACATGTGTTGTGTATTACAAAATGAATGTTGTCACTATTAATAACCCCATAGTTAAAAATGAGTATATGGGAGAGGAAAGGAGGGAGGAAGAAAGAGAGGAAAGGAAAAACAAAGGAAGGAAGGAAGCAAGGGATGGAGGGAAGAAGGGAGGGAGGGAGGCAGGGAGGAAGGAAGGAAGGATGAAAGAAGTACACCCATTGTTTACAAGATATTTTCCATTATATATACATTTTTCAATTACTAATTATATAACATTTTTGAACATTCAATGAGATAATATATATATGTATATATATACATACATATATATATATATATATATATATATATATATATATGATTGACAAGATGGCTTGAAGATGAGAGTTCCATGAATGTGTCCTTTTAATTGCTTTTAGTATTACCAGGAAATAAAGTTATTTCTATTTTTGTAAAGGGTTTTTTCAATTGATGATTTCATTTACTCCCTTTCTAATACACTGTCCTATTTTTAAAATACCATATTGTGTTAGCTAAAATTAAAATGCACTTTTTCAGGTGAATCATAAAATAGTTTGCTTTTTTAAAAAAAATGCTCAATGTATGCTTTCAGATTCATTTTTATTTAATTTATACATAATTTCAATGTGACTTTAATATAAGAAGCTGTATCTTAAGAGGAGGGAAGTCTGAATAGATGTTTATAAAAGTATGCTAAAAATGCCTGGCCCAAAATCTATTATTCTTTCTCTGTCCTTGTATATGTTATAATTTTTTCCTTGAACTTGATAGTATTTTGTCACTCTATTTCTCTTTCAATTCAGAAAAAATGATATTTTTCCCAAATAAAGGAAAGGTGTGTGGTAAAATATTGAAAAGAAATACCTTTGTTTATTGCTATTTCAAGATCCAACAACGTAGAGCACAAAATCTTTTTGCATGCCTTCAAACTCTGTAGAATCCTGCAACAAACTTAAGGTTCTTAGGAACAAGCGTCTCTCCCTTTCTTAATAATTTGATTTAAAAGCATTAAAAATAAACCTGGCCAACAACGC
Organism: Perognathus longimembris pacificus; assembly: GCF_023159225.1. Classification (NCBI taxonomy): domain Eukaryota; kingdom Metazoa; phylum Chordata; class Mammalia; order Rodentia; family Heteromyidae; genus Perognathus; species Perognathus longimembris. Next base: position 74,617,189 of record NC_063164.1, on the reverse strand, counting down.
ATGAAGCGAGTCCTGTGGATTCCCAGCCAGGGTGCCCTTGGGAATGCCATATTGTGCCAGCAAGCAAGAAAGCAGTAGAATCTGTTCAGGTCAGAATCTTGTTTCAACTTGTGATTGATCCAGTTAAATGCATGGGAAAACCCCATACAATCCAACACACACACACACACACACACACACACACACACACACACACACACACAAATAAATAAAATGGAAAATCAGTAGGGGTTCAAGTTAAAAGGAACAACTTTAAAAACAAATATGATCTGGTCAGGAAGTCGGAGGAAGGCTATGGCTGGGTAGAAATGAAATAGGCCGTGAATACCTCACTAAATTCCATTGCAAATGAGATTTCTGTGTTCCTGCAAGGGCTTTCCTTGTTCCTTCATGTCCTGATGGCCAAGCAACAAGATCTTGGAAACCTCAATAAGAAGAGTTATCCCAAATCTATGAACATGCTGGACCCTATTTAATACTAGATGTTATCCTTATTAAAAACACTAATCTGTGAACATTTTTGTTACAAAGTTTCCCACAGAAGGAAAGAAAAACAAGAGTGGATTGTCTGAGTCTTCAATAAAAGGTAGAAAAGCTTCCCTTGTTTTAATTGGAAGTCGTCCATTCTGGAAAATATGCTATAGCCAGTTTCTGGAAGTTCAAACTTAGATAGGAAGAAAGAAAATGATGTAAAGGAAAGGCCTCCCAGAAAGAAAGGAGCAGATAGTCAGTGAATTGAAACAGACATGGGAGAGAGGTGTGGATTGTACTTCATGTAAGGTCCACTCCAGAAGTACTACGGGAAGAATTTTTTTCTAATAATCTTATTGGATAAAGCCAATTCCTGTTAGCAACTTACAACAAGAAAATGACAAACCACAATCTCTCAAATTTCTGCCAAATAAACCCTTTTCAGCCACACTCCAGTTAGGGGTAATACCACAATTCCTGAACTTTGGATTTCCAAAGATTTAGAACATTGTTACCTACAAAATCTGACTTGAACACACAAAATGATTTTCAAAAACGCTCTTTGAAAACTCTCAATGCTAGGGTTATTATAACATGGCTCTATTGATACCTTGAATAAAGTTGGTAATTCATCTGACACTAACCTAAAGGCAAAGACTGCAAATATCACTTTGTATTTTGAATCTATTTTTTTTACATTCAATGCCATTTACTTTGTTTAAATATATCCCTGCCATGACGATTCTTGCTTGGTTTTCTCAATTTTTCAGGACATGTTTCTCTTCTTGTGAACATGTTGATGCCAGGGGATCAGAGCACAAGGCAGAAAACAGATGATATGTTGTTTCCAACAAAAAGCACTCACCCACTGAAAGTGGAATGTTTAAAATTCAGAACAAATCTATGGATAGAAATAAGTAAGTATGCTGTCTTCAGAGACAGCTCTAAAGAGAAGACTTCAAGAGAGAACTCATAGAACAAGAATTAAGAAGTAATGAGAAGGATAATCTTGAATGTAGATAAATGGCAAAGCACTTGCTTACCAAATGCAATACTTTCAATTCAATACCCTGTACCTAAAAAGAAATGACAAGAGAAAAAGATGCAATGAGAAAACTCTACTCAGATGATTACTGACTAAAACAACTATATACAGAATTCAAATTCATGACATCAACATACCTAAATGGAGAAGGGAACTATTGTTCTAACTCATGTTCTTGCTCAGAAGTAGTATAGTAGTTTATGTATGCATTTGTATTTCTTTTGATGTTTAACACTTTTAAAATTATTTTATTTTAAAGGTGATGTACAGAGGGGTTACAGTTACGTAAGTAAGGCAATGAGTACATTTCTTGTTGAACAGTGTCACTCCTTCCCTCATTTTCTCCCACTTTTCCAGCCCCCTCTACTCCCCTCTCCCCAATGTTGTAAAGTTCATGCCCAACATAGTGTCTTGTCAGTATTACTCTTTCATTGGTTCACCCTTTGTCCTTTGCCTCACCATTTTGCTATTCCCCTTCCTTTTCCCAAATCGGATAAGTGCATATACACAGCACAGGGTGCTTTTATAGTTAACTTTAATAAGGTAACATGCTAAAAATTAGAGATTGGATTGTTCTTTTCTGTAAGAATATCTATGAAATTGTCCCATTGGTTAAGACAGTTGGAAAAGAGCTTATTTCTGAGAAATGTCTTAATGTTACAAAAGAACATACAGCCTGGCAGCAGGTACTGTAACAACACAATCTACGAGTATCACAAATTGCCAGCACTGAACCTGTGGATTCTGGGTTCTCAGTAAATACCTCAGAAGGACTGTGGGGTTAGATCAGAGGGGCAACAATGATGAATGAAGTGACAGTAATCAAAATGCATTATACTCACAAACTGATATGTTAAATTGGGTGTCCTTTGTACAGCTTATTAACAATTATTTTTTTAAATAAATAATATAAAGTTTAAGAAAGGTTGGCCCCTTATTTTATCTTTTTTCTTTTTCTTTTCTTTTTAAAAATTTTTATTGTCAAACAATTTTTTTGTACAATTATTGTACAGAGAGGTTACAGTTTCATGTTAGGCATTGGATACATTTCTTGTACTGTTTGTTACCTCTTCCCTCATTCTCCCCTTCCTCATCCCCCTTTCCCTTTCCCCCCCATGAGTTGTTCAGTTGGTTTATACTAAATAGTTTTGCAAGTATTGCTTTTGTAGTCATTTGTCTTTTTATACTGTGTCTCTCAATTTTGGTATTCCCTTTCAGTTTCCTAGTTCTAATACCAGTATACACGGTTTGGCCCCTTATTTTCATTTTTAGTTGTTACTAAGGTTTGAACCCAGGGCTTTATGCTTTCTAGGCAGGTACTCTTAACACCTAACCTAAACTCTTTTGACCTTAATATTTTTGTGGTTGTTGTTTTGTTTTTCTTTGTTTTCAAATAAGGTCATGCACTTCTTCCAAAGTCTGATCTTGGACCTTGATTTTTCCCACCTACTATGCTTAATAACAAGTGTAAGCCACTGTATCCCCCTTCCCCTCTCTCTCCCTTTCCTTCTCTTTAAATTATCTTCTTGATTCCTGCTTCTTTCTGGTTTTTCATAAAATATTGTGTGAAAAGGTTAAAGTTTCAAAAACAGCTTAGAGATTTAATGGTAAGTTAACATTTTGTTGTTGTGGCAAAATACCTGAGAGAAACAATTTAAAAGGAGAAAATGGAGGTAGATGGATAAATTGTAGAGTGCTTGCCTACAAAGTACAAATCTTTGATTAGAAATCCTGCAGTGAAAAGAAAAAATAATCTGTAAAAGGTGAAAAGTTTGTTTTGCCTGAAAAAGCTGCAGAATGTTCAGTCCATGACCATCTATCCATGCATTCAGAACTGTGGAGGGAGCATGTTATTGAACAGCTGCTCACCCGAGGGATGGCAAAAGCAGAGATGAAGAGCAAAGGGTCCCCATAGTCCTTTCATTCCAAATGTTGTATACCATCTCAATAGACTTTAACCACATCTTTACCACAAAGCCTTTGAAAGATTGCAAAATGGGACCTCCCCTGCCCTCTCTGAAGTGTGGAATGAATAGCAAGAACACGTACTGATTTAATTGCTTCACGTTTTAATCTGGGCCCAGTATGAGCTAAGTAGCTGATTCCAACGGGTCTGGCTGGTTTAGGGTTCTAAATGCTTCTTGTATCTGGATAGGCCTATCCTTTTGGATATTTGCGAAGTTCTCGGCTAATATTCTGTTAAATCAGTTGCCTATTCCATTAACTTCTTTCTCTAGGTTTTCCTCCCTACCTGTTAGCCTTATATTGGGCTTCCACATAGTATCTTGGAGCTCCTGGAGTGATCCGTTTTGCCAATTGATCTGGTTTTGTACTGTATTTTTAATCTTTCTCCATAGATTCTAGAGAATCTCCAGTTCCTGAGATTCAGTCCTCTGCTTCATCTAGTCTGGACTGCAGGCTAACTAGTTGATTTCAAATCTCTTTTCCTTCTGACTGGCATTTCCCAATTATTTCCATGCCTTTGGTATAAATTTCTTTTACATTCTGCATGGACTTCTTTACTTCATTAATTTGGTTCTGAGTGCTGTCTCTCAAATCTTTACCTGGGTAGCTATCTTTTCAATGGACTCTTGAAGTTCATTTATCTTTCTATTTGTGGAGGCCATGCAATTTTCTATTAATTTTTGGTTCACCTCCTCACACTCTATAATAGTTGACTGAAGAGATTCAAACTTTTAATTTAACATTTTTATCAGTAGACTTTGTAGAGCCTTTTGAGGGTTCTCTTCTATGTCTTTGTTTGACTGCTCTGCTTCCGTCTTGTTTTGAGTGGGAGATGAGACTCCATTGTTTGCCATCTTTCTTGCGCTTCTTCTGCCCATTTGGATTGGGAATGCCAAGCTACAAGCACCTGTGAACACCGTTTAAGACCCAAAGTAGGCCTTACCAAGCACTGTTGTATTAATCTTAGAAGTTCACAATTATGTACAGATACTTTCCCTCTCTTTTTTTGTATATAACATCAGATTTGGTGTTTGTAAAAAATACAATTTCAATATAACAACCAACCCTGAGCCCTGTATTCAGTAGTTACTTATTTACCTTTACAATCCTATGAGCAATTTTTGTTCTTATATTAAGTTCTTTCTGGGCTGGTTGGATTTCTCTATGAACACCTTTGATTCACTCAGATTGAACAGCAATACCCTCTATCCAATAATCAGGGGTCAATGGAGTCTGGTGGTCCTGGATTAAATCAGGATGGTAAGTTAGGGGTAGTGAAGAGAATAGAGTAAAATGTATGGGTCATGATGATTTTGGTTTAGTTTCAGTGAAGTGTAAATGTGGAGAAGAGTACCATCGGTAGAAAGAACAAGGTTAAAATGATAGACAATGGAGAGTCAGCAGAAAAGAGTGAAGGTGTTAGTCATAGGAAAGTAATTTTAAAGAAAAAGAATGTGAAGAGAGAAACAAAGAAAAAATACTGGAAAACAAATACACAAAACACAAAAAATTACCAAAAAATAAAACAAATAAATAAAAATGGAAAACAAAAAAACAAACATCATCTCAAAAATGAAAAATAGAAAATAAAAAAGTTAAATTTTTTTTTTTTAAATGAAGTCTTCCTTGTTTGGGTGGGCTCTCTCCAGTCTCTGGTTTCCTTGCGATGATCTACAGTCTATTTTCCTGTTGCTTGGCTGGTTTGATTTGCTTTCAGTGTTAGGGCTGACCTGAAAACTGGAGTAACTAAATATGTTTTAGTGTTAAAATTATAACAGCTTCCAAACCCTGGTGATGACTCCATGATAGAGGGCTGCACCCCCACCCATGAGACTAGTTTCTTATAGTTTGACATTTAAAAATGTAGGGAGCACTTGTTCACCTCTATAGCTGGGAAACAACCATGGTAACAGACAGTAAAAAATGATCATAGTCATAGACTATGGAAATAACCATAATAGTAGTAGAAATGCCATGGTAACTGTTGGTTGGTTTAGTTATGATTGAGTACTGGATTGTTTTAGCCTGCTCAAGCTTGCTTAGTAGTAATGGGAAAACATGGTGGCAATTGTTAAAATAAAGTTGCCACTAGGTCAGCCTGACCGCAATATTCTGCTTCTGCAAACAGCTTGCTTAACCCATTTGTGACTTGCTCTACCCCCTGCATTAACCCCCTGCATCAGTGCTACATGACCACCTGTTGTCAATTCCTGATATTGAGGCCAGTTCCAGATAGCAAAGCCAAAATAGATAACTTAAAGGGTAGGTAGCCAATAGAAATAGGACAAGACTTGCTTGTTAAATGCCATCCAATCAAGTACCAGCCAAGTTGGAAATACCCTGCCCCTGTTGTAATCACAATAAAAACCCTGCCTATCTGAGGGTGGGGACTCTTAATCCAGATCTGCTGTGTTGGTGATGGTTGGGAGTCCAGGCTTGAGCTTGCAATAAAGACTCTTATGTGTTTGCATCGGAATCGGCTCCTTGGTGGTCTTTGGGGACCGGAAATCTAGGCATAACAGTAGGACTTGGGTGTCCTCTGTAGATGGGGGATGCTGAACAGTCTCGGGAATAATGGCTCATCCTGTCTGCTGTGGGGCCACTGCCTTAATGCCTGGCTGTGAATAGGCTGTGAACTCAGAAGGGTAGGGCGCCTCTGGCCTGGTTTACCTGGCTGAGAGTCACTTGCCTGGGGGAGGTTCCTCCCTCCTGGGTGGGGCAACCTCCTGGGTGGAGCTGGCTGTGGAACTCAGCTCCGTTTCCAGCTGGGAATTGGGCTTCCTCTGTGATGGGTACGTTTATCTGTCTCGGGAACTGTTTACTCTGCCACGTGATTGGTCCTTGCTGCGGGTAGCTGCTCGCTGCTTTCAGTCTTAATTTAGAAATTCTGGCAGGCAGGGAGGAGCACCTCTGGCTGAGTTCACCTGAGTCTGTGAGCCAAGGCTCGAGACTTGCCTCCTGCCTGGGCAGGGGTCATTCTGTTATGCCAAGTCCCGAAACCACCACCAAGAAGGCCACCGAGACTCAGACATTCTGAAATGCAAAAGCAAGGCTTTATTCAGGCGGGCTGCAACTCGGGCCTCGTCCTACCCACCAACACAGCGGAGGTTAGGAGGAAGCCCCAAGCTGCGATTGCACAGGGCTTATAAAGGCAAAAAAAAAAAAAAAAAAACAACAACAACAACAAAACAACGTTACAGCCATCAGGTGTTCAAGCAAGCAAGATTAGGACACAGGTACAAATCTGATTGGCTCAGGGCTCAAGGCACTCTGGGGGCAGTTAGAGTTAAGCATTCCCAGTGGCTAGAGTTCTCGACTGGCTGGGCCCTAATAAGCTTGTCCTGAGTTTGCTCACAGGGCCTGCTTCTCTCAGATTCACATGGTAAAGTGGGGTTCATGTGGTAAATTGAGGCCTGACTTCAAAGTCTGGCTCTTCATTTCCCCCTTTTCTCTTTGGTACCTTGAGAGCCAATCATGGCTCCATTCTGTCCATTTCAATGGCTTGCATGTCTAGGGGATGATATAGAGATAATGCATGGGACAATAGGGCCCAAAGTAATTACCAAAAAACAACTCTGGTCCCTTGGTTTTAAAGGGGGGCTGATGGGTGAAGATCATCCATCTTGTGTAGCTTCTTCAGGCTGACTGAGGGACGTTGACCTTACCTAGCCAAGAACCTATAACCTTACTTTACCAAGGAATTACTTCAAACTGGAAATTAACTTTCAGCTATACAGACTTACTATTAGCTGTATAGTGTTTAGTATCCAAATGTCAGCAATAAAATAATACATAAACTTCTCAGCTTTGCTCTGAGGGTCGGGTGGCTATACCCGTATTCCTGAGCAAGCCCAAAACTACCAATGCCTTCTTGCTTGCATGGGACTTTACAGGACTCCTGCTAGTTGCTAAATTAAGGGGGTCACCCCCACTTTGGCGTGAGCTGCCAAAATAACATCAACATTAGCCAGGGTAGCAAGGAAAGAAGGCAAAAAGAAAATTATAACAATATTCAGTCTAACTTTCTTTTCTTGAGACGAGGGCAAAGCAGCTGAGTTGGGTGCTTGGAGACCTCCCATGTTCCACCATGGTAGTCATCGTCCAGGGCAAAGGGGTCAGCTGGCCTGGCGTGGGAGCAGGACCTAAGTGGCGATGCCGTCTACCTTGAGGGCAGTGGGAGTAGTTAGTAGCACCATGTAGGGTCCCTTTCACCGTGGTTCTAAGGATTTGGGGTTAAGCCTCCGGATGAACACCCAATCCCCTGGTCTGAATAAATGGAGGGTAGGGACAGAAACAGAATCATATAATGCCTTAAGTTGGGACTACATATTCTTGTGCGTGAACTGCAAATAATCAAGTTTACACAAAAATTCAGTATCATCCAAATCAGCAAGCAATTCAGTCTGAAGGCTGGGGATAATGGGCGAGGGGTGCCCATACATTATTTCGAAAGGAGTAAAGTCAAGCTGATATGGAGAATTTCTTGTTCTAAGCAGAGCAAAAGAAAGGAGTGACACCCCGTCTGCGCCAGTCTCTAAGGCCAATTTAGTTAAGGTCTCTTTTAGAGTCCGATTCATTCTCTCTACCTGTTCTGAACTCTGGGGTATATAAGCACAATGCAATTTCCAATCCATCCCCAGTGCAGCGGCTATTCCCTGACTTACTTTTGAGACAAAGGCAGGTCCGTTGTCTGACCCAATGGTTGGATGGGAAGCCATACCTGGGTAGGATTTCTCCCAGGATCTTCTTAGCCACTACATTTGCGGTCTCATGCTTTGTTGGATAAGCTTCAACCAATCCTGAAAAGGTGTCTACAAAAAATAGCAAATATTTGTATCCAAATTTTCCAGGTTTAAATTCTGTGAAATCTACTTCCCAATACACGCCTGGCCTATCCCCATGGAGGCGAGCTCCTTTAGTAACTTGTTGATTGGGGGCATTGGTGAGTTGACAGGCCTTACAATTTTTAACAATATCTTCAATAAGTTGATCTTCTTGTCTAATTTTTACTTTGGAGTGTCAGACTAAGTCCTGCATCCTTCGGGTTCCCATGTGAGAGGCTCGGTGGATTCTCTTAAGGATCCCTTTACCCATCCCTTGTGGCAAGATAAGTTTCCCTTCACAAGTTTTCCACCAGTCATTGTTTCCTTCTCTGTCCGGGGTTTTGTGGGCCATGGAATTTTCTTTATCCACTCCAAGTCTTCTTGGGAATACTGGGGCACAGGAGACAAAGTTCATGGCCCTGGGTCTACTAGAGTCAATACTTCTGCTCTGGGCTGGAGGGCTGCTTCCTTGGCTGCCTGGTTGGCCAGATTATTCCCTCTAGTCACTGAATCAACTCCCTTTTGATGACCCGGACAGTGCATAATGGCAATCTTTGCTGGTTGCCATAGGGCCTGGATGAGGCTTAAAATCTCCTGCTTGTTTTTAATAGCTTTTCCTTCGGCTGTCAGTAGCCCCCTCTCTTGGTAGATGGCTCCATGGAAGTGTACGGTGGCATAAGCGTACCGGCTGTCCATATAGATATTTATTCTCTTTCATTTTCCCATCTGTAAGGCTTGTTAGTGCCACTATTTCTGCTCTTTGTGCAGAAGTTCCCTGGGGAAGTGCCTCTGCCCACACTATCTCAGTGTCCGTAGTAACCGCCGCACCCGCCTACCTTTTTCCATCCCGATTGAAGCTGCTGCCATTGGTGAACCAGGTGGGCTCGGCATGTGATAGTGGCAAATCCAGCAAGTCTGGCCAGAGGCTATGTGCTTGGGCCAGGATCTGCTCACAATCATGCAGAGGCGCTTCCAGATCTGGATAGACAGCTATTTTTGTCTGGAGCTGGTATTAACAAATCATCTACATATTGTAATAGACTTATTCCAGTATTTTTGGAGAGGTACTCACTCAGGTCTTCATGTAACGCCTCATCAAAGATGATAGGCAAATTCTTGAATATTTGAGGCAGCCTGGTCCAGGTCAATTGACAGCTTATACTGATTTCACGATCATGCCAAGTAAATGCAAAGTAGCTTTGGCTCTGTGGGGCTAAGGGCAGGCTAAAGAAAGCATCCTTTAGATCCAACACAGTATACCACACATGGCTCGGTGACAGGGAGTTCAGCAGGGTATATGGGCTTGGGACTTTTGGATGAATGTCCATTACTCTCTTGTTAACTTCTCTCAAGTCTCAAGGTCTGTAATCATTAGAATTAGGCTTTTTTACAGGCAACAGTGGAGTATTCCAGGCTGACTGGATGGGCTTCAGAACTCCTAAATCTAACAATTTTCTGATGTGAGGAGTGATCCCTTTCTTTGCTTCTAGTCACATAGGGTACTGGCAAACTCTTACTGGGTCGGCTCTGGCTTTGAGTTCCACAAAGATTGGAGAACGATGTTTTGCCAGTCCCATTCCCCCAGTTTCTGCCCATGCTTGGGGAAATGCCCGTAGCCACTCATTTTCCAGAGACTTAGGCTTGGGATGCTGGTAAAGCCTATACTCCTCTTCTAACTTGCTAGTTATTAGTATACTAACAGGCTTTCCTCTTGAGTTCGTCACAGAAGCCCTTCTGCCTGTGAACTGTATTTGAGCTTTCATTTTTGTTAAGAGATCATGTCCAAGCAATGGATAGGGGTAGTTAGGGATGACTAAAAATGAGTGGGTTACCTGGCCCACTCCCAAGTCCACTGTTCTTCGAGTAGTCCATTTATAGGGTTTAGTGCCCGTCGCACCTTGGACCCATGTTGTTTTAGTGGACATCAGCCCTCTAGGGGCTAGTAATACTGAATTTTCTGCTCCCGTATCTACCATGAACATGACTGGATTCCCTTGCACTTTCAATGTTATCCTGGGCTCAAGGAGGGGATCTGAGCCCCGACTCCCTCAGTCACTGTCCTCAGCCATCTCTAAGGCTGGCAACACTCTTGATCCTACTTTTTGTTTTTCCTCCTTTTTCTTGGCTAGCACTGGGCAGTTTTTGATCCAATGCCCCTCCTCCTAGCAATAGGTACATTGATTCTTCCCCACTCTTGATTGGGGTTTCGGCTCCTGTTCCTTACTTGGAGAGGCGGACTGTCTAAAGTTTCCAGCCTGCACAGAAGTCAGGATTTCCCTGAGTTCTTTGTATTGTGCCTGTTGTTGCCCCAAAATTCTAGCCAAACTCCTTTCCTTAACTCTGTTCCTCTTTTCTTGCTCGATTCCACGTTCTTTGTCCTTCCTTTCCTGTCTTTGTTCTCCTGTTTCTCTCTTATTATATTCGCCACTGCCACTAGATCCCTAACAGATTTTTCACCAAGCCTGTCTAGAGCCTGCAACTTTCGCTTCATGTCAGTGCAGCTTGATTTACATAGGCAAACATAATCATCTGAGCAGATTCCTGGGTCTCAAGATCATACGGAGTGTATTGATTAAAGGCTTCCACAAGCCACTCAAGGTATGCTGCCGGACTTTCACTTCCTCCCTGTCGAATATCATAAACTTTGGCCATATTGGTAGGTCGGCGAGCCGCCGCCTTGAGACCTGCTAGCAGAGCCTGGCGATAGACAAGGAGTCGCTCCCTACCTTCAGCCGTATTATAGTCCCATGTTGGTCGGGTCTCGGGAAAATAGGTAGCAATCAAGGCAGGATCCATGATGGGCACTCTGGTGGGGCTGGGGATAAGTCTCCGGACCACTTCCTGGATACAATCTCTCTCCTCAGTGGTGGATAGGACCTGTAAAAGCTGGCTACAATCATCCCATGTGGGCTGGTGAGTGAAAAGTATAGTTTCAAGCAAGCGAATTAAATCCTGGGGCTTCTCAGAAAAGGGGGCATTTTGGGTATGCCAATTGTAAAGATCACTAGTAGAAAATGGCCAGTATTGGTCTCTCTTGTCACCCTGTGTCTTTGGAATGAATATTAGGGTAGGGGAAGGAGTGGAGGAGGGCGTTGGTAAGAAAGGCTGAACCCAAGCTGGAGCGTCCCTGTCAACAAGTTCCCTCCATGTGTCTACATAAGGAACCTGGTCTAGACAGCCTGAACGGAGGGGTGTCGATTAGGCATTGTAAAGTCCTGATCTTAACAATGTCAAAGCTCCTCTCAGGTGGCAAATTAGCTTCCTAAAGGGTGGGCCATTCTGACTTGCACAGGGTGATCCACTTTTCCTTCTTAAGGATAACACCTTGGTTCTGAGCTATCTCCTTGACCTCCCTCCAGTGAGCTAGGGTCAAATCTAGGGGGCTAAATGGAGGTCCCCAAGATAGAACGTTACCTATATCTCTGATCAGATGTTCAGTCCAAAAGGCTACCAAAAAACAAAACAATACAAAAGAAGGAAAACACACAGGCCTGAGAAAAAGAAAAGCTACGAGTTAGAGATCTTCCAAGTTGGCCCACAACCTCTTGCAAGGGAGTAGAAGGAGTGGACCCAAGTTGAAGGCGGGGTTCCAGGGACCCCCTTCAAGGGTGGAGAGTCTGGGGCATGCCCCAGTCTCCCCAGGATTGACAAGTAAGTGTGTCTGCTTCGACAACCCCTTCAAAAATTAAGCAGAAGCAAAACAGACAAACAGACAAATTACAGGACATGACAAATGAACAGCGCTGTTTTCTTACCTTTGGAGTCTGGGGTCTCGGGGATCTCTGGGGCTATCCCGGATGAAACCCCAAATGTTATGCCAAGTCGCGAAATGACCACCAAGAAGGCCACCGAGACTCAGACATTCTGAAATGCAAAAGCAAGGCTTTATTCAGGCGGGCTGCAACTTGGGCCACTTCCTACCCACTGACACAGCGGAGGTTAGGAAGAAGCCCCGAGCTGCGTTTGCACAGGGCTTATAAAGGCAAAACAACCAAAGTTACAGCCATCAGGTGTTCAAGCCAGCAAGATTAGGACACAGGTACAAATCTGATTGGCTCAGGGCTCAAGGCACTCTGGGGACAGTGAGAGTTAAGCATTCCCAGTGGTTAGAGGTCTCGACTGGCTGGGCCCTAATAAGCTTGTCCTGAGTTTGCTCACAGGGCCTGCTTCTCTCAGGTTGATGTGGTAAAGTGGGGTTTGTGTGGTAAAGTGGGGCCTGACTTCAATGTCTGGCTCTTCAATTCTTCTGGGTGGAGCTGGATCTCTCTGATTGGTCCCTCTTGCCCTTTGCAATGATGGTCCCTTTGTCCTTGCTTTCCCCAGGCCTGCTTTAGTTCAAATCTGGTCTGACCCTATGCCAGTGTCAAAGATGGTGCTTTTCTCTGGCAGTGGTGGAAGGGCTAGGTTCCAGAAGCTGCTCTGTGGGCAAGAGTGAGACTGTCTTTGGTGGGTTACTCATGCTTTCTCTGCGATTTTGACCCATCTGTGCTCAGCCTGTGATTCATGTCTGTCTGCTGCAGTCTGGGGGATTTCTACCTGGTCACTGCTGTGTGCTTTAGGTGTGCCTGGAGCTCAAATCTGTGTTTTCAGGCCAGCAAAGTCAATTTTTCCTTCCTGGCCATAATCCCTATACTTTTTATATTTTACTTGGGCTGTCTTTCTAGGAGTAAAAGTTTCTCTGGAGTGGTAAAACTGGGATGGCAGAGGGAGCTTAGCTAGGGCTCTGCTGCTCCTCCACTGTCTTCCTGGAAGTACCCTTTTCCAGAATTTTAGAAGCCACTTTTATTGCCTTTATGGTTCTTTTTGATCATTGGTACAAAAATTGTCAATTGCCGCAGCAGATCTGTGAGTATGTACCATTTAGCATGCTGAGAGTTCCTAATGAAGTTGACGATTGTGTATGGTCATTATGGCAGACATAAAATGAGGGTACAAGTACTCTACCTAAATAGTATGCCAGTAGGCCTCCTGTTTTCAAAGCTCAGTAACATTAGGGTGAGGTATCAATTCAGCCAGATCACCCAGAACACATGTTTGAAACAAAGAAATAAAGCTAATATGTTTGAAGCTCGGCAAAGATAACTTTTCATAGTATTCTGTTTGTAATTATTATAAATTTAAAATGTTAAGGTAAGTAGAAAAATTTAGAGAGATAATAATAATTTAGAGAGATATGTTCCTATTTACTTCCTTTTATGATTAGCACCAGAGGTTGAACTCATGTATCTTGCTTGCTGCCTGACCTAACCCTCTGGAGCATCATTCCAACCATGCCTCTAGACATTTTTTAAATATATTGGAGACTGAGTCTCATGGAATTTCTTTTAGGACTAGCTTCCTTCAGAGTGTGTCATTTTCAAAGAAATGGAAGGACCTGGAAAAATATGTTAAATGAGTTAAATCAGGCCCAGAAAGATAAAGGTTGTTTGTTTTCTTTCATGTGGAAGCTAGAATTGGTTTACAAATACATAAAGAAATATCTTCGGTGGTATGCAAGTGTACATAAGTGTGGTTATTGAAATAAGGTAGATTTAGGGGAAAATACTAACTGTAAATCCTTGGAAAGACAAAATTGTAGTTCAACAAAATAAACACCAAGAGACAGATACTTGAAAGGATGGAGCAAGGGGCGGGTAGTATACCAAGAGACGTAGAAGAGAATGCAGTCCGAAATTCAATGTATACCCTACAAAATTTAAGAAAAGCGAGGGATGTGGGAGTTATGAGGGATGGATGAGAATGTTGAAAGGGGTGACATTGTCCAAGTGCATTATGATCATAAACTATTTTGCTAAATGTCATAAATTGTATAAATATTTAAAGATATTAAAACTCTTTTCTAAGATTGATTTTCTTGATTTTAGCCACTGATTAGCTTGGATTGCTGGTGCGAGACGCTTGTGCATGATACATTTGTCTCTTATTGACTGTATTTACAACTTGAAACACATTATTTAACTTAATGATTCCATGAGGTAATCAAATGAGGTAAACATTTTACAATTAGGAATAGACCTAAGATCATAAACAAGCTGGATAAGAGTCCAAGTTGCTTCCTCCAAAGCTTGCCTTTCAGGTACTAGTAAGGAATCTTTATCCTGGTATGATAGGTGAGGAATGAATAGGTACACACACAGATAAAGTAATATGGAATCAAGAGAGGTACTAGACAATGAGAAATAATATACATTTTCTGGGAGATACAGATAACATACTTAAGTCATGTGTACTGATCAGGCCAAAAAAGAAATAATATTTGTTTTGTGATGTGAAGGGTGAAAGGAAAATGGCTGTCCCAAAAGATGAAAAGTCAATATCCCAAACATACAGAGCAGAAGGCCAGTGTGGGAGGATGATAGGAAACTGGGAAAAGAGATCAAATGTGAAGGAAGTGATGTTTCTGAATGCCACGTATACCTTCATGTGTATGATATGTATTTAAGTGTTAAATCCATTGAAAGACTTGAAGCAGAGGAATGATATTATGCTCACTAGAAAAGAAATCTACCAGGCTGCCAAATGCTTCACTCCAACTAGTACTCCAGGAAGTAAAAACTCAGTTTGTAGCTTCATGGTATGATGTCTGAGAGGATTAGAGGGGATTACAAAGTTTAAGGTTTCTGTCTTATATTGAATAGGTAATTTAGTGAAATTCTGTTTTCTCTTATCTGTATGATAATGGATAAGCAAGTGATGATATCTGAGATTTCAAAATGCATATTTAGCTTAAAATGCCATCGCTATTCTCTATTAGTGTGACAGTTGATGAACAGATCAGTCACCTTCCCATTGACCAGAGTTTCTATGTATTCTCTTTGAAAGGTTCTTTGTGGTTATCTAATGCTCTTTTCCCTGCATTGAGATTTTTAATTGGTTCAAATATCATGTGGTATATTTGGTGATAGGAGATTCTAGAACTACACTTTTATTTTCAATCCTGGCTCTGCCAATTATTGGGTGGAAATATTTTTGGAAGTTGCTTAAGTCTTCTGTGTCCTGGATTCCTAATATCTCATGTAGAGGTAATAATAGTATCTACCCCATGTGATTATTGTGAGGATTAAATGAATCAAAACTTATATAGCATTTGGAACAGTGCCTGGAATGCTGTAATCAACAAATAATTGCTAGCTGTGTCTGAAATTGTTGGATCAGAGCAGGGATCAGACTACTCTTAGAGGTACTCTGCCAAGACCTATTTTATCCATGCCTTTGGACTAGAAGATAAATACTCTTTTTCAAATAAAGTTGTGTGTTCATGTCAGTGGAGATTATGGATACTGAGAAAGATATTTGAAAGAATGAGAAGCAGGAAAAAACAACCATAGGTGTCTGGAAAATAGGAATATTTAAGAAAAAGAATGGGGCACTAAAGACAGTATAATGAGAAAATATCGAAAAGCAGGACAACCAAAGGAAAGCAAAGACTATGTAACAAAAGTTGAAAGGCCACCTACAGTGAAAATAAAGAAATATACAGAAAGAAAGCTAAAATTAGATCATCATTAATTGTACCAGTGGGATATTATGATGAGTTATTATGTATGAGTTATCTTTTTTCAATTGATCTTGGAGGGAATGTTGGACTAGAAATAGATTTTGGACAAGACTTTGGACACTTGATGATAATGTATTTGGGGAGACAGTTTATTAAAAAAGAAAAAAAAGCTATTAAATTTTAACTAAGCAAATATTCACTACCATTTAGGATTCCTGTCTTCCTGGGATATTTGTAAGGTGCTGTGGTGTCTTTGAACATGCTGCTGAATCTACACATTTTACTAATCTTGATCTTGTTCCTCATAATCAGGATTTAGATCAATAAAAGCCTATGCTCCCTAAACTAAAATTAAAAGTAAAAAAACAGAAGTTGGCTCATAGCCTGATGTTAAAAACCTAAATATAAATGGAAGGATTCTATAGAATTCTTTAGACAGGAAAGCAGGTAGTACATAGGAAAATGTGGCAGTTTTGAAAGGAAATTGGAATAATATGAGAAATGTGTGTATATAAAATATTTGAGAAGAGTTAGAGTACACTTTTATGATGGAAATATGCAATAGAAATGACAGAATATATATTAAATTAAAGTTACTTACATTCTTAAAGGAAGCTGTGATAATTTTCAAGTACAAAAGAAGCTGGTTAATCATAGTGCCTTGGTTTTTACCTATCTTAAGAATCTCTATGATATGACCATAAGAATTTGCCAAATTCTCTAAGCTTCAGTTTATACATCATGTCTAGACATGTTCTAAGTTTTTAGGAAATATATTGGAAGTAATATTTACTCTTTTAAAACAATTGAGGTAGAGGTGGAAGTTAGGAAAGGAATAAGGCAATCTTAAACGTTTTGACTCCTGTGTTTCTTTGGGTCTGCCTTACTTTGCTTGATATATTTTTTTCAAGTTTTCTATGTCCTTACAATACCATTCTTTCTGATAGAAGCATAGAATTCCATTGTGTATTCCACATTTTCTTGATCCATTCACTCACTGAGGGGCATCTGGGTTGATTCCATATCTTGGCTATGGTAAACAATGCTGCAATGAACAGTTGTGCCAATGGCTTTAGCGTAGCCTAGTTTGTGGTCAGTTGGATAGATGCTCAGAAGTGGGTTTGATGGGTCATAGAGAAACTCCATGATTAGTCTTTTGGGAATCTCCATAGTCCTTTCCAGAATACCTGAACAACTTTACACTCCCACCAACAGTGTAGTAGCATTCCCTTTGGCCATATCCCCACCAATGTCTGTTGTTAGTTTTCTTGATAGCAGCCATTCTAACTGGGTTGAGGTAGAAACTCAATATTGTTTTGATTTGCATTTCTTTTTTTGGCCAGAGATATTAAACATTTTTCATGTGTTTAATGGCATTCTTCTTCTGAGAAGTCTCTTGTTAAATGTTTAGCCCATTTATTAATTTGGATCTTGTTTTTTGAGGATTTTGGGGGGGTGGGTTAATAGTTTGAGCTCTAATTAAGCTAGGCCTAAAGAAACACAGTTTCACTCATTTTTGCTAACTAGAATGTGCCTAAAATATACAAGTAAACACACTGGGTGGTAAAAGAAAAAATACACTGGAACATGATAAATTATACAGATCTCTAGGCATTCACACAAAAGTAAGACCAAATGAGCATATTTTTCAGAGAGGATCACAAAGGCACAATAATTATGGGCAACCTATCATATAAAATAACATTTAACAGAATTAACTCCAGGAAATGGAAACAACAGGTTTATTTATTTTTTGTTGCTGCTTTTCTTTTCTTTCTTATTTGTATTGTTTATTCATTTATCTGAGAGAGGAAGAGGGGCACAGAAATGTTGGGACAAAGAGTACACAAATGCATTAGTGGAATATACTAGACGCTATGTTGAAAATAAGCTATAGAACTGGTGGATGGAGGTGGGAGGGAAATTGGGACTGAGGAAAGGGGTGCCATTGTTCAAAAAGAAACATTTTTTATCTGAATTATATGTAGCAATCCCTCTGTACATCACCTTTACAATAATAATAAAGAAAAAATTTTAAAGTTTACTTCTTTTTGTTGTTCTTTTTTTAAATTTTATTTTTAAGTTTTTATTATAAAACTGATGTACAGAGAGGTTACAGTTTCATACGTTAGGCATTGGATAAATTTCTTGTACTGTTTGTTACCTTGTCCCTCATACCCCCTCCCCCATCCCTCTTCCCCCCCCCCCAGGTGTTCAGTTCGCTTACACCATACAGTTTTGCAAGTATTGCTTTTGTTGTTGTTTCTCTTAATTTACCCTTTGCCTCTCAATTTTGGTATTCCCTCTCAATTTCCTAATTCTATTACCAGTATACACGGTTTCCAATATACTCAGACAAGATTACAGAGATAGTGTAGATACAATCCAAGAAGGTGATACAAGAACATCATCAACAGTATAAACTACAGATACACATGGGATGTTGAAAGTAGTTACACCTGTGATATAACAATCATTTCCATAAAATGGAGGTCATTTCACTTAGCATCATCTTATGTGATCATAAGGGTATTGCTATTGGGCTCTTGTGATCCTCTGCTGTGGCTTGCCTAATCCTGTGCTAATTATTCCCAATAAGGGAGACCATAGAGTCCATGTTTCATTGGGTCTGGCTCACTTCACTTAGTATAATTTTTTCCAAGTCCTTCCATAAAGTTTACTTCTTATACCATCTACATAGGCTTTCTATGTAGCTCAGATTGGCCTTGAACGTGGGATCTTTTTTATTCTGGTAATTGCTTCACTTCTTGTACATTAGCTTTCCAACTTGATTTTATCCCGTTTTTCAATCATTTTTTCCTATGTCATGAGTAATTAGAGTCTTATTCAAAAGCTTATCATATATGCTTGCATACTTAAATGTTTCCCCTGTGTTATTCTATAATAGTTTTTCAAAGTTTTAGGACTTATATTAAAGTTTTGATTCATTGGGATTGGTTTTTGTATAAGTTGAGAGGGAGCTGGCTTTGTTCTTTTACAAATGGCTATCCAGATTGCTCAATATCATCTGTTGAAGACTATATTTTTTTTTACCAACATATGTTTTCGGCTCTTGATCAAAAATTAAGTGGCTGTCGCTATATGTGTTTACTTCTGGATCTTCTCTTCTACTTGTCTCCATAGTTGTGTTAGTAACAATTCTGATTGTATTGCTATGGTTCTGTAAAACAATTTGAAACAATTTGCTGAGGGATTGATAGAGAATAATTAATATATTGGGTATGAATTTGATTCAGGTATATTATAGACACATGTATAAATATTACAATGAAACACATTTGTACAATTAATTTATGTTAATAAAAACACAAAAAAGAGTCATAGACTAGGCTCTTCAGTGTTCCACAACTTATATCTATTTATTTCCTCTTGGAAGTCCCTATCCAGGTTATGACAACTGTCTTCATTGTTTAAAACTCAAAGTGTAAAATCTGGCTTTATCTTGGAACTTTACTTATAAAAGTAGGAAGACTAGAAGTTAATATTCTTTTCTGAAGATGATTTTCTTTAACCAGTTGACTATGTAAATCACTGGCCCACTTGTAACTTGATGAGGATAATAGATGGGTTTAGGCTGTCATAAAAATTAAAGTCTAAAGTCTGCATCTAAATTATGAGTTGCTTGCCTGTGAGAAATTTCCTAACTGGGACTGCTTCCAAAAGCACTTCACTGTCGCTTCCTTGAATTTTCTCCACTGTTTTATTTGTTCCTTCTCCACACCTCTTCCCTAGTGTATAGAGGCACATCTGTCTGTTTTCTGCCTTATCAAGCATGCATCTACATCTGTGAGGAAAGCTCTACTTCCTCAGCTCAAAACCTGTATCTGATTGTAGTATCAAAGCTCTACTTCCTCAGTTCAAAACATACATCAGGCAAGACCAATTACTTCAAATGATTCATAGTAACAGGCAAAGGAATAGTCATCTTCTCAAAGACTTTGAACTTCTACTGCTTCAAAGGTGTAATGAAATGTGGTTTTTGAGGCGATTGTCTAAAATTGCCAAATCACCAGTTTCCAAGCTTTGAAATTTGTTACTTTTGCATAATCAGACAAAGGAAATCAGTGAGATTACCTACCAGGAAGAAAAGAGACTGAAAAGTAAATAAAGATGAGGGAAGTAGGAGGACAAAAGTATTTACACCATAGGTAAGGTTGGCTGTGATACTTCTACATAAGCAATGAGCAGGAAAAGACTAGCTAACTCTGGATAGAATTAAAATACTATATTAAACAACCATAATTTTTTCTGTTTTGACTCCTGCTCTAAAATCATCAAAAATATATTAGTTTGAAAATAGTCAGTGAATACTTTTTTAATTAAATCGAATATGCTACCTGATATTTTTGAATCCTGGCAAAGAATTTTCTCATGTTTATTTCTGTGCCTGAAGTCTCAACAGTGACCAGTAGCATTCAAAACTTTTAATGACTTCCAGCTGTTCAGAAACTCCTATAAAATGAATTTGTGTCCATACCTGATCTTACCTTTTCTCTATCAGTAAAATTAGCATTGGCTTTGCTAAATCCAATGCTTTCTGTTAGTTTATGAGATTTCTACTTGTTTAATAGCATAAAAAGCATTTTTAATTTTAAAAAGTTTAACTTCTAACATATTTAAAATGTTTACCTCTTTTACCACCTCATTTAGGTTATATATAAAGAAGAACAGCCAAGTACTAGGGGCTGTAATTCTAGCTAGTCAGCTGACATGAAGATCCTCATTGTTAGGAAGTCTGGGCAGGAAAAACTGAGACGACTGAGACTCTTATCTCCAATTAACCAACAAAAGACTAGAAATGGAGGTGTGTCTCAAATGTTAGAGTAATAGTATAGAACCAAAAAAAAAAAAAAAAAGGCTCAAGGAAAACACCAGGACCTTGGTTTGAGCCATGGACTGGCACAAAAATAAAGAAGACAGGTTGTAGTAGTTATGGATAAATCCTCTAAATCCAGACATTTGGATTCAAGTGATGGCTTACACTTACAACTTGATTTCTCTGTATCTTGGTTACTAAAAAGTTAGCATGAGGGAAGTGCAATGTTATCTACTTCAGTGGTGGCAATGAGAAAGCATTAAATCATTGACATTTATAAAGATTTTTAAACAGTGCATGAACATAAAAAGCAATATATGTGTTCTGTAAATTCTATTAAAAAGGTGAGCAATGTATAGTATCATTTAGTTTATACAACGTAATTCACTTTAATGAGTAACATAATGGTGTTGATTTTAAAATTGTCAGAAAACTTGACAGGAAAATAATTCTGAAGCTCACTGAGTCTAAGGAGAAATAGTTGTAACTCTTCTAGCTATCAGCTACTATAATCTGTACAATACTGAACAATAAAAGGTTTCACATAGCAGAGAACTCTATAGTATCCCATAGACTAAGCCTTGCTTCAAAATGTGTTTTATTTTTACATACAATGACATCCCTTTCAGAGTGAGGAGTAAAATATCCCCAATCCTTGAAAAATATACATTACATGCAATAAGCAGACTATAATAATTATGTTATATATGCACTCCTTTTAAACACCCAGCAGTTGTATATCACAAACTTAGAGAAATTTAGATTAAGTGAGAAACTTGAAGCCATTTAGTACAAGCCTTTCAGGTTTACAGAAGAATGATTCATTGTCAGTGACATAGATACCAGGTGGGTTTTCCAAGATCACACTCAATGATGGGTTTGGGCCACATCAGTGAGAAGTATAACTTTTGCAGCAGGTAGCAGTGAGTTCACCTTCCTATTCCCTCACTTTCATATTGCTGAGCTCATCTTAATCTTGATTTTTGTCTACCTTAAAAATATAATGAGACAGTATTTGTAAATGAGATAATAATCATAAAACAATTAACACACTGGTTGGCTTTTAGAAAGCTCTCCATAAAGAGTACATTCAAAGACTGCTCAGTGTGTTGTGGTTTTTGTAAATGTATTTTGATTTGCTTGGCAAATGACGATAAGAGGTGAAGCATCTTCCTCCTATTTAAGCATAGCTCAGGCCCTGTAAATAAACCTGTGGAGTCAAGTTTTATCTTGTCCACTTTGTGTTTCCCAGCTCTTGTACAGGAAATCGAGTGTATTTAATATTGATGACTCTGTATGTGTCATTTAATAGTCTCTATTGATTGGATTTCATCAGAGTGTGGGGCTTGGACAGAGCTTTGATTAGACTGCAAGGGTTCTTTGCCTTTTTCTTTTACCCGACACCATTATCAATGTACCTTCTGGTGTGATATCACTTTCATAATCAATATCTGAAAAAAGCCCTTCACACAGGCCTCTAGGAAAAGAGAGAAGGCACTGCCTCTAAGTCCCCTTATACACATACATTAAACCTCTCCAATTGTGAAAGTTTTATTGCATGTTTTAGAGCAGAAGAGAGCAGGAAAAAAGACCTGGAGGAGTCTCCAAAGAGTTCTTTTGTAATTTGCGCATCATTTTTTATTTAAAAGTGTCAGATTCTTTCTTTTAATGTTGGTTGACATTTGAGAATGGATCATTTTTATCAGTAAAATTTTACAGTTTCAATCTAGTGGGGTTTGCTTTCCTCTAGATGTAATAATAGTCTATAAATATATTATTTGAGCAAATTGATATCTTAGACTATTCTTGTCCAAATTCATTTTGTATGGATTTTACTGCTGCAAAATGTCCACTGGGCCTCCCTGACTAATCTTCCACAGAGGTAAAGTTTATTTTTCTATTTGCCAAAGTTGTTATGCCAGAAATCCACAGAGCTCATGCTCCAGATTTAAATAACATAAACTAAGTAGCATTTAGCAAAAATGTGTCTCTTTGTACAAGTTCCTGAAGTTTGCGGTGGTATTTTAATGTTGATTGGCAGCCTGGGATAAAATGTTTGTTTATGCATTTTCTAAAACATAGGACTTTTAAGGAGATATTAATTATTGGAAACTTGCTAGTCAGGCTTGCATTGAAAATTCTAGAAGTAGATGAGGCAATTTCAATACCATCAGACTATTTTAAGTACCAAATGCCTGGGGCTTTGAAGTAATATATTCTATCATAAAAATGTAAATTCCCAAGAGACCAACTTACCAGGCAGCAAGATTCTAAATGTTCTATCCTGAGATGGAAACTGTCACAAAGGAGCACAGAAAAATAGGAAAATAACTACAAATCTATCCTTCACTTTCCTTTTTTAAGCAATACTTCTTACTTTCTTCTAACTTCTTTTTCTACAGGTTTTTATTTTTTAATCTTAAATTGTGTTCATTCTTTAGTTGTACATTACTGCAAAAAAGTGGTTGAAAATGAAGGACCATGTCCCAAATCCTTTCTGTTGTACAAATAAAGTTTTATTTGAACACAGACAAATCTACTGGTTTAACTATTGTCTAGGGTTGCTTTTTCCCTATAATGAGAGAGAAACATGATGTGGCAAGGGCCATGTGAGTGACAAAGTAAAACTTTTGCTGACTGGCCCTTTATAGAAAAAGTTTATACTCCTTTACTTGGAGAAATTTTCATTTTGAGGGAAGAGGTTATATGATGGACAAGTTGGGGAAGAATTCAATTTCTGTGCAAAATGCTATGCATTCTATTGTGATATTATAATGTATTTTCTGCTATTTTCTGTTTTTATTTATTAAGTTATAAATATTTGACTGGCAAGTTTTTGTGCCCTGTTATGTAATATCCTCAATTCTCAAAGATATGATGTTGCTCAAAATATAAATCTACATAGTAACCAATTGCAAATTCCCGGTGCTATCATAAGAGCCTTTAAATGTCTCTTGATTCCATTCTACTCTTTCCTATGAAAGTGTGAATTTAATCCTGTAAAATACACACACACACACACACACACACACACACACACACATAATTATGTAACATTTTAAGGAGCTTTTATAAATTCTCATCATTATATACAATGTAGATATTCTCTGCATTTAACAGGATAAGATAGCCTCTAATATCAATTTGTCACATATTTTCAAATAAATATACACATTCTAAATCATAGACAACATAATTATAATTCCATTTTTCTTTTTCTATTGTTTTCTTGTACTGACCTTGAGCTCATGATCTTCCCACTTCATCCATTTAATTGCTAGAAATATAGATGTGTATGATAATGCCTGGTCTATGAATGCCTAACTAAAACAAAGATTGTCAACCACTTCTCTCAAATTATTTCAAAACTGCACGTTGAGATTTTTAAAAAGTATTATGTGCTGGAAATGCGACATGTCTGTTGCTTTGTTATAATCCTATGCATTCATTGTGCTTGTGCTTCTCTATTGAGCTTTGTCCTGATCTAGCTGAAGCACTTTTATTCAACACCCAAACTACTGTAAATGAAGTACAGATGAAATAGTGCACAGAATCCAGTGAACACAGCAATCAAAGGCAAGTATGTCTAGATCTTAATCTCCAGGTCTTTCTACATGTGGCTTTGACTGAAAACATGCAGATTATAAATAGTAAGTAGAAAGAAATTTCATTAGAAACTTGAAGGTGGGTGAAACTCATATTGTCTTAATAACTCAAGAATCTTTGTTCTTCTTTGCCAGTCAGTTTTTCATCAGTGTCATCAATATCTAAAGAAGCAATTTAAAATGCTTTAATTTGGCTTATGATTTCAGATAGTTCAGTCAGTACCTGGCTGCATTTGTTGCTTGAGGCCAGAATAACACAGCATCAGGAGTGTTTTAAAGGACTTTTCATCATGGTATTCTAGAAGAAACAAAAGCAGAGTAGAAGAGAGAAAAGGACAAGACCTATATGCCAGGGCATAATTCTCCTGGCCTATGTTGTCTAATTAGGTACTGCCACTTAAAATTTCACCAAATAGTAGCATCAGCCAAGAGCCAAACCTTCAATATAGAAGCATGGGAGAACTTTTGATATTCAAATCAGAGCATTAGTCCTTTGATCTCCAAAGACTCATGGATATATCAAAATGCAAAACCAATTTAGCCTATCTTTAAGACTTGCTAATCTTAGCAGTTCCACTCTTGGATAAAAGTCAAAGTCCAAATTATCTGTAAACATAACCTTTTAGCTATAAGTCTCTATAAAAATTAACTTACATATTTTTCAGATAGTATGGCAAAGTGAAACCACCTAACTATAAAATAGAAGGATAAGGAATACAAAGGAGGGATAAGCTAAAGCAAGACAAACTGTAAATCCTCTAGCTCTGTGTTCTTCATTTGGTATATTCTCACGTGACTATGAGTGCTTACCATTGGGCAGCCCTTCCTCTAAGGCTTTGCCTTCTATACACCACATGAACTCTCTGTTGGGCTTACTTCACTCTTTTCCTTCAGGTTTACTGAGCAGATGTTCCATGTTCCTCATAGATTCTATATCTGAGATCTTCATTGAGTCTTTGACTTCACCTTGACAGCTGTACATGTCACACTTTCAAATGATTGTCTTTAGGAAATTCAAGTTTTCTGGTGTACCTTGCTTGGGCAACCAAATCCCTTTTGAAATCTAAATGGATGCCAGATGTACCCCATGCCTTTTACATTATACAGACCTAAAAACAATCATGATTTGGAAGATACAGGGCCTGTCACCAGCTCCAGCTATAAAATTGTTCACTTGGACTATGTGCCATCAATGTCTGGATAGTTGAATGTGTGGGGGCATTTGAGGTACAAAAAGTGAAATCCAGGACTCCCAATTCCAGGTATAATTTTTCAAATGAGTTTACACCTTTACAATCTGGTGTTTGTGATGAGTGGAGTTCAGCTAAATCCACATGGTATCAAGCATCTTTTATATTATTCTAATTCTAATGCAATGCAATATTTGTTAGAGCACTAATTTTTTTTAAAGAAGCCATAGCCTCTCTGGCTTCAACTTTAAACATACTTATTACCTAGCAAAGTAGCACAATATTCAAAATTGTCTACTTCTCTTTTTCTCTCTGGATTCTTAGTGTAAATTTCACTAAGGGTAGTTAGTAATAACAAACTACGGCTTGGCTCCTGGATTGACTTGAACTTTCTTCTACCATATTACTTAATTACCTCTAAATTCAAATGCCCATAAAGTCTCAGGGCACAGAGAAAATATGTACATGTTCTTTGATGGAATAAAACAGTAACAGCCTCTAGTGAAATGCCTAATAGAGTCCTTTTTGATATTGGCACTTCATGAGATTATCCTTTACTGTCTTTCTTTTTGTCCTTGTGTATATTCTGAATTCTCTTCTAAATTATGCATTAAGTTTGGCTTGCAGCATTTGTGGGCTTTTCTATCTTACTTTTTCAGACTTTTGCAGATGCCTTTTCAAAAGAGTTCCAAAATCTTCTGAATCACATTGTTGAGTAGTCACAGCAGCAATTCCAATCATCTGCTATTAATGTTCTTACCTAAACTGACTTTTATCACTGTGATAAATACCTGAGAATGTATTATTTGTGCTTTAGTATTTATATAAATCTCATAAAAACCAAGATATGGTTCAAAAATTGAGCTACCTGAATGAAAATCAAGTTGGAAAATTAGAAGAATGAATAGAGCTGTTGAGTAAACATTGTAAAATGTGACTAGCAGTGACTCATCCCTCTGGTAACAAGCACAGTGACTTGAATACAAAAGACATTTAGTGCTTGGTATACAGATGAACCAAGGGTTACATAAGTCATACAGTGACCTACGTTTCTTAGCAGAAGATGCCATTTCCATAGCAGTCTGCGTGGATTTGGTTACTTGTATGTTAGTCATTTCACTTTTTCCCTTAGTTACTGTTTTCTCCAGACCCTGGATCAATCTAGTAAAAAAAAAAAATGTCCTTATACACTATAATAATGCTAGACTTTAGGCTTGACATTTTCTCAACTTCATCTACTTTCTGTGAGTACCTCTGAGCAAGCATCTGGCACCTAATAGGAACTCAATAAATGTTGATTGAATAAGTGGCCGGGTACCAGCTGTAGTATAATTCTACATACACACCATATGAGAGCTACAAAGGTTTGGGGATTTCTGTGTTCCCTCTGAAGTCTATGCTTTCACTCAGACATGGACAGGAGTCATTAGTCTGTGGTGCACAGCCCTCTTGATTTTTTATGGAGGCAAATGATCTGTTCAGGAAAATCAGCACAGATTTGTACTGAGCAAATGAATCTTAGGCATCGGAGGGCAACTTTATAAAGGGATCGTTTATTTGTAAAGGAGAAAATAAAGAATAAAAATTGTACTCAAATATATTAACTAAATATTCATAAAGGAATCAAAATTCTTGGAGGAGATATGAAAGCTGTACATCTGGAATTAGTATGGGGTTAAAGAAAAGCATTTATCTTTGCTGATGAGCTGAAGAAAAATGAGGAATACATAGTATGTTGTGTGAAGTCCTTATTCAATCCCGAATTGGCACTCACAAGAAAGGTAGGATTTGTCTGCTTCTTTGAACATTGGTTCAAATCCTTCATCTTCATTACGCTGTGAACCATTAAGCTATTTTATGGCAGGAGAGAAGTTCAAGTGCAGCATGAGTTGCCAAAAGGATTATGAAGTTCATTTTGATTGATCAATAATTAACTGTACCTTGTGAAATTACAGGCTTGACTAACTGTGGAACGTTTTGTAGTGAGCAGCTCAGGCTGCCAGAAAGAACAGAGAAGACTGAAGAAAAAGCAATAGAAACTGAAACATCTGTCTGCTTTATGTGGCAAGATCTGGTCCCCAAGATCTCATGGCTTCCTTATCTATCTAAAGTACAAAGAGCATAAAGTATGATTGGATTGATATGAAACACTACAGAAGATGTTTGCATACAATTATTGTAGCACTTTTTTGAAGCTCAGGGATAAAACATTTCCAATTATTCATCAAGCTCTTGGAACTTAGAGGCCCCTATAATAGGGATTTAGCAGAACAACAAATAGCAAGCAAGCAGATAGATGAAAGAAAGGAATGTGGAGGGATTATTACCATAAAAAAGTGACTATTAGATGGAATTATACAACATGGGGAATCAGAGACACAGAGATAGAAATAATGCTAATTGATAAATACATATCTGTTTGGCATAGATTTGAATTATCTCATGCCTGTGTAATGGATATTATTCTTAATTTCTTTTGATCATTTATACAGATTATATAGAAAATTAAATGCTAGATATGTATACAAAAATGCCTATTCATATGAGTGGCTAGGATATACACCTATAATGACATGTTGAATTATTTCAGTAACTCTCTTAGAAGATGTCAATATCTATTGAGAGTTCCAAATTTTAAATAACTAAGATGACATACCTTTGAATGACGTTTGACAGCATACAAAATACACAATGGATTTTATCACTTATTTATGGCTATGACCTTCCTACTTGTACACATGTTTTGAGCAGTGTTTAAAATAGATATCTCTGCATATATTTTAGATATTAGGCCTTTTTCCATTGTATGGCTGGTAAAAATCTTTTCCCAATCTGTGGGCTTTCTGTTTATCTTACGAGCTATGTCCTTTTTCCCTGCAGAAGCTCTGCAGTATGATGCAGTCCCATTTGTCCATCCTTTCTTATATTTGTATCATTTCTGGTTCTTTGTTAAGGAAGTTCCGTCCTGTGCCAAGGAGCCCAAGTGTTTCACCTGCTCTTTCTTTTAGTGTTTTCAAGATATCTATTTTAATTTCGAGGTCTTTGATCCATTTGGAATTGATTTTGGTGCGTAAAAAAATTACATTCCTCCAAAACAAAATCGTAAAGAACCAATAGCCCAATCAACAAGTGGGATAAAGACTTAAAAATAGATTTCTCTGATGAGGATATGAGAATGGCCAAGAGAAATATGAAAAAGTGCTCTGCATTAATGGCCATAAAAGAAATGCAAATCAAAACAACATTGAGATTCCATCTCACCCCAGTAAGAAGGTTCTATATCAAGAAAACTAACAATAACAAATGTTAGAGGGGATGTAGCCAAAAGGAAACCCTGCTTCATTGTTGGTGGGAATGTAAACTGGTTCAGCCACTCTGGAAAGTGGTATGGAGATTCCTCAGAAAGCTAAACATAGAGCTACCCTATGACCCAGCAGCCCCACTTTTAGGCATCTACCCAAAAGACTACAAACAAGAACACATTAAAGCCACCAGCACAACAATGTTCATCACAGCACAATTTGTTACAGCTAGAATCTGGAACCAACCCAGATGCCCCTCAGTAAACTAATGGATTAAGAAAATGTGGTAAATATACACAATGGAATTTTATGCCTCCATCAGAAAGAATGACATTGCCCCATTCATAAGAAAATGGAAAGACTTGGAAAAAATTATACTAAGTGAAGTGAGCCAGACCCAAAGAAACATGGACTCTATGGTCTCCCTCATAGGAAAAAATTAGCACAGGTTTAGGCTAGTCACAGCAGAGGATTACAAGAGCCCAATAGCTATACCCTTATGAACACATAAGATGATGCTAAGTGAAATGAACTCCATGTTATGGAAACAAGTGGTATATCACTGTTGTAATTACTTTCAACATGTGATGTGAAACCATAGTTTCTACTGTTGATGATCCTCTTGTATCCCTTTCCTGTGGTTGTACCTGGACCATCTCTGTATCTTATCTGAGTACACTGGAAACTGTGTATACTGGTATTAGAACTAGGAAACTGAAAGGGAATATCAAAATCGAGAGACACGGGATAAAAATACAAATGACTACAAAAGCAATACTTGCAAAACTGTTTGGTGTAAATCAACTGAACAACTAACACGGAGAGGGAAAGGGGGAGGGGGGTGGGGTCATGAGGGAGGAGGTAACAAACAGTACAAGAAATGTATCGAATGCCTAATGCATGAAACTGTAACCTCTCTGTACATCAGTTTGACAATAAAAATTTAAAAATAAATAAAAAATAAATAAAATAGTTATCTCAAATCTTAAACAAAGCAGGACACTATTTTTTGCTTCTGTTCTGTAATTTCTCAGCATCCATTTCCTGCTTTGGAAGTGCAGCTTAAAGTTAAAATATCCATAGATAATAACAATTACAACACAAATAGGCTTTAAAACTTGCATTTTCAGATTTGTAGGTCCTGGGTGGTCTCAGAATCAAAGACAAAATTTCTTTGTAGACACAAATAGTCAATTTTCCTTTGACAGTATTCTTCAGGACACAGAACGGATTATACTTAAATAATCGATGGTGCCTTTGACAGAAAATATATTTCTTTTTGTAATAAAAGAAGACATTTCTTTGAACACCTGAACATATAACTGTAATATCTATGTACATCAACTTTACAATAACTATCTATATATTGAAAATAAAATAATTAAAATCACAAAAAGAAGAATAAGTGAGGCAGACCAAAACCTTCTGAATCTGAACTATTTCACCCAGGAACCCAAACTACTAAATCAGTTGGCCAAAACTTTACTAAACTAAGCTTTACTAATCTTTAATACAAGTACTAAGACTATTGGAAGAAAAGAATACACCTTAAGAAAATTGTAACAAACAATTCCTAATTAAATGAAAAATTGGATCATAAAATTTCTACTATTCTATTTTTTTTCAAAAATTTTTTTATCAAACTGATGTACAGAGAGGTTACAGTTTCATACGTTAGGCATTGAATACATTTCTTATACTGTTCGTTACCTTGTCCCTCATAACCCCCTCCCTCCTCCCCCTTTCCCTTTCCCCCCCTGAGGTGTTCAGTTCAGTTTCACCAAACAGTTTTGCAAGTATTGATTTTGTAGTTGTCTTTTTTTACCCTGTGTCTCTCAATTTTGGTATTCCCTTTCAATTTCCTACTTCTAATACCAGTATACACGGTTTCCAATATACTCAGATAAGATTACAGAGATAGTGTAGGTACAACCACTGGAAGGTGATACAAGAACATCATCAATAATAGAAGCTACAGATACAGATGGGATGTTGAAAGTATTTATAACTGTGATATAACAATCATTTCCATAACATGGAATTCGTTTCACTTAGCATCATCTTATGTGTTCATAAGGGTATAGCTATTGGGCTCTTGTGATGCTCTGCTATGACTTGCCTAAACCTGTAGTAATTATTCCCAATAAGGGAGACCATAGAGTCCATGTTTCTTTGGGTCTGGCTCACTTCACTTAGTATAATTTTTTCCAAGTCCTTCCATTTCCTTACAAATGGGGCAATGCCATTCTTTCTGATAGAGGCATAAAATTCCATTGTGTATATGTACCACATTTTCCTGATCCATTCGTCTACTGAGGGACATTGGTTCCAGATTCTAGCTATGACAAATTGTGCTGCCATGAACATTGTTGTGCTGGTGGCATTACTGTGATTTTGTTTGTGGTCTTTTGGATAGATACCCAAAAGTGGGGCTGCTGGGTCATAGGGGAGTTCTATATTTAGCCTTCTGAGGAATCTCCATACTGCTTGCCAGAGTGGCTGAACCAGTTTACTATTCTAATTTGTAAGAATTTACCACTTTGAATATCCCTCTGTGATGAAGGTGCTGAGAAGCTCAAAAGTCTATTTTGTCCTCAGCTCTGTTTATCTGGAATCTTCATAAGGATGGCAAAGAATTTGAGGTTTTATTTGATATGGCTTTAATACACTTTCTTTAATATACTTTTATTAATTTTATACTTTTATTAATTTTTATTAATTTAACTTTCTTTAATATACTTTTATTTATTATTCACATCTCTAGTTTGAGTCAAGCATAGAACACTTGTTTGAAAACGCAAGCTTCCACATGTCCTGACAGCATAATCAAGCAAATCAGTTTCGGAATATGGAAATGTTGTGCTTATATTTATAAATTAAGTTTTTTTTTGTAAATAATGTAACATTGAAATATATGAATTCAAGAAGTCCACATTATTGTACAGGAACTATCTTGGTCTGTTGATGGGAGCAAATGAAAAGCAAGTATACTAGTACTCTCGTAAAACTAGGATCAATACAACATCAGATATGACAAGAAATATAAGTCTATGAGTTAGGATACTTGGGGTTTTTTTGGAGCAGAAAGAACATTTAAAGAAAGGTCAGAGAAATACAAAGAAAAATTATCTACTCATTTTCTCTGCATAGCTCTCCTGATATTGGGAAGAAGAAAATATTTCAGTTTTATACTGATCTTCTTACGGCATTTGGAAGCTATTTATTTATATTACACCAAAATAAATACCACAATAAAGTTTTTGTTCAGGATGATTTAAAGTAAATATTTTATAACTGGAATTTAAAGTTACATTTGTGACTGCAAATAATTCTTAGGAAATGAATATTTCCCTGTTTTGCTTTCATACTAAACAAATTTGCATCAGGTTACTTTAAAATGTAATAAAGCTTGTGTTCATAGTGACAGTCAATAACATGGCAGCATGATAATCAATTGCTATTTGTAGCAGCAGGTCTAGCAGTAGGGGCAGAGCAGTGCAAATTACCCTCACTGTGTGCTGTCATGTATGCAGCCAGCCTGTAGAATCCACAACAAATGGGACCTAATGCCATAGAACATGATAGTACTTAGTCATACCTGCACAATACAAAAGCAGTGCATGCCAGCAACAAATATAGCAAGGAAGTCAATATGAATCTACAATATTGGTGTATAGATAAAAATAAATTAATCTATCAATGACATCTGCTCTCAAGATTGCAAGCTAAGTGCTCATATTTTATTTTTTCAACGGAATATATATATTCGATATAGAATGTATATTCTCTCTATATATATAGAGAATATACATTCTATATCGAATATATATATGGAATATATATTCTTAGAGAATATATATTCTCTAAGGAATACACACACACACACACACACACACACACACACACACACATCCCAGTCCTGGGGCTTGAACTCAGGGCCTGGGTACTATACCTGAGTTTCTTTTGCTCAAGGCTAGCACTTAGCCTTAGCACTGAACCACTTGTGGCCTTTTCTGTTTATGTGGTACTGAGGAATTGAACCCAGAGCTTCATGCAAGTGAGGCAAGCACTCTACCACTAAGCCAAATTCCCAGCCCCTTAATATATATACGGTGGATTACAAGTGTCTAGGTATTTACAAAATGGTTGGATGGCTTTTTAGTGAACATTAGGCATGTTTGTGCTGTACTTCACACTAGTGTTGCAGAGAGATGTTTGTAAGACCAGATATGGAGCATAAATTACTCATGGTAGCCACTCCTAATGACCAAGTGAAATAATAATTTGTTTTATATACAAGTAAATAATCCAAAGAAAATGGGTTCCTGTTTACCAGTAATAATGATTGAGAAATTCTTCTAATTTTTTTTTATTTTTTATATTTAATTTCAAGGCAGAACGAAGAACTCTAGAGGAGTCTTAAATCTGTAAACAAACCAAGTAATGATTTTGAACTTGGCCCTATTGGATTGTAAACTTTGTTCTTTGAATGAATTAGGTCAAACTTATTTCTCTTTTCAGACAGGCAACAGGAAATAGCAAACAAATGCACTCATTCAAATTCACACATGCCTGTGTTTGTAGGAAGTAATACAATATTGAGTAAATTGACAGCATACTAATTCCACCATTTGTAAAACTCCCAGTAGTTGCATAGGTGGAGAAGTATATTCAATCATCCAGGAGAAAAAAATTTCAAATGTTACCTTGAAAACGATCAGGATTGGCTATCTGATTTACTGTACTCTGTATAAAATGAATCAGGGACCATTTGCTCAAATTCAGTACTTATATAAAAATGGTAGCAAGAGAATCTCAGGCTAAGGCTGGAACCCTTCTAGGTATAGATTATAAATCCACGAAGCCAACTCTCAATAGGATAATTTATTTCCTACTCTTCAGCTTCACACTAACACTGGCTTAGCTTGGTTTATATTATTTAATCAACACTTGAAAAATTGGTTTCTAAAACAAAATTTACAGAATGATTCAGGGTGAATTCTGCCTCGAGATATATTTTGATTAATTTGATGCTAACACTTCTGGGTCATGACTTACTGGTCTTTAATCTTTATGGATAATTATTGCTCTAATTTTATAGTTCTGTTTGTTCTTGTTGATCTACAATGTGGTTTTGTTTCCCTTTACTGACTTTGCCCTTTGGACATTTGAAGTCATCATCCATTAAAAAAAAAAAAAAAAAAAGAAAGGCAAAAAATACCATCATCTCAAGTTCCAAAAAGCAGCACGGATAATTACAAAATATACAGATAAAATTATATGGACATTAAGAAAATATTTTCTAAAACAGAAATAATTTGATGGCATTGTTGCACTGTCTATTCTATAAGCCATTCTCTCAGGAAATGATACCTTGAAATTGTTAAAGAACTGCTGTGACCAAATATAATACTGTGCTGTTTAAGATAAAAAAAATCACGTACCCATCTGTTGACTCATTTTCAATTCTGAAGTCACATTGAAAGTAACTAATAAGCACCAATGCCTGAAATGGAGAGAAAGGGAACACTTATATTCAGTGAAAAAAGAAATAGAACTGGAGGGGTGGCTCAAGTGACAGAGTACCAAAGGGGAGCAAAAAAGTCCAGTAGTTAGAACATGAGGCTCTGAGTTCAAGCCCCAGTACATATACACACAAAACTAAAGTGATCTTCAGAAATAAACTGTAAGCAGTGAAAAAAATATACTACTATTTTCCCAAGTGTAATGAATTGATCGAATACACTAAGACATTGACTTTTCACAAATACAACAATTTTTCTTCTTTGTTATTTATCCTGGTGAAAAAATTTCAATTTTCCAAAAGAGACCAAAGATCTGTAAAAGAATACACCTAAGATGTAAGAAACATTTCTATTAAATATGACAGTGCTCTGAGTTCAATATTGTGATTTCTGTATTGATAGTGCAAGTTATTAATGGCTTAAAAGTGTTACTTTTTTAACTCCATCACAAGTAGATTCCAACTGAAAAGTCAACATGCATTTTTCACTGCCTTTTTCTTCTTCCTTCTGAGGGGAGGGAGCTGGTATTGTGCCATCAAATCTGAAACTTGCATTTTTCCTGAGTCTTTTGTCCATGGTTGGTGCTCTACCACTTGAGCAATGCATGTACTTCTAGCTTTTGGTTATTTACTTGGAGAGAAGGATTGCTGAATTTGTCTTTATGATATGGGGGTGCATCACAAATTTCAAATCTCAACCACTTAAGTAGCTAGGATGGCAGGTATGAGCTTCTATTACCCATCTGCTCTCCTTACTTAGTTAATTTTTTCCTATATGGATCTTCTTTTGTAACTGATATGTTCCCTTTCACATTTTTCTGTAGTATTCACAGTGACACTTGAGTAAGAAAGCTGGTTTATGAAAGCGTAAATAAACTTGGCCTTGCCAAGAATGCAATTGCACTAAATGAAAATGTGTATTGCACATATTGTTTAATTATGTGGGATTGACTGGAATCAAATGGTGGCTCATGAAATCCTGTGGTTGACAAACCTGCAAAAAAAATGCATATAAAGATCTGTATCAGTGCTCCAAGCCCTATTCTTTCTTTTGTGTCTCACTGTCTCTTGTAGGCTGTGTACTTGACAGCTTTTGTGTATAAAAGCCTCTCTACATTAAAACCTTATGAATAATTGATAAGGTTTAACTAGTCATATTAACCAGTCATCAGTTTTGTTGGGGGAAAAGTTGCAGAAATAGGAATTGAATAAAAAATAGATTAGCCTTCCTCGATGACTCCAAGAACTAAATTAAACCTGGATATACTTTTAAATTATTGTCTATTTTCGAAGAAGCCCATACCATATAAATTCATCAATATGGATTTTAACTGCCTTTATTAAGGAATCAAATATACTATTTAGACTGAATGTACTCGCTTGAAATTATTAATCATGAAAAGTATAAAGTTTATAGTATAATTATTCATTATACTTTGTAGAGATAAGTGTAAGTATTTGAAAAAAAATATTTAACAAATACTTGTAAAAGGTCAGTATACATAAACTATAAACAATAAAGTTGCCCTTTCTTCAGTTTTCTTACAGTGAAATAAAATGCCTATGTAATATTTCTCAGCCCCAAATTTATAATATCATTTCATTCCCCAAGTCTTCTGGATTCCTGTTGCACAGAGCATTGAAGGTAATGCATGCAGAGACAAACAGACTCACATTCAGGTCTACTAAATTATAGATGCAAATATCAGTCTCATATATTTCTACTTTATGTATGCTGTTCTTTCTTGGTATGCACTTAAAAATAATATGCAAGCTACATATTACAATGACCTTGTCAATTAACTAATTTTACAATGCATAATCTGTCACAAACTTTCCTAGTAGTATAAATACTAGTTTTTATTTGTTCATGCCCTTCAAGATTTTGCAAATTAAAATGTGAAATAAATAACAGTATATTTACTCCACCAATCATTGGTAATCATACTCCTCATAAATAGAGGAATGAAAGAGGAACTCTGGGAAAGCCCATTCATTTTATTCAGCATGTATATTTTAAAAAGTGAATCAAGATTTTTTATTAAAATAGGTCACATTGAATGTTTGCTTTCATTGCTGACAGTATGCTCATGACTCTTCATTTCCAAAAACATTGTGAAAAATTTTAATTATCTGAATGGTAAGAAATGCATTAGCACTCCCTTTCCCTGCATTTGGTTTTTGACTTTGTCACATGGGGAGGTATGTCCTTATGGTAAGATTTGATGGAATAGAAATAAGTAAAAATAAAAAGAGTAGGTATAATCATGAATGTTTAACTGAATAACATGTGCTCAACTTGCTTTTGACTAAAGAGAAGAAATGAAACATCATTTATTACTATTGCATTATTTAAGTTACTCATTGTAAGAATTTTTAGAGGGCTGGGGATATGGCCTAGTGGCAAGAGTGCTTGCCTCGTATACATGAGGACATGGGTTCGATTCCCCAGCACCACATATACAGAAAATGGCCAGAAGTGGTGCTGTGGCTCAAGTGGCAGAGTGCTAGCCTTGAGCAAGAAGAAGCCAGGGACAGTGCTCAGGCCCTGAGTACAAGCCCCAGGACTGGCAAAAAAAACAAAAAAAAAAAAAGAATTTTTAGAAATAGAAAATACCATAAAATTATGTCACATTCTCCTATTGTGCATTATGATAGAAACAGGTTAAAATATAAGATATTGAGGAGAGGAAACCTGAAGTGAGGAGAGCTGATGTTAGTGGCAAGAGATTAAGAATAGTAAATCAGGGACTAGACATCCAGGGAAGGAAAATTCCACTATTGTTGAAACCATGTTTCAAAAGAACTGACATTTTCCATATTAGGAAGTTGGGATCCAAGATGCAATGTTCAGTCCTAACCCCAGGATTGAAGACGGTTACAATTCTTGCTGTCACAAAAGTACATTGGTGGTGACAAAAATGGTAGTCCCCAAATAGTTTTTTAACTTGTTTAATATGCCTGCTCATTATCCTACTGAATTTGTCCCAACAACTATTGTGCCATAGCCTGGCAAATAATAGACAACAAACAAAACTTTCATCAGCACACGAGAAAACCAGAAGTGCTACTAACACAGTCTTTTGTTTATTGTCATTCATTGAAACAGCTAAAACTTAAAAAAATCAGCAATGCTTTAAAATCTATTCATACCAATATTCATTTTCAGTTCAATTTTTAGCATGAAATACTAATACATAAAGTTTATATTTGGCAACAAAAAAAGCAAAGTAGGACAGGTAATTTTTCAACAACTTTTATTTTGGATGTAGGTAATAATTTTATTACTCACAGGTTTAACTCCTTACATAATTTGTAACTAACAAATAATGAGGGATTCTTGCTCTTACCATTCACTACAAAAGCATATTTAACATTGTCTTTCATCAAAATGGAGTCCATTTTGTTTATGAAATATGACTACTTAAAATCATAATTCTATTAACATCTGCAAAGTTTTGGAAGAGTCTGGTGTTTTATCCATTTTCATGTAAGTGATGATGTGATCCCAATAGTTAACAATCGTATAAATGATCCATGCACAGAAATTAGAATATTAAAATATATACTATACCTTCTCTAAATAGAAATTACTTTTCTATTAATAAGCAATTTAATAAGCTATTTAATAAGCAATGAAAACTATCAAATATGCCTTTGTTTGGGAAAACTAACTTCCACGCAATATAAATATGGAAAATAGTACACAACTCTGTGTGAAAAGGAACTAAGTGACATTTTGTGAGTTATTGTAACCACTAAAATCTTTACTTATTAGTACTAAAAACTTTTCAAAAAACAACTATATAAAACTTATAAAAAGATTGGCTATCAATTCTACCACTAGAAGAGTTATTTCATTTCTTGAAGACATTATTGAGCTATTTTACAGCACTTAGGATTCATCAAAGGGTAGCATTTATAATATGAGAAAATGGCCTTCGATAATAGCCCTTCCCTTAAAATGGTGATGATTGCCAAGGACCTAATATGATTTGGTAAAAAGTGCCTTATGTACTTCAATCAAGAACTGATTTAATCTCATTACAAAAACCATAATGGTTTTATTGAACTCCTATCTAGTCTCTATTGGTCTAGTCATATGGATGGAAAATTACTTCCTCTTTTTGTTCTTTTTAACTTAAGATATTTCCGAAAAGGAAATTAAACTTAAAATTATCGGGATAATGTTGCAGTAGATACTAACAACAAGAAAACTTTGAAGTAAAGGAATTTGAAAAAATGCCACTGAAGCTTTCATGATCAAATGATTTGTACAAGTTATAATGGGTTCACCATTTTGGGAAAGATAAAAAAAATGATATTTGCTCTATATTTTCCTTGAAATTGACTTCAGGCCACCCCTTCTCTTTGCACACAATAGTGTAGTTCAAAAATACACTCTTGTCCTAAATCAGTTGAACCAAAGTATTTGAGAGGTTTGTAAACTAAAATATGCAAAATCGATCATATTTCTGCATATTTGAATCTCAAACTGAAAATAGCTACAATTACTGAAAGGTATTTATGATGTTTATGGAGTTAAAACATTTAGGAAGTAAAATATAACTCTATTGTTGTAGTTAAACACCAAGGAAGGTGAAATGTGACCTTTCCTTTAGAAAGTGTCCCTTAGTTATCAATTATGAAATTAGAGATGCTGGAACGATTTCAGGATAATAGAAGAGATCTGGTAGGATTAGTGGTCTCTCTGAACATGCTTAATAAGTCCTAGGAGTGTCTGAACAATCTTCAAATATCTTTCCCCCAACCTGCCCAGCATCTAGAAAAAAGCTGACTCATATGACAGAGAAAACATATTTCTAGAAGAGGAATCAATTAAAACGTGCAAATAAAATTGCCTCTATCTAAAGCCTGTTTTTTCCTGTTGAAGGCTTTATGGTAGTTCTGACATTATGATTTTAGCCTGGTGCAGCAATATTTTTTTAAATAGTATTTTTTAGATATAGACTTCAGAGTAAGCAAAAGTACCAAATTCAAAAATGTTAGAGTATTTTCCAAAGCAGTTCATAAATGTGAATTATTTGAGTCACCTGAATCAATATGGACTACCTGATTACACCTCAAGGCTATGTTATAAAAAAAAAGTTTCCTATGTGAGAAGAATACAGATGAACTCTGAATAGTTTGAACCATAAACAAGAACATGTCTCACACAAGCTCTCTAGTCATGTCCCGCCTAGCATCCCTAGCTCCAGATGTTCACATGATCTTGTAATGTGCTGTCCCTGGTGACTCACTTTTAACAAAAATAATGCTGAAAAATATTTCTTGCAAGTCTAAATATGTGATTCCTGAGAAATTATATGACTGTCCTCTAATTCCTAAGAAATAAGAGCTTATGATTACACAAAATCCTGTTAAAAAACGTTCATATTAGTTTTTCATCATTATCAGAAACTGGAATAAGTTTCTCTCATTAGATGGCTGATTGAACAAAGTGACATACACCTGCCTTGGGTGGGGCACTACTTACATTACAAAAGAAATTGCTATTGATTCTTATATCTTGGATGCATCTGCACAAAACTATTTTGAACAATGTATGCTCTATGATTCCATGTCTGCAATATTTTGTATGAGAAATGATAGAATTAGAAAATGGATGGATGATTGCCAGGGGTTAGTGTGGATTGTGCAGGAGTATTTAGGTGATGTAGGGTTTTTGTAGGTTGTACCATGTTAATATAGGTTGTATGGTGCTAGTTTAGGTTTTCTAGGGACAATGTAGTTTGTACCAGGTGAGTGTAGGTTGTATAGGGTCAATGTTTGCTATATAGGGCCAGTCAAGGTTTAGAGAGCTAAGGTAGGGAGCCACCTGTCAAGTTATGATAAGCTCTGTACCATAGCAGATACATCATAGACAAATAAACAACAGCCAGAAAAACCAGATTTCCATGAACTACTGTGTGAATGACCATAGAAATGATGTCCTTGGAAGCCTACTGATGGCCATTTCTCAGCTTGAGAGCCTTCTTCCAGATAGCTTTGAGATGGCTACAGTCCATGCCAGCACCTTGAATGCACTTTCAATAAAGATTGGCCCAAGTAACACATCTGAGACAGTTCTGTATTTTTTGAATTATAGAATCTAAACAAAAAAGTACAAAAAGAAACAGGTAAGCAAACATTAACTGGCTTAAATTTTTCACTATTTTAAGGAAGACCAAGGCCATTCTATATCCTGGTTCTGTTTTGTCCTGTTGCATTAAAAATATCATTCATATTGTCCCCCAAATCCTAGAGGAGGACAGAGCCTTTCAAAAATGGAGATGCTTTGGGTCAGAAAATGAAATGATCTGAGATTCCTTCCTCTGCATCTTTATCAGGGAGTAGAGTTTGTTATTAGTTTTGTTTTCCAGAAGTCCATATGCAGTGAAGGAACTAGAATAATGAAAGTTGTTCCTAGGGATGCGGAGATTTCCTTCCATGGCAAAGGGCATGCTAAAGCCTTCTGTCAGATGAATCTTGGTGGAGATGAACCTTTCCCTTGGTGGTTTGACAGAAAAGATACTGTAAAATTTCTAGGTTGTAATTCAATATGGGATGACATCATTATGATTAAATATATCTACTTCACATTTCCTAGAA
Source organism: Perognathus longimembris pacificus (assembly GCF_023159225.1). NCBI lineage: Eukaryota > Metazoa > Chordata > Mammalia > Rodentia > Heteromyidae > Perognathus > Perognathus longimembris. The sequence goes on along the minus strand of NC_063164.1, from coordinate 74,576,317 downwards.
TCTAAAACCCAGCACCATCTTACCTTTGCTAAATATTTTCTGTGTAAATATACAAATTTTCTATTTAATTCCTTCAAGTTATAAAAGTTATACTCATTCACTGAAATCATGCTATAAGATGATCTCTGATTTGTAATACTTAATTCTTTCACTTTTGAAGCAGGTGATGGATGAGAAGATACATTTAATAATGTAATTTAAGCAGACTTTTTATTTTGACCAGTAAATATAGGATTAGAATTGAGGATGTCATGTTTTTCAAATATGACAAAGTATATTAAATCCCCTTCAAAATATGTAGTTTGATCTTCCTATGCAACAGAAATCCATAGTGTCCTATAATCTTGTAGATTTCTTGTAAAAAATAATATGCAATTGTCAGAAACAAATTGTGTGCCTATAGAAATTTCTCAATTTTTATATCCATTTATTTATAAACATTTGAAAATGCTCTTTTCTCCCTATTTTCTCTTTGTAGGCCAATTGCACACGGATCACTTACAAATGTACTTGAGTGTTTAGTGACCAGAAAATTTACAACTGCTACTGCTGCCAGTGAAACAAAGTGTGCAGACAGATTGAAGGGGATACTACAGGCAAAAATAAGCCATCATTAGTTACCCCTGCTAATGCTGCAGAAAACTGAAATACTTGCCTCACTGAGAATTGAAAATTGTTTTTAAAGTTTATTTGGAACAATCTCATCCCATATAGACAGACAGATAGACAGATAGATAGAAAGACAGATAGTTAGACTGATATATTTCAATAGCTAGTTAAATCAATCAATACTGGTACAGAGTGCTGTTACATTTTCAATAATACTTAAAATTAATTTATAATCAATAGATGTAAAAATATTTTTAAAATCAAACTTCATCTATATTTGACTACACATATTGAATCTTATGTAATAGCAGATATTTTAGGATGAAAATTCTGAAATTGATTAGTTCTTTTCAACAAATTTTACTAAATATAATTATCATATTGATATTTGAGAGTTACTGTTGAAAATTATTTGACTATTAATATCATGTCCTTACTAAGTCTCACTAAATAATTAGTCAATTGGTGCTATTTGAAGACTGATTCTATTTAAAATGATAAAAATTAAATGAATTTAAGATTCAATTGGAAAATGTGTTAATTGAACAGGTGCTATGATCAAAGGCTCTATTTTATGTGTCTTTGAGAATAAGGAGATAAAGGAGAGGAATTATATTCAGTGAAGAAGGTTTACATTATATTTATATACATATATATCAGTTACAAAACCATCAGAATGTTCTGAAAGTTCTGGTACACATAATACGTTAACAAAATAATTCTATTGTTCATACCTTTGTTTTCTATGTTACATTGATTTCAGTATTGGTCAGGTAATAACCGTTCTTTCTCTGAGCTCATTGCTTCTGCATATTTCAGAAAGACTGAATGACAGGATGATAATTTAAAGGAAAATGAATGTCTTTAAACAGTATTTTTATGTGTGCTCTCTTAGTGTTTCGAAGGAAAGTTTGCGTGGATACTACAGTTGATTCCTCTCGTATATTTCTTTTGTTTCCTCTTTTGCCAGTGATGACTATATGGTATTACTTCTATTTTCAGTTTTTATGCTTACAGATGACCTTACTGTCGATATCTCTGTCAAGTACATTTGCTGAACACCTGTTATAAAATGCTACAGGCTTCCATGCACATGTAACACCATATTGGAGTGATCCAGTTCATTTGACATAATGCAAATAGGTAGAATACATCTTGCCTAACATACTTAAGTGGCATTATATTTTGATCAAGGGATATTATGGGAAGATTTTTGGATGACATAATTTAAAAGATTCTTTCAAAGTGCTTATTATTAAAACCATCCAACCAAAGACATTCCATTCAAAAACATGCCTTTCTTCATTAAAGCTAATGCTGAGACATATGACAAAAGTTGTGTAATTAAATTAGATTTTTCACAAAGCCATTACATGTGTATCCACAAGTAGTATTGAGTAGGCATATTATTTTTAAGGTATATGAGTGTTTATTTGCCTTTAAATATTTCTGTACAATTTGGAAAATATTTTATATCGATTAAAATGTGCAAATGAAAGATATTTTGTTGAAATTTTTATCTGTGAAATATGTCTTTGCATATTGAAGGACTATGAAACATTTAGCATTTGACTTGATAAAAACTTCTCTATATCATTGATTTCTTATTATGTTAGTATAAGTATGATGATTATTAATGATTAAGATTAATTAAAAGACTATTATGTACCTACTATGTGAAATATTGTACTTGGCTTGTTTGTCTAAGATTGAATAAGCCCACTCCTAAGTCAAAAAAATTGTAGGGCTGGGAATATGGCCTAGTGGCAAAGTGCTTGCCTTGTATACATGAAGCCCGGGGTTTGATTCCAAAGCACCACATATATAGAAAATGGTCAGAAATGGCACTGTGGCTCAAGTGGCAAAGTGCTAGCCTTGAGCAAAAAGAAGCCAGGGACAGTGCTCAGGCCCTGAGTCCAAGGCCCAGGACTGGCAAAAAAAAAAAAAAAAATTGTAGCACACACATGTACGCCCCTTCTAACAAAACTTTTCTAATTTGAAAATGTAAATTGGTGGCCATAAGGAGGACATTGCTTTATTAGAATAAAGAAGTTAAAGCCAAAAACTGAAAAAAATGCTGAACATTTTTTATGACATAGTATTAGATCACTTTTCTATAAGAGCAATGAAAGGAGGCAATTGAAATTTTCAGGAGTCTAGCAGGAGATTCAGAAAACATTAAGCCCTGTCCAAGGGATGAATAGTGCAAATTAGATTGGTAGACACACCAATGTCTATTTTGCTGCAAGCCACTAGGGTAAATGTTTAACAGTATTCCTTTAGATACTGTCATAAACAATGTTGTATAACTTCTGTGTTTTGTGTAAAAAAATGACTTTTTTTATTCCATTTTGGCATACTATCATCCTGTATAGTATATGCTTGATATATACATATATATATATTATATATGGATATATAACTTTTTTCTTTTATTGTATTCTTTTTATTGTAGAATACTTTGTTGTTTTTGTATTCTTAAATCTTGTATTTACTAATTAGAACATTCCGTTAGTTAATAACTGAAAAAATAATGCTTGGGCAAATATATTTTACAAATATTTCTACCTTACCAAATTTATTGCTTAAACAGCAATTATGTTGTGATAAACTTCTTTTTTATTGTTGGGAGTCAGTCCATGAAATGAACATTATATGCTCTCACTTATTTTCTATTGAATGTGTCTTGCCATCAAGTAATTATCAGGAAAAGCAAAAGCAATGTCTGCTGAAATACGCAGCCCCATTGTAGTATGACAGTTCCCAAAGCCTGGTTAGTCTTAGTTATTTAACCTTTAAGACTTATCAGGGATGCAAGCATAAATATAACACATTTCAAATAGCAAATTGAGGAGGAAGGAACATAAAACATTATTGGATTCATAAGCTGCACTGCTAACATTGTTCATACACAGGGCTTAGGTTTGATTAGGTGGCAAGGGATGATGCAAATGGCATTACAAATCTCTATTAATTGGGAAAGATTTCCCAAAGGATACAGATTTTAAAATCCCTTCTAAAAATTGAGTCCAACAGAATGATAGAAAATGAATCTTGCCTAGATGATACCTTGTTTCCATGAAGAAATGAGGGAAGATTAGGTATGTTGGGAAGAAAATGCACTTTGAGGGACATTGACCTGTCTATGCAAGATTTTTATGTGTATAGGTGGCCAGTGGTAGATTCAGTTAAGGTTTAGAAAATGAAAGGGGCCTGGGATGGTAACAATATTTAAGGGGAAGAATTTAAGATAGTGCATTCAATGAGATGGTAACAAAATGGACATGGTTGTGCAAATGATTTTCTTAAAGATGATGATGAGGATGATGATGATGATGATAAATTCTCCATACATAATAGAGAGTACATAGTTTATGTTTCTTTTTTTCTACTTTAGTTTTTGCAAAACTATGTGTTGTTTAGGGTAATTATCAGAACTGCTGAAAGAAAGAAATATACAAAGGCTTAAGGCAGAAATTCAGAAATATGGAATGGAGGAGGGAAATGAATCCAAGATTCTGATATCTAATCTTAGTCCTCTTTAGAGAAAAAAAGTAGTGATACTTGATAAGGAAGCAGCTGCAGAAGATGCCTTTTCGAAGATTGATGATTCATTTATTCCTGGGCAATGTGGTCACCATGTAGAGCAGGCCTTCTTGTCCTTCAGACTTCTTGATATTTTCAATTTGTTTATTTAAAATCTCACCAGGAAAAACCAAGGAATGTCTTAATTATTCTCTGGGTGATTAAAAAAACACATGGAAATAGTCAGTTTACACTTCATGAAATTGTCTTTGCCTATAAAAGGATATGGGGTAGATGAATGAGAAGGAGAAGAGAGGGAGAATAAAGTCAAGAATCCAATATTTTTTTTTTTTTTTTTTTTTTTTTTTTTTTTTTTTTTTTTTTTTTGGCCAGTCCTGGGCCTTGCACTCAGGGACTGAGCACTGTCCCTGGCTTCTTCCCGCTCAAGGCTAGCACTCTGCCACCTGAGCCACAGCGCCCCTTCTGGCCGTTTTCCGTATACGTGGTGCTGGGGAATAGAACCTAGGGCTTCATGTATGGGAGGCAAGCTCTCTTGCCACTAGGCCATATCCCCAGCCCAAGAATCCAATATTTTTTTAAGAAAAGTGATGGAAGGAGTTGGTAAGGAAGGAATTGGTGACAATGCATAAGACTATTAAAGCTTGCACTTTGTAATCATTCATCAATATATGCCCCTTAAACCACAGTGACATAGTTAATTTAGTTATGCATGATGCCATTGGGAAGTCTTATGGAATGAAGACTGCAGAACCTGATCTAAGTTCCTGGTGCAGAAATTATGCATGGATAGTTTAGCTTAGGATAGGCCAGAACATGCCAGTGATTTCATAGCCATAAATATGTCACAATTCCAAGTGAATTAAGAAATTTATGCTGTGAGTTGTACTTAAATGTTACATCTTTGGACTATTTGTGTGTATATCATTGGATAGAAGATAGGAAAGACTTGTTGAAAATATGCTAAGCATCCCTTCTGACACGGAACAGTTCTTTATTATTGCTTCACAATTTTTAGTATCAAAATCAGTAACCCTACTTTTAAGTCTATCTCTTCAAGAGAATGATTTTTCTAACTGATTAGGATAGTTTCAAAGAGGAAACTTGTTATTCTATTCTATGAATGTAAGCTAGACATCCTTGAAAAATTGGTGGAGAAAACAGTATGTAGTTTGTGGCCTTATTCTAATTGTATGATGCCCTGCCTCTGATTTCCTACTGATAGTTAAACCATTGAAGAAACCATTCACAAATAGCAGATTAAAACAAGTTGACTTGAATCCATAGTGCACATAAATGGCTTTGGACTCAACAACAATCCATTCAAATGGCTGTGGACCAAATTTAATTTGATAATTGGTAGAGGAAATACATATTTAGGTCTATCTCCTTTTACTCAGACCTTTGGTTCAGTAAATATCATCTGCAAATTCTAGCAGACACTGTCTGCAGAGAAAATGAGAAAAATCACCACAGTCAAATACATACTTATGAAATGGTATCATGGAGAGTGAAATGCTTGTAGCAAGAGTTCACCTTCACAAGTCCAAATAGGCCCCTTTATGCCAAGAAAGAGAGAATGAATAGTTATTTGTCATGAAATGAACAAAATATATTGCAAAAGCATTTCTTGCAAATTCAGAATGTAAAGGAGTGCATTGTTCATTATAAAAGATCATTGTTCTGATAAAATTTCCAAAGCTATCCAAGCTTGAAGATACTTGGGCTCACAAACACAGCCCTTACTATTATCCATTGAGTTTAATTCCATGTTACTCTTTTGGAACCTTGTTACTTATCATGAAGTAGTTTGTGCCTTGGATAATAGAATCTATGTTTTCCTGATTGTGGATGCAATATTGAAGGAAATAAAGAGGTGGGGGAAAATACAGACATAAACAAAGATAATTTAAAACATAAGCCAATATAAGTTATAGGATTTAAAAAAACTCTGTAATATCTGTCTCAATATCATGTAAAGATATTTCTTATGTTTAAGGATATTTTTGTAATGACTCATAGATACTTGTACATCCTTATACATACTCAAAGGTGTTTCATACCAAACTATGAGGTCCAGATGATTTCTAAGTTCTTTTTCTCCCACAGACATTTAGCAAAACCTGGTTACAAGTAAGGTTTGAAGAATAGTATTTTTCTTATTACTTATTTGTATTGGATCTACAGAAGCAAAGGGAAATTTATATCTTTAATTTACTAAAAGCATGTGAATTGAATATTTTAGGATTCAGTAAAAGTTTAGTGATGCCTAACTTCAAGTCAGCCTTTGTGAATGGTGATTAAAATAGGCAAGTTTGCTTATGTCTTTCCTTTCTGACACTGAGGTAATTGCTTTATGGATTTGCTTTCTTTTGCTGATCCATAGTAACTTCTGGCTTTGGCTACTCTTGCAAAACAATAGGTACAACAGATATAAACAGAAATTCCATATATGACTGTAACATTAGGCAAAAGGTACTATCTATGGGAAAAGAACATAGAGTGATAATCATAAAACATAACCAATAGTGTTATGATATTTAATATGGAGAAAACATTCCACCCACTGTTCTTTGTTGCCACATAAAAATGCCTACATGATGTTTCCCCCCCCCCGACGTGAGATTTTTATAAAAGAAATAATTTATTGCCTTACCTGTAACTGAAATAATGACTAAATCATTAAAGAAAAAGTATTATAGCTCCTTCAGAGTAAATCCTCCAACAACTTGCTTCAGTGCTAATCGTAAGCATGTTATACAGTAAGTTAGCCTGAAGCTAAGTTAAGCAGGCAGATTAGAGCTGTAATATGGTATCAAGACTCATAAATCAAGTGAGCTTGTAGATTTCCTTTCACTTACTGCTCTTTCTTAGAGTTCAGACAAGTCATAATTACACATCAGTAGGCATTGTGAACAGAGGAATGAGCTACAACATAACGCACAATAAACCCTGTCATATAAAAGCAAACTGGATAAAATAACAGAAGCAATACTCCATTTTACAACATCACACTAAAGAATTACACCATGCCATTGTGTATTATTCTGATCAATCATGACTCCATCCACAATTGACAGCTCAGTGGACTAAAATTTACCATTAAAGAATAGTTTCTACTTTTATTATTTTCTTGTTACATTATGCACATTAAGCATAGGACTGTGTGTGATTCTGAAAAGCCGCAGGTACATAATATAACACTGCCCTGCATACATTGCAATTAAATAAATTCTGGTAATGCTCTTTTAAAGCTTTCTTTTATTAGACATGCTTAAAATAATTCATACCAGATGAACTATAACTGGTTCTTTATTCATGTTTTATTAGTATTATAATTTTGAGTAATTATTCAGGTATTCTTGTTACCTTAGACCAAAGAGATGTTGACTCCAAAGCCTTTTCTGCTATTTTCAGGCTTAGATGATATTACTACTAAGCTCACAGGGCCCTCTTTTATCACTAGGCTTGAACTGAACATTGAAAATGGGATTTAATGAAACATGAGCAAATATTGGTTGTTTCAATTCTAATAAAACATTTAAAAGAACTAATAAATGTAATTGTTGTATGCTAATATAAAATAGCTACTACCAGTGTTATTTTATAGTTTGAACTCAGCAGGTATTTTAGGATGTATTTTTCACATTATTCATCAAATATTGTTCTGAGAGGAATGGAGGTATTTTCCTTACTCAGCATTCATGTAGATTTAATTATGGTTAATATACTAACAATATCAGAAATGTATGTGAAATTTGTTTTAGGACCAGGGAGTCCATTGTAATGTACAATGGAATTTCTTTTCAGATGTTTCTGGATTCATATTCTATTACTCATGTGAATATGAGGGAGACCCTCCCTATTGAGAAATAAAGAGCTAATATGACAGTATTTCTTATAAATACTTATTGATTTGACTTTTTATTTCCCATGGGACATTATTTTATAGATATTAGGATTTTCAGAGAATAGATGACTGGGGAAAGTTTGAAAGGACTAAAGCTAGGAAGATTTAAGAGCAGATACGTTTTGTAAAAAAGTCAGCAACTTAGAAACAGAAGATTTGAGTGGAGTTTTCTTTGACATTACCATGTCCTTGAGGATCAGGGCTGCATTTCAGATGTCTATCCATAGAGCTATAATGATGCATTTGTGTATAATTTTTATTTTATTCAGCAAAAAATTGCTCTGTTCCCAGAAAATCTTTTGCTAACCATCAAATTGTAAATAAAAGAAGCCCTCCATCAAAATTGCCTGTTTACTGGCACTCATTTTTTTGTTGAAACAAAAACACTACTTCTTACCTAACCCTCTGTAGCCATACTCAGAAGATACAAGATTTGAAAACCAAGTATTTGTGGTTTGGCTTTGGGTCAATAGAAATTGTATTAGAGCTTATGGATGTTATACATACATGCAATTTGCATCTAATACATCATTTAATTGTCAAAAGTATTAGATAATATCTATGTGCATAAACATTGCTATTATTTTAATATCTTATATATGGTAATTATTTAGGATTATAAAACTAGTTCATGGAGGATCTGAACTCAGAAAACCCATTTCCAATTGCCATTTGTGGAGATCCAATTAACCTTTCATAATCCTGGAAAATTAAATTTCCTTTTCCAGAGAAGGTTCCTGTTTAGGTGGTTGAGGTAAAATTTAGCTGCTGAGTGAAGTGGTAATTTGCTCAGGGTAGAATATTATAGAGACCTGCAGGAAGAAATCCTCTCAGAGGTCATTAACACAGACAGATATGCTAGGTTCTTTTTCAGCACTGTTTATATTTGCCCTGCTTGATACTAAGGATGATTTCTAATTTTCTTTTATTTATTCATCATTTGTATTTTTTGTTTGTCTCAATCTTCTGAAATTAGAGCTATAGTTCCTAAATGTAAACAAACTCTCTCCAGTAGAGAGGAATGGGTTATGGACCTCCATAATTGAACATTTCAAAGTTGTTTTCTTTGTAGAATTAAGAAAAATATTTCTTTTGTTTTAAATAACTTATTAAAAATGCAGACATATCACCTTATCTATTTTATTGCTACCAAACGATATTTAATTGAGATTGAATCATCAAATCTGCTTAGTCTCCATTGATCAAATGTCTGTATAATTATAAGAAATTGGCAGCTTGACAATGTTCACCAAATAATCGACAGTTTATCTCTTGTTGAAAAGCAAACTAATGGGAGCATAGGAACTTTACTAAACCACAGAGATAAACAACAGATTCAAGGGATTGGGGGGGCAGGGGTTGTCGCTAAATAAGTGGAAAAGAATGTTAGGGATTTTGTTGTTGTTTTAGTGATAAAGTGATCTATTGCCCAAAAATTTCATTTTAGGACATAATTTACACCATTTTCTTTGTAAACGTTTCATATTCACACTAGTGAATATGATATAAATATCAGACTTTAAATTTTCTTAAAAAGTCTTTTTCGCTAAACATAGGCTCCCCTATGACCCAGCAGCCCCACTTTGGGGCATCTACCCAAAAACCGCAAACAAAAACACACTAAAACTACCAGCACAGCAATGTTCATCACAGCACAATTTGTCCTAGCTAAAATATGGAACCAACCCAGATGCCCCTCAGTAGACGAATGAATCAGGAAAATGTGGTACATATACACAATGGGATTTTATGCCTCTATCAGAAAGAATGACATTGCCCCATTCGTAAGGGAATGGAAGAACTTGGAAAAAATTATACTAAGTGAAGTGAGCCAGACCCAAAGAAACATGGGCTCTATGGTTCCCCTCATAGGGAATAATTAGCACAGGTTTAGGCTAGTCACAGCAGAGGATCACAAGAGCCTGATAGCTATGCCCCTATGAGTGCATAAGATGACGATAAGTGAAATGAACTCCATGTTATGGAAACAACTGTTATATCACTGTTGTAAATACTTTCAACATGCCATGTGAAACCATAGTTTCTATTGTTGATGGTCCTCTTGTATCACCTTCCTGTGGTTGTACTCGCACTATCACTGTATCTCATCTGAGTACACTGGATACTGTATATACTGGTATTAGAACTAGAGAAGTGAAAAGGAATAGCAAAATCAAGAGACAAAGGATAAAAAGACAAATGACTCCAAAAGCAATACTTGCAAATCCATTTGGTGTAAAATAACTGAACAACTTCTGGGGGGAGAGGAGAAGAGGGAGGGGGAGGGGGAGGAGGAGGGGGAGGGGGAGGGAGGAAATGAGGGAGGAGGTAACAAACAATACAAGAAATGTACCCAAGACCTCACATATGTAACTGTAACCTCTCTGTACATCACGTTGACAATAAATAAGTATAAAAAATAGTCTTTTTCCCTCCCAGTATATTAGTGGAATTAATGCAGTGTGAGTAAATAAATAGGAATAAGAATAAATGAAACAGGAATAATAATATGTGAGTAGAAAATAAGAATAAAGATTTGAATGAGAAGGCATAAAATCTATATATTGGGAGAGAATATCCAAGTAATACAATTTTCTTCATACCATATCTATGTCCACAGTGAATTTATTAGAAATCATACTTAATACCAGATCAGCAGATTGAATTGTGAATTATTTGTTGGGCCAAGTCAATAGTTTTCAAAGTAATTTCTTAGGAAACTGACAAAGAAATGCATATTTCCAGAAGAGGAAACAGAAGTTTATGGAGTTCTACAAAGTCACGAAATGCAGAAACTGAGTTTAAAAAATGATTAGTGATTTTGTCATCCTGAAAGGTGGCAAAGGGTAATTTCGTCTTTAACTGAATGTTGCTAACATCGGGAAGAATTAGTATAAAAAGTATTATGTGAGACATCTGTTAACTTGGTCAGCCAAATTAGAAAAAAAAAAGACTTTATAATTTCCAAATACTCATCACTTTTCAATGGCCAGCAAAACTGTATGTAATATAGTTGAACTTCAACTCTTTGAAAAAGTCATTTTGGCACTAGAAAATACTGGTTGGAAAATATGGATACTGAAATAATGAGTAATTCACAGTTGATTTGCAGTTTGGAGATTATATAAGTATATGCAGCCGCAGGGTTAAAAAGGCTCTTTCTTCCTCATTTATTTTCTTAGAAAGTGTTATTATCCAGCCTGTTTAAGTAGCAACTATGCAAATTTCTCATGCTTTATAAATGTTTCACTAAAGAATTCTCAACCAATCAATTAATTCTATTTATTTTTTTCCTGATTGTCAGCAGATGAGTATTTAGTGATGGTTCTGGCTCTTTTTTTAAAGATGGTTTGTACAGAACTATGAATATGTTACTGTGGGAGTCTTTGGGAAGAGAAAAAATAGTGAATCAGTTGTGAAGAATTATTTTCTTTCCACTAGAACGTTAACTCTCCATTTGCCCTCCATCTGAATATTGGGACTATGGTTCTCAGTTATAGAAAGAATATTTGAGAATAATCGACACAGAGATATAAAGCCACAAGTCAGAGTGTAACGTTTAATACAATAAACATAATTTGAAAAAAGAACCTATATTGCGGCCATCTCCTATGTCATCCAACATGACAAGAGAAAACAGTAAAAAGAGAGTCTGGGAGAAAGAAAACAGAGATGTGAGATCTTGATTGTGGCATCATGAAAACAAAATGAAGAAAGGGCATACACATCAGGAATGTTTGACAACCAAGTGTTGGATATAACAAAATGGAGGCAATGGTGGTCTTGATGTAAGGAGCATCAACCCGTGTTTCAATGAATCATTTTCTTACATGGTCTGTAGACAGAAAAAGGAGAGAGAAATTTGTGACAGCAAGTTCAATCTGTCCTTAGGAATGCTGTTGTAAACGAATGAAAAGTGATGGCTCAGCTAACTAGAAAAGGAAAGAGGATTTAGAAAGGATAAAATGGAGTAAACAACAGCAGGTTGATGATAACAGGAGCAAGTAAACTAAAGTATGATGGTGCCGGGGAGGATAACTGAGGGTATGATAATGAGAGAGGTGTATCTTTTACAGCCATATGCAAATGAATTTTATCTTTTATACCCTTATATAGATCTGGGTTAGGTAGAATCATTAATTTTCTGTACAGTTGTGGCTATGTTTACCTAACCTATATTGTTCTTTCTCTATATAATAATGCCCATTATGATTACACAAATCATTAAAAACTGAGGTCAAACTGCATAGTTCTGGTTGTTGGTCACTTGGTTGATGTAATAGTTGGAGTCTATGAAATGTTTTCTTATTTCTTAAAATTTCTTTATGAAGTAAGAAGCCAAAGGAAAAACTTACTCCAGTGTCTGAAGGTAGGGTTTGGGATATTTTGTAGAGCACAGAATGCAATAATCCAAGAGAGTGGGATGGAAAACACCGTAGCATGTCTCCATGTAAACATTAAGGTTCTTGTTTATGAGCTAAAGTAAGTAGCAAGCTTATGTTTTTTTCCTTCAGTTATGAACTGACATGGAATAGGGAAACAGTTAGCTTGATCCATGATTACAATTTCTAATGAGTAAAGAAAACCAGTAAGTGGAGCAAGGGTATTGGAAGCATAAATGAAGACATGACTCCATAGCTTCACCTTAGGAATCAAGCTAGTGAAGATTGTGAGATCTCTTGAAACATTTTCAAAAATGTTTTCTTTGTTTTTTTTTCCTCTAATGTTCAATGTTACCATAAACTGTGTTATGTAATCAGAATGAAACATTAATGAGTAGCCTTTGGAGGCAACTGACTGGACTTAAGAAAATGTATGATGTTTGCATGGTATTGAACTTCAGCTTCACTTTCACTGGGCTTTCTATGCCTGTGTCCATTCTCATCAGTTATCCAGTGATGGCATAATCTTTACTGCATTATTTTCCTCTCTGAGGCAAAGTCCTTCTCTCATCAGTCTAGCCTAGATTTATCATAGAATCCATAATAATTACTCCTTGGTAAAATTTAATTCTTTCAAAGCACATATTATGCTCTTTCCATTAATGTCCATGGTAGTTTTTAATGGCTTTTAGGATAGTTTAATGCTGAATTGGAACAAATTATTTACATGTATGGAACATTAGAAGTATTTTAAGTGATAGAACAGATATTACTCATATATTTTATTCTTGTGACTATAATGATATTGGTTTATAATTATCAGTAGGGGCTTTTATGAATCAATACATTAAGTAGGAATGGTAGCATGATGTGGTAATGTTGTTCAGCCTTTTGTGGAAATAGAAGAGTTTGAGTTTAATTTGGCAGAAAATATAATGTAAAAATATGGGAGCTTTGTTTTGGGAGGACTAAACCTGAGTGTCTAAGAAAATGGGAGAAGTTTCAATGATAAAATAAACAAACCTGAGAAGTTATTGAGACACTGTATCCAGTAACAGTGAACTAATTCTTCATTCCTCATTTATAATCTCTGTATGATACTGCCATTTACGATTACTTTCCAAGGTTGATTTAATGTTGAGATTTTTTCTTGTACAGATATGTGGAAGATGGATCATGTGGCAATATCCACAATTTCATTATAGTGTAGTCCCTCTTGTCATTTTGCTTCAGGTTCCCTTCACAATAATGGTGGCAACAAGTTTTTGTTTGTCTGTATACAAATGTCAAAAATTCTAAATAAAAAATGGACATGAATATCTCTAAAACTGGTATATCCTAAAATGAGAATGAAAATTAGAAATATTTGCTACGAAAGATGGAAGTTAGACATGCACAGGCTTCACTTACATAATAAACAACTTAGTGTACAAAATAAATATTCATGTCTAATATTCTACTTTAGTCCCAGAAATGCACTTAGACGGATGTGAATAACTTTGAGCTTTAGTTATTGAATAGCTAAGAAAAACTCTGGCAACAGCACTAACAATTGGAATGTTCCCACGACATCAGCAATTCCTTTATGGTATACAAAGCAGTAAGCTAACAACTTACTGAAAGCTTTTCTTCAAATATGGAATAGTTTAGGGTTTGAAAGCTACTAGGTTGCTACATAAAGATCAAATAACCCAAGCAAAACCTAACCAGAAAGAATTTCAGAGAAGGAAGTTGCAGAAGGGCTTAACAGATGCTTTGAAGAGCTGGAAAATTGATAAGAAAAGAAGATGGTAAGTGAAATTAATTAATAAAGAAAATTCATTGAGGATTCTTAGACTCAAAAGTTGAAAAGGAGAAGTAGAGATCCAAAAGTAGCCAGCCTGTCTGTGTGAATTCTGTCAAAGTCTCATCATTAGAGTACTATTGATTACAGGCTAACCTTCTGATACTAGGTGAAAAGAACTATAAGTGGCTATAAATGTGAACATATAGTGTATTTGTTTAGGGTTGTTTTACCATGAGAGACATTTTTAAATTCACTTCCTTAATTAAGAATGTAGCCAGGAACTGGTGTCTCATGCTTGTAATCCTAGCTACTACTCAGGCGGCTGAGATCTGAGGATCATAGCTCAAAGCCAGCTGTGGCAAGAAAAAAAATGTGACTCTATATCGTTTACCCTCCCCCCCGCACACACAGTAGTTTAGTATATAATATGATACAATTCAGTCTAAATAAAATACTCACAAACATTAATACTATACTGAGACACACTTTCTTGTGTTAAACTTTCAGAAAATTTGGTCCTATTGATATAAGTGGGAAAAGGACCTGTTAAGCAGAGGATTATGAAGGCTTAGACCTTTTGTTAACCCACTCCTCATCCCTTTTATTTATGTTGTAAATCACCTTGCTAACAAGAAAGACTTACCAAGTACAGGTTGGTATACTGCAAATCTCATACACATATGTTAGCTACAGTGTCAATTAATTCCACAGTGAACTGATTCTCAAGATTTAAACATTTTGACGTTTTTTGAAAAATAACACTATTCTGATAAAATAGCTAATGAGGTGAAATACTAAACATGTATTGTTGCTTGGCTGAAAGTTACTGGGTTTCATAGCTGTTACTGTAAATGAGGCATCCGTGTCTCTGATCGTTAAGATCTTCCTCAAGCCCTATCTGTCTAATCTCATACTGACTTCACTCATTTCAGTTTTCTGACTGACACTTGTTAGCTTATGAGTTAGAAACCCCACCCTTAATGGGGTCCTGACCTCCTTTGACAAAATTTTCCTTTGAATCTCATGCTGCCATGTTAAAGGTTCTTGTACATAATGAGGAGTCAGAACAGTTATAAGAGTCTGGAGCACGATTTTATGTCAATTTTAATGACATGCCAAATGCCTGTTTTACTGTTTGAACCACACAAATTGTTAAATCTTTAAGTAGAACAGAAGATGCTAATATAGATTATCTAATGAGTTATTATTCATTTTGTTGAAGACAAAATAAAATTTAAAGTTAGTTAAGAGAAAGGATACTTTAGCTGTAATACACCAGGAGCTGTTAGAAGTGGTCATATGTAAACAAAGAAAAGAGGAAAAATGACTTTTAAAAGACAGCTACATGAAAATCTGTGCAGAATGATCTTAAACAGAGTAGCTTTAAAAAACTGTCATGAATCCATCTCAAAATAAAATAAAGATAAGTTTTTGAAAATATAAAATAATCATAGTTTTCCTAACATTTCTTAAATTAATCTGTTATTTAAGTGGAATTTGACAAAGATAAAATCCATAAACTCATGCAGATATACATAATAGTATGGTACCTTGAGAAAACATAATACAAGATTTTATTAGAAAAAGAATTCTCAAGCCCCAAGATCTCAAATATATTTTCACTTTAAATGAACACACACATAAAGCATTTGTTGCAACATTTTCTTATGGAAATATATAGGTAAATGACTATCCAAATGTGAAAGAGTTCTATAAACGATTAAGCTCTATTTTAAAAATTCTTTATATTTGTAGAACACAACTGGACCCTGTAATGACTTCTGTGTGCCAAGTTTAACATATGTTGCACAAAGTTCAAATGAATTGATAAAGAGAGTATAAGGAAACAGAGAGAATGCATAGTACAAAAAAAGATATCTTGAGACTATTCAAGACTATTCATGTTATCTTGAGACTAAAACTCAAATCTGAATGATTAATTGTTATGTTTAACATAGCTCTTGAACATATTATAGCCTGAGAGTTTTATAGTTATAGTTTTATAGTTATAGTTTGGTGGGGAAATTTCCACTTGTGTTCTTCTAAAACCACTGAATACATTTCAGTTTTAAGGGTGCTTTGAAAGGATTTTCAGATTAGGATGTTCAACTTCTCTTGATATTTTCATATTAATGCTGGTAAACCTATGAGAAGGACGTTAAGCACGCTCTCCATTAGAAAGTGGCGAAGTTGAGATATTAACCTTACCAGGATGTGTCCATACCCTATGCTTCTTTAGATGCAACTATCTCAAAGCAGAGGTCTATGAATTATTGCTATAAAAAGCCATCTATACTGGTATTAGAACTAGGAAATTGGAGGGGAATACCGAAATCGAGAGACACAGGGTAAAAAAAAGACAAACAACTACAAAAGCAATACTTGCAAAACTGTTTGGTGTAAATGAACTGAACAACTCATGGGGGAGGGGGGAAAGGGAAAGGGGGAGGGGGAGGGGGAAATGAGTGAGGAGGTAACAAACAGTACAAGAAATGTATCCAATGCCTAACGTATGAAACTGTAACCTCTCTGTACATCAGTTTGACTATAAAAAATTTTTTTTTAAAAAGCATTTAGTTTGGGTTTCTATCACTGTGTAATTTTGAAAACCTATTTAACTTTATCATAGTTTGCTAAAAGTAGATTTAGTAAATTGTCATATAGAAAACATATAATAATCTATATGAATCTGGGTACTCAAAACTTTAGGTTAAAATGTCATTTAGATGTATATTAATAACCATTTAAATATCAATACTTGTAATAATCGGTTTGTACCTTGTGTAGTGATTTACAAATAAAAGCTATTTACTTTTACTTTTACAGAGGAAGTAGCAGAAAGTTAATATGATTCTTTTCTATAATAACTTTTTCTACTGCAAAACCATAATGAGTGACTCAGCATCATCAGCTAATGCTTATAATTCTAGTTATTCAGGAGGCTAAGATTTGAGAATCAAGGTTTGAAGTTAGCCTTACGAGAAAATTCATGAAACTCTTACCTCCAATTAGCCACCAAAAAGCCAGAAATGGAGCAGTGGCTCAAATAGCAAAATACATGAGCAAAATAGGAAGCTAAGGAACAGCACCCAGGCCCTTAGTTTAAGGCCCAGCACACACACACACACACACACACACACACACACACACTAATTTAGTAAATAATATGACACAATTAAGTCTAAATAAAATATTCACAAACATTGATTCTATACTGAGACACAATTTTAGGTTCATATTTAATTTCAGTAGACATTTGATTTCATAAAACTTTCAATACAATAACTTTTCTCTAAAAACAAATTAGTACAAAATTATGAAATCAAACATCCATTTTTCATAACATGATGAAGCTGACATATTTTCTCCATAACTCCAAATTATCATTACAGCAAATAGTAGATGTAAAGTGGGAGATGTTAAGGTAATGATATCAGATGATAGCTACGGAGGAAGACAGAGAGAGAGAGAGAGAGAGAGAGAGAGAGAGAGAGAGAGAGAGAGAGAGAGAGAGAGAGAGAGGAACAATCTTCCCTGTGTCTCTGTACAGGTGGAGAAACTGGAGGAGAGGAAGTTGGTTGACAGAGAGAGAGAGAGAGAGAGAGAGAGAGAGGGAGAGAGAGAGAGAGAAAGAGATTTTGAGGTGAGTACTTTACCACTAGGCCATATTCCCAGCCCTGAGAAAGAGATTTTGAAAGGTATAAACCAAAGAGACTTCTCATTTATAATGATGAAAATCAATGCAGATTTACAGCACCCATTTAGTAATCAAAGGAAAAAACTGTATGGCACATGAAATAAAACCAGATTGACACTGAATGAGAAATATGAATTTCCAAAGGAACAACAAACAACATTTCTGACTAGAGATGTTCATCTATTAGATGTTCTTTGTGAGTCTGTGAACAGTAGATAAATGGTTGAAGAAGTGTAACAAGGATTCAATAAGTACAAATAGAAAGAGAGGAAAGAAAACACTGATATAATTGGATTTATAAAAATCAGGCAGGCTAAATAGTGTTTCATCATGTTTCACAAACTCTCAAAAGTTACATTCTCACTCTTGGGCATCTACCCAAAAGATTACATACAAGAACACACTAAAGCCACCAGCACTACAATGTTCATTGCAACACAATTTGTCATTGCCAAAATATGGAGCCAACCCAGATGCCCATCAGTAGATGAATGGATCAGGAAAATGTGGTACATATACACAATGGAATTTTTTGCCTCTATCAGAAAGAATGACATTGCCCCATTTGTAAGGAAATGAAAGGACGTGAAAAAAATTATACTAAGTGAAGTGAGCCAGACCCAAAGAAACATGGACTCTATGGTCTTCCTCATAGGGAATAATTAGCACAGGTTTAGGCTAGTCACAGCAGAAGATCACAAGAGCCCCATACTTATGCCCTTATGAACACATAAAATGATGCTAAGTGAAATGAATTCCATGTTTTGGAAATGAGTGATATATCACTGTTGTAATTACTTTCAACATGCCATGTGAAACAGTAAAAAAAAAAAGTTACATTCTGCATATTACAAATACTTTGGGAGTTTTAACTGTCATAGGGTACATACAAAACCTGAGTAAATTGATATGGAAAAATACTAATTTAGAGAAGAGTATTTTTAAACAACATATTATAGTATGTCTTTTGATATAAAATATATAGAGTAGGTTGGTCCCATATTTTAGCAATGAAAAATTGTGCTGCAATGAACATTGTTGTGTTTAGTGTTTTCCTGTTTGTAATTTTTGGGTAGATGCCCAAGAGTGGGGCTGCTGGGTCATAGGGGAGCTCTATGTTTGACTTTCTGAGGAACCTCAATACTGCTTTCCAGAGTGGGTGAACAAGTTTACATTCCTACCCACAATGTAGTAGGGTTCCCTTTTGGCCACATCCTCTCCAGCATTTGTTATTGTTAGTTTTCCTGATAATGGACATTCTACCTGGGGTGAGGTGGGATCTCAATGTTGTTTTGATTTGCATTTCTTTTGTGGCCAGTGATGTAGAGGACTTCATCATGTGTCTCTTGGCCATTCTCATTTCCTCTTCAGAGAGCTCTCTTTTTACGTCTTTAGCCCACTTATGGATGGGGGTGTTGGTTCTTTGAGGATTTTCTTTGGAGGAATTTAATATTTTTAGTTCCTCGTATACTTCACAGCACAGTTTGTCTTGCTAAAATGTGGAACCAATCCAGATGCCCCTCAGTAGATGAGTGGATCAGGAAAATGTGGTACATATACACAATGGAGTTTTATGCCTCTATTAGAAAGAATGACATTTCTCCATTTTAAGTAAATGGAAGGACTTGGAAAAAATTATACTAAGTGAAGTGACCCATACCCAAAGAAACATGGACTCTATGGTTTCCCTTATAGGGAATTATTAGTACAGGTTTAGGCTAGTCATAGCAGAAGTTCACAAGAGCCCAATAGCTATGCCCTTGTAAACACATAGATGATGCTAAGTGAAATGAACTCCATGTTATGGAAACTGTGTTATATCCCTGTTGTAATTACTTTCAACATGCTGTGTGAAAGTGTAGCTTTTCTGTTATTGTTGTTTCTCTTGTATCCCCTTCCTGTGGTTGTCCTTGTGGTATCACTGTATCTCATTTGAGTACACTAGACACTGTGTATAGTTGTCTTTGAACTAGGGAAGGGAAAGGGATTATCAAAATTGAGAGACAAAAGATAAAAAGACAAACTCCAAAAACAATACTTAGAAAACAATGGGGGGGAAGGGTAAGGGGGAGGGGGGAGGGAGAAATAAGGGAAGAGGTAACAAACAGTACAAGAATGTATCCAATGCCTAATGTATGAAACTGTAACCTCTCTGTAATTCAGTTTGATAATAAATATATATATATATATTTTTTAAAAAGAGTATACAATGAGGGCTGGGGATATAGCCTAGTGGCAAGAGTGCCTGCCTCGGATACACGAGGCCCTAGGTTCGATTCCCCAGCACCACATATACAGAAAACGGCCAGAAGCGGCGCTGTGGCTCAAGTGGCAGAGTGCTAGCCTTGAGCGGGAAGAAGCCAGGGACAGTGCTCAGGCCCTGAGTCCAAGGCCCAGGACTGGCCAAAAAAAAAAAAAAGAGTATACAATGAGAGACACTGTGGGGAATTGAAAAACAAAGCATACTTTCTATAAAGACATTCAATATTCTAACAACTTTGCAACATTATGTTGCCTAAATAAAGTCTGTTCATATGCTAAAAAAAAAAAACAAAAAAAACTATTTGGTGTAAACCAACTGAACAACTCTTGGGGGAGGAGGAAAAGGGGGAGGGAGGGGGAAATTAGGGAGGCGGTAACAAGTTGTACCAGAAGTGTACCCATTGCCTTACGTATGAAACTGGAACCTCCCTTTATGTCACTTTTACAATAAATAAATAATTATTCAGAAAAAGTATATAGACTAGGAAAGGCATTAAAATATATTAAAAAATAACCTATTCACTTTCTTTCTTTCTTCCTTTTTTTTTTTTTTTTTTTTTTTTTTGCCAGTCCTGGGGCTTGAACTCAGGGCCTGAGCACTGTCCCTGGCTTCCTTTTGCTCAAGGCTAGCACTCTGTCACTTGAGCCACAGCGCCACTTCTGGCTGTTTTCTGTATATGTGGTGTTGGGAAATTGAACCCAGGGCCTCATATATACAAGACAAGCACTCTTCACCACTAGGCCATATCCCCAGCTCCCACTTTATTTTCCATACATATATTGATTAGTTTCTCTGTCTCTCTGTCACTCTATCTCTTGTCTGTCTATCTGTCTCTCTCCCTCCATCTCTCTCTCTCTCTCTCTCCTATATATATCATTTACCTTGGAATAAAACTGATCAAAATTTCAGTAACTGCTGGTCACTAGTGGCTTATGCATTCAATCCTAGGTACTAAGGCCAGCCCAGCTTTGAACTTTCTGGCCAAGAAAGTCAATGAGACTGTTATCTCCAATAAATTACAAAAGGAAAAATAACCAGAATTTGAGCTGTAGCTTAATTGGTTGAGTTCTAGTCTTGAGCCAAAGAATCTTAAGGACAGTGCCCAGAGTCAGAATTGAATCTAGAATTGTCAAAAAAAAAAAAAAAAGAAAAAAAAAAAGGAAAAGTTAGAAAAGTTGCAGGAACTGTGAGACTCCTAAACTTCTATTGAGAGTGAACACTAATCACTGAGAAACAAGTCTGTGCTTTTATATGAACAGACCCTAATAGCAAATACTTCTATATTAATGCAATTCCATTCAACTTAAAGATAACTTACAAATATTTTGAAAATTGTCCAATACTTCATTTGACAAAATTACATAATAAAATAATAAAATTCTGAATATGAGAAGTAATGAGTATTGGAGTTTCATTACAAACTATTGAGATATATACTGGATGATAACAGTGCTTTTCACAAAGACTGAGTGATTCTACAACAAAAAGAAGTTGGTGATGAAATTATTTTTATAATAGAAAATGGAAATAAATAAATTGAGTATGTTAGCTTCATTTTTAAAATAGCAAGTAAGAATATTTCATTAGAGGATGATTTAATGAATAGATTTGGCAATATGGAATATACAGATTGACTAGCAAAACACAAAATAAACTTATCACAAAGTGATGTGAATGATAAAATGTTGTTGAATATGCCTAAAGAAAATGCACAGCTAAATGAAAAGTATGAAACAGAAAACTAGAAAAAAATAAAATATTTCAAATTTCTTAATATGCAATATTTGGAGTTTTGCATTATTAAATTAAAAATTGGTAATGAGAATATACATTTTGGTCTCAAAAATGGGAGGTTATTCTAATGTGTTGCCAGGAGCAAGGTAAATTAATACAAACTTTCTAGAAGACAATGTGGTAACATTTTTCATAAAGCTAAGAACATAGTTATTGACCCAGTAATTTCATTAATTTTTAGGAACTAATCAGACAGTTATATAAATGATTTCCATTAAAATGTTGTTCATAATAAAAAAAAAGCTTAAAACACCCTGAAGGTCCAACAATAGTGAAACAAATAATAGTACACTTATAAAATGGAATATTACAAAAGTGATATTAATATCTTAATGTAATGGGTATATATAATGAACATAATATACAATGGTTTTATTATGGATATAAGTTTATGTAGCTTTTCAAAACAAAATTATGCTGTCTGAACTCTCACTATTTATAAATATGCACATATATGTATATTTTTATTTGTATATCAGCTCATATATCCACACAAATTATGCTAAACTTCACAACTACATATCCAAATAGATAGGCATGTGTACATGTAGAGATTTTATTTGCATATTTTTCATATATTCCTTGATCTCAATATATACATTTATATATTTCAAATAATACAGATCAGAGTGTGTGGTAGAAGGAATGTTTTTTTGCATTTTCTTTATGTATATGTATCTTTCAATTATTCTACAATATGTATTTTTCTGTGTAGTTAAGTCAATAATATGAATAATTAGCCCTTCACAACTAAGCAGTTAACATCTTAGTTTCTCTATATCTGCTATGAGTACATTTCTGATTAGTTCATTTCTCATTTTTAATCATCTCATTAATCTCTGGCAGTTGTTGGGTCCATCACACTCTTCCTGAGGATCTCACAAAAGATAATCTTTTTTCTCACAATTGCACATTTCTGAAGAACCAGTCACTGATATCTGGCTGTGACTTATTAATCTTATACTACAAATTAAGATTGAAAACCAAAGAAAGATACGTTAGGAGCAATCATGAAATTGCTGTAATAAACTGCATTATGAAATTTTTCTTTAAATAATTCTACTGAGCAGAGCACTTGGGATTGACTTGAAATTCTTGGAGAGTATTCTCTATTAACCACACACCATCTTTCTTTGACTGCAGTGTGTGTCATCTTTGCCTAGTGGGAACCCTAATTTGCTTTGAATTGCCAAACTGCTCATTATGGAATGCTTAGTAGCTAGAATTTGTACATAATATTTGAAAATCAACCTTAATTTTTCTTCCTGAGCTGAACACTTGGATTCCACAGTAAACATAATCAGAGATTTAGAGAAATCTAGTGAACTCTGTTTATTATAGATGCTGGAAATAGCTACGAAAAAGGTCAGAGGTCCAATATCTTCATGCAGAGACAGATCATGTTCTAGCTGGTTCTGAGGAGGAAAAAAACAGTAGGTGATGCTTTAATGAATGGCTTATCATGTGAAACACTCTATGTGATAATAGCAGTGTTGGTAAGACAAGAAGGAAGGGTTTTCTTTTCTTGTCTTTTGTTTTGTAAGGGTTTAGTTAGTGTTACTTGGCTTTCATGCTGATGATTCAGTAGAAGCAGACAAACCACTTAGCTCACTGAGAAACTCTTCAATTCTGCAGAAAGTCTTAGGCAACTTTGATTTCATAGGCTGGATTAGAAATATTTTTAAATTAATTTAATTCACTTATATTGTTTTATGAACATAAGCTCCTGAGTTTGAATATCTAATTTTATTTTTCACACTGTTGCTTAGTTGGCCTTAAGTGAATGAAACAAAGCCTCATAGAGGCAGAAGTTTTATACAAAAAGTAGATTTTTGCTACAATATAACTTCCCAGAAAGCCAATAGGAATGTGAAAGGATCACTTTACTTTTGAGTGCCTTTTCCACAATGCAGTGAGCCAAGGAGAGCACTTAGTTTATGAGATTATCCTGTCTGCCACATATTCTCCTTTATGGCCATTCAAGAATAGGCTCAATCAAAAACAAACGAACAAACAAAAACAACAAATAAACAAAACAAATAACAAAATAAACAAATAAACAAAATAAACAAATCAAACAAACAAAAACAACAAAATAAACAATAAACAAATGAACATATAATACCCAAGACCTACCCAGGCTTTATTTCTTTTCTCTATATATGTGGTGCTGAGGAATTGAACCCAGGGCTTCATGTATGTGAGGGAGGCATTCTACCACTAAGCCATATCCCCAGCTCCTCCAAGCTTTAATGTATATAGGAAAAGCAAAACCTACTGAAAGGGAACACAGTATAGTATGTTTTAAGGTCATTTGTACATGCTGTTGGTGATCAACAGATCATTATGTAGCATGACTGGGCAAGTGAGCAATCAAGAAATGTTTGAAAGGGAATTTTATGTCAATATACTAACAGAACTAATACATTAATGGTAAAAATACAATACGAATTTAGTAATTGATAAAAATATATAATTTAATCGATGATGACATAAGGCTTTAGCCCAATTAAGGATGTTATTTAGATTTTTTTGAAGTTTTGATACAAAGAAAGTTATATCCCCTTATAAAGTACCAAAGTCATTATGAAGTGTACTGCAAAATTTTGGGGTCAAGTTCAGTGATTAAATCAAGATATAAAAGTATAAAATAAGTACAATTTTAGGATTATAAGTATGAGTTTACCTCTAAAACAAAAGAGTTATAAAGCTAAATAATTTATATTTGACAAAGTACATGTAAAGCTTTATAATATTAAGTTTATTAAGGGTTCAAATAAGATATTGACATATTTACAAAGTATAATATCCCCAGTGAAGTTAAAATTTTTATATCAAAGAATCTACTTATTTTAGTAATAATATTTGCACATGTAAATCGATATACTTTCAATTGGTATTAGTAAGAAATATATTATTGGAAAACAGAAATACATAAACAATTACCAATGCCTAAGTTAAAATGTCTCGGGTATAATGTCCTACCATGATATTTAGAAAGTTACTTTCAGGAAACATTTGATACATTAAGTAATCCTCTTAACTATTTTATATTTTGTGTAAGTTCTCAAATTCTATTAAATGTATGCATATGTGTATGTATATATATATATATATATATCATATATATGACAAATGAATCAAGATAGTAAGATTTAAAGTCATTTGTAGATGTTGCTGGTAATCAACCAGACACACACACACACACACACACACACACACACACACACTACTATATATATAGTGTTTGTATACATATGAGACTTTTGTTCAAAGATAGTTGGAGATAGATGAAAGAAAGAGAGAGAGAAAGAGAAAGAAAAAAAAGAAAGATAGTAAATAGATACATGCACATACTTATCTGCAACAGAAAATAAACCAGTAGAAAAATCTTGTAATACATATTTTCTCTAGTTTCTGGGATTATTATAGTTTTTTCTTCATTATACCTTTCTATAAAAGTAAATTTTCTACAATAAAATGCATTATTTTATAATCATGGAAGGGAGTATGGAAAGATTTTATAATAAGCCTATCAATCTATAAGCAATGTTTGTTATGGCTCAGCTAATTTAATACTGCCTGACAATACTTAGATCAGAGATACAGCGAATCTTCTAAATCAGCAGCTTCTTCTCTAGGTAATGCAAAAGACACTCTACTGATATAAACCAGAATCCAGATTCTTCTTCATTTTTATTTGTCAATCATAACCCATTATTAAGCATCTCCGATATGTCTACCACTCTGTTAATACATCTGTTTGTAGAATATCTCAGTGAATTTGCATGACAAAATGCCCAAACATAGATAACAAAAGGTTTTACTCTTTTAAATTTGAGAACATATTTCCAGTCTATTTTTTTCTATTTTTTCCCATCCAAAAAATACACCAGTGTTGTGTAAAGAAGTATTTTTGATTCATGAAGGACATAAAATGTGATCATTTTGCATAAATTATATGAAATATTCATGAATTCTTTGTAAATTAATATTATGTTTCCTTTTATAGATTCACCATTAGATATGTTCAAGATCACAAAGGGAAGAACCCAGGCTTCGCCATTGTCAAGATTCCTTTCTTTATGATACACTGACTATCTCCAGAGCTTTATTTAATGACTAAAGTGAGGAAAAATATTATATTCTATTAAATATTATGGTTATTTTGAATATTATTGATTTATGACAGAATCCAGGTCTGTACAGTTCCTTGGTAAAATCTGTCCTGTCCTCTTTCCATCCAGTTATCAGAAAACATTAGTTGAGTTACTGTAAGTCTACTTTGGAATTATGGATGTTCTTTAGGGAAAGTGCACAATGTGCTGTATGATTATAAGTCATTTGTGAAACTTCTCACATTACAGAGTGCTAGTATACAAACAGAAGATAAGTTGAAAGTGAGGAGATAGAACATGATAGCACCTTCATTATTTAATAAAAGCTTAAGGATGGGCTGGATGCATTGCTCACTTGGTAGAGCTCTAGCCAATGAGTGAAAGCACCAGGGAAAGAGTTCAAGTCCCGGTCTTGGACCTAAATAAAAAACATCTTAAAGAAGTCATGGAAAATAATTTTCTTTAATGAGTGAGTAATCCTTTCCCAAGCTATAAGGAAACAGATATATAGTTGTCAGTCAAGTAGTACAAATGCATCTTTCCTCCTGCCTCCCAATGCTTTTCACAAAAGATAAGTAACTCTTATCTTTAATGTCATCTAATGTTAGAGCCAGTGTGTATTTATTTATTTCATTATGGAATCAGTTGCTACTGAAAGATGGTATACAAGAGTTGAAATAGGTACTCCAAAGGCCTTGCTGCGATCAGAAATGGAATAATTGTGATCACATCTTTCAGTGCACACTCAGAACATTTGTGTTCCCTATGTTTCTATTTTGGAGCCATTGTTGATCTTATTTCAGAATACCTGCTTCAGCAAGATAATGTTTTATTGATCTGCAGTAGGATGCTAGCATTTATCCTTTTGCTTTCTTCATAGCAATTTTTAAGGCAATGTTTTAGGTAATTTTAATATTTTGAATCAGTAATCTTTTTTCACATGTTTTTCTTTATTGTCAAAGTGTGATACAGAGGGGTTACAGATTCATGTAAAAGGCAGTGAGTACATTTCTTGTTCTACTTGTTAACTCCTCCCCCATTTCCCTCCTCTCAATCCCCTTCCTCCTCTCCCCCCAACAGCTGTGAAGTTAGTTTACACCAAATAGTTTTGTAAGTGTTGCTTTTTGAATGATTTGTCTTTTTGTTCTTTGTCTCTCGATTTTGTTATTCCCTCTCCCTTCCCAAGTTCTAATACCTGTATACACAGTATCCAGGGTACTCGGATGTAATACAATGGTAGCAAGGGTACAGCCACAGGAAGGAGTACAGGAGAAACAAAACTAAACAAATCAATCAGTCAAACAAACAGACAAGGATAAAGAGAAAAAAACGTAGTACGAGTTCACATGGCATGTTGAGAATAATTACAACAGTGGTATAACTCTTGTTTGCATAACGTGGGGTTCATTTCGCTTGGCATCTTTTTATGTGGTCCTATGGGTGTAGCTATTGGGGTACTTTGATCTTCTACCATGACTAGCCTATTCATGTACTAGCTATTCCTTAAGAGTGGCACCATAGGGTTTATGTTTCTTTGGGTCTGGGTCACTTCACTTAGTATGATTTTTTTCCAAGTCCTTCCATTAACTTACAAATGAGGCAATATCATTCTTTCTGACAGAGGCATGGAATTCCATTGTGTATATGTACCACATTTTCCTGATCCACTCGTCTGCTGAGGGGCATCTCGGTTGGTTCCATGTTTTAGCAATTAAGAGTTGTGCTGCGATGAACATTATTGTGCTGGTGGCTTTAGTGTGGTCCTCCTTGTATTTCTTTGGATAGATTCCCAAAAGTGGGGCTACTGGGTCATAGGGGAGCTCTATGTTTAGCCTTCTTAAGAACTTCCACACTGCTTTCCAGAGGGGTTGAACAAGTTTGAATCCCCTCCAACAATGTAGTAGGGTTCCCATTTGGCCACATCTCCTCCAGCATTTATTATTGTTATATTTCCTAATAGTAGACATTCATACTGGGGTGAAGTGGAATCTCAATGTTGTTTTGATTTGCATTTCTTTTATGGCCAGTGATGCAGAGAAGTTTATCATGTGACTCTTGGCCATTCTCATTTCTTCTTCAGAGAACTCTCTTTTTAGGTATTTAGCCCATTTGTTGAGGGGGCTCTTGGTTCTTTGAGGATTTGTTTTGGAGGACTTTAGCTTTTGGAGTTCTGTGTATACTTTAGACATCAGGCCTTTGTCCATTGTATGGCTGGCAAAGATCTTTTTTCCCAATCTGTGGGCTTTCTATTTATCTTGGAAGCTATATCCTTTGCCCTGCAGAAGCTCTGCAGTTAGATACAGTCCCAATTGTCCAGCCTTTCTTTGTTTTGTTGCATTTCTGGGCATAGTTTGAGGAAGTTTCTTCCAGTGCCAAGGAGTCCTAGAGTTTCTCCTATTCCTTCTTGTAGAGTTTTTCAGGGTGTCTGATTTTATTTCCAGGTCTTTGGTGCATTTGGAGTTGATTTTGGTTCAGGGTGGTATGTAGGGGTCTAGTTCTAGTTTGTTACAGGTGGTGACCCGGTTTTGCCAGCACCATTTGTTGAAGAGGCTGTCTTTATTCTAACCTGTATTTTTAGCTTCTTTGTAAAAGATTAGGTAGCCATAGGTCTGTGGGTTCATTTCTGGGTCTTCAGTTCTGTTCCATTGGTCCTTGGGCCTGTCCTTGCCCCAGTACAAAGCTGTTTTTATTACTTCTGCTTTGTAGTATAATTAAAATTTGGTATTGATATTCCTCCTGCACTGTTCTTTCTACTCAGGATTGTTTTTGCTATTCAGGTTTTTTATTGTTTCATATGAATTTCTGAATTTCTTCCTCTATTTCATTGAAGAATGATGTTGGGATATTGATGGGTATTGTATTGAATTTGTAGATAGCCTTTGGTAATATTGCCATTTTCACAATGTTAATCCTCCCAATCCAGGACCATGTGAGTTTTTTCTATTTCTTAAGTTCTGCCTTAATTTCCTTTTTCAAGTTTTTAAAGTTCTCATTATAGAGTTCTTTCACTTCTTTGCTTAAGGTTATTTCTAGGTATTTTATGTTTTTTAAGGTTATTGCAAAAGGTGTTGCTTTTCTGTTTGTTTTTTTTCCCTTTGGCCAGTCCTGGGCCTTGGACTCAGGGCCTGAGCACTGTCCCTGGCTTCTTCCCACTCAAGGCTAGCACTCTGCCACTTGAGCCACAGCACCACTTCTGGCCGTTTTCTTGATATGTGGTGCTGGAGATTCGAACCCAGGGCTTCATGTATACAAGTCAAGCTCTCTTGCCACTAGGCCATATTCCCAGCCCAGGTGTTGCTTTTCTGATTTCAGCCTTGCTGTTCAGGTTGTTGACATATATAAAAGTCATTGATTTTGGAGGATTTATTTTATATCTTGCTAGTTTGCCAAAGTTTTGGATCAGCTCTAGTACCTTGGGAGTAGAGTCTAAGGGGTTCTTTAGGTATAGGATCATGTCATTTCTGAAGAGAGAAAGTTTAACTTCATCTTTCCTTTTGGATCCTCTTTGTTTTATTCTTGCTTAATTGCTCTGGCTTGTACTATGTTGAAGAGGAGAGGAAAGTACTATATTGAATAGGCAAGAAGAGAGCAGACATCCTTGTCTTGCTCCTGATTTTAAAGGGAATGGCTTTATCTTTTTACCATTTAGTATAATGCTCACTGTTGCTTTGTCATAAATAGACTTTATTATATTCAGGAATGTTCCCTGGAATCCCAGTTTTTCCAGGGCTTTTATCGTAAATAGGTGCTAGATTTTATTGAACACCTTTTCTGCATCTAGAGATATAACCATGTGATTCTTTACCTTGCTCTGGTTGATGTGGTGGATTACATTAATTGACTTGCGTATATTGAACCAACTTTGCATCCCTGGGATGAATTCGGTTTGATCATAGTGTATGATTTTTTTTTGATGACTTGTTGAAGTCGGTTAGCCTGAATTTTGTTGAGGAGCTTTGCATCGATGTTCATCAAAGGCATTGATTGGTCTATAGTTCTCTTTCCTTGATGTGTCCCTGTCTGGTTTGGGGATTAGCGTAGAATGTGTTTGGTAATGAGTTTTTACTCTCTATTTCATTCAAGAGTTTGAGGAATTTTGGTGTGAGATCTGTTTTGAAAGCCTTGTAGAATTCCGCTGTGAATCCATCTGGACCTGGGCTTTTCTTGGAAGGGAGATCTCTTATTGCAGTTTCAATATTATTGCTGGATATGGGTTAGTAGCAAATTTTGAAGCTTATTTAAACCTGAAAATCCTTTTGCTGTTCTCATTAATATATTCCTAACTTGTGAGAATATAAAACTTACACCTTGGTTACATAGTCTGAAACTTTGGGAGTACTTGAGGAACTTATTTAGGTATCATGTATATGAATATGTTAACAGGTATGGTAAGTTATGCTTATAATCCTAGCTACTCAGGAGGCTGGATCAAGAGGATCAGAGTTCAAGTCTACCCTTGGAAAGAGTTTGAAAGACCCATTGTAACTATTCCAAAGCTTGGTATGGTGATAATGCTCCTGTCATCTCAGATATGCAGGCAGTATAAATTGGAGAATTGTGATACAGGCAGAACCAAATAAAATGTGAGTTCTTATTCAAGAGAATAGCTAAATCAAAAAGGGCTACAGGCCTATCTCAAATGCTTGAGTGCTTGCCTAGTGTGTTGAAAGTCCTGAGTTTAAATCCCAGTACTACCAAAAGAATTGTAAATGGACTTATATTAAGTTTTGTTATCTATATATTATAAAAGAACAACAATGTTTCATGATAGATGTTGTCAAACCAGTTATTGTGTACTGTATTGTTCATTATATGTTGATTTATTAATTTAACTGTATTTTATAGATGTGACTAATATTAAAATCCTTGAAATCACACCTCATGTAGACAAGCTGCAGGGATAAATTTTATAGAACCAATATAGCTGATGGTTAAGCATAATTCTGGCAATAGAAACATGATATTTTAAATCTCATTCTACCACTTATTCATTTATATGACAAAAGGAATGTATTTAATTTTTGTTGTTTCTTTTTTTTTTTTTGGCCAGTCCTGGGCCTTGGACTCAGGGCCTGAGCACTGTCCCTGGCTTCTTCCCGCTCAAGGCTAGCACTCTGCCACTTGAGCCACAGCGCCACTTCTGGCCGTTTTCTGTATATGTGGTGCTGGGGAATCGAACCTAGGGCCTCGTGTATCCGAGGCAGGCACTCTTGCCACTAGGCTATATCCCCAGCCCCTAATTTTTGTTGTTTCTTGATTGATCTACTTTTAAAAGTACATAATAACAGTACCTATCTCAAACTTTTGATAGAAGTACTAAATAAAATGTTGGTACAGTATTTAGCATAAACCTCCCATGTAGTCCTAGCTACTATTACTAATACTGTAATGTTCCTGCATTATATTACATTTCTGTGAATATACAAACACAAAGATAAAGCTTCTACTTAGATGAACCTAAATTTGACCAGAGTACATACAAGCATAAACAGCATATTTCAGCATAACTTGTAAATGTGATGTTAGATGCCAGTGGTCTGGATCTGTAAAAGTATATAGCATTCATATTTTGCCATGCTGATGATTAGGGAAAAGTCCCTAAAGGTGATATCTTATCTGAAACCAAGAGAGTAAACAGATATTAGAGTGATGCCATTGTTTGCAGCTTAAATGTGCCTCAATGATCTAAGAATTTAATGCTTGATCCCATGGTGGTGGTTGAGATAGAGTAGAATGTTCAAGAAGTGAGTCTTGAAATGTAACCTTTAGGACACTGAAAATGTGGTCATAAAAGAGATTTGGGGATCCAATGCCTCCACTTGTTTGTGGTCTTCTTTACCATGAAGTGACTGAATACATTTCCTTTGCCTCAGTCTTCTACCAAGGCATGTTAGCTGAGCAACAGGGACACCCAATTATGGATTGAAATTTCCAGGACTAGGAAACTAGATAAATGCTTCCTATTTCTAAGCTAATTATTTCAATTATTTTGTTTTGTTGCTGTAAAACTAACACATGAGCTAAGAAGGATTTACTAACATATAATGGCCCATGGATGGGATATAAAGGACCTGAGGGTATCATGCCTGAGGTACAAAGTTCTGCTGCATGGAATGGACTGTCAGTGGTGATGATGATGTCATTTCTATCTGTGGAGTGAATGGAAGAGACTTCTGATAAAGATAAGTTGTTCATAGATTTAGGGTTGTTAATTTAAGTCTGTGAACCCTGAAGCAAGATGTGGGAATTTTCATTTAAAATATTGGTGTCAGTACTGGTACAGTAAATTCAAAACACTTTGGAATATATGCAGTCATCAAAATGACTAGAGCAGATGTGATTTTTCTAGGCAAAAGAAATAGATATTTCCCAGATGCAATTTCTGACATAAAAATAAGTTCAGACATGACAAAGAGCAAAATCTCTCAACCTCAATACTGCTGAGTGTTGCTAAATTGTGTTTGGTTGCTTTGTGAAGTTATCCTGTGCAATGAAGTATGTTTTGGCATCATCCTTGTCCTCCTTATGAGTCTGCAATGTCTCTTCTTACCCTCTCTGGTGGTAAAAAAAAAATGATGCATATATTGGCAAATGACCTCTAGGGACAAAAAGTAATCTAAACCACTGAATTAGAAGACAGAAAGTTATGAAACAGACAAAGGAAACTTTCAAAGCAAACCAGTGTTTTAGTGTTTCAGAAAAACTAGTGAAGGCTATATTTTCAAAATAAACAAATTAATTATTGAGTATTGATTTATTTACTCATTCATTAATTCATGCACTTTTTGGTGGTTAACAGTGGTTGGATTCAGGGCCTCACAATTGTCTGGCTTGCTCTATCAGCCAACATTCCATTGCTTGAGCTTCCATGCCTGCTTCTTGCAGATTACTATGGAAATGAAATCAAAGGAACTTTACTCCCTAGATTGACTTCAAGCTATAATTCTGCAATCTCAGCCTCCTGCATAGAGTAGGATGACTGCAAAAGGACCCAAGTACCTGGATTTTTCATTATTTTTCTTCAAAGATTGGCATGAAATTTCATTTATTCATGTAAATATACCCATTCATGCTATGTTATTTCCATTCCAATCACTAAAACTTCATGTAAGCATATAGTGGTGAGCCTAGCTGGTTTCCATCAATTTTAAATGGCAGATGCATTTCAACAAAGGTGGAAGTTGAATGGTTAAAACTTGTCTCAGTAGTCTTTTTGCATCACTAGTCTTCTTAGTTTGTTTATCTTTTTAAGTGCTGGATTGAACTCAAGTTCTTACATGTGCTAACTGTGCATGAAGCAGCACTCACAGAAACTTGTAGAATCACGACTTATACTTTGGCCCAGTTCAATCTCAGTGAGAATGCACACTTCCTGGAGGGAAGAGTGGCAGAAACATAAACACTTGTAAGAAGGAAAAATTGTTTGGGATCATCTTTCAGATCTGGCAAAACCAGCAATTAAGCTGCATATATACAAAATATTCATGAAATTTGTATTAGATTGTGTTTAGAAATCCACTGTGTGAGTATGTGTGTGTGCGCACGCACGTGCACGTGCGCGCACACGCACATGCTCCCATACACATGCTGGAACATAAATTCAAATAGTGAGCATTGTCCCTTAGCTTTTACTGCTCAAGGCTATCACCCTACCACTTGAACAGATTCATTTCTGGTTTTATTATTTATTAATTAAAAATAAAAGCCTCACTTTCTTCCACAAGCTGGCTTCAAATATCAATCCTCAGTTCAGCCCCTAGAGTAACTAAGATTATAGGTGTGAGTCACCTATGCCTGGCTTGCAATTCATTTTTAAGACATTTCCATTTGTAATTTTTTGATATATCAAAGAATGTAAAAAGTTAAAAAAAACTTTTGGACTACCATTTCATTTTCTTGCTCCTATCTATGTGAGATTATTTCTCTAACAATTAGACAATACAGCTTGAAGTATATAATGAAGAAGTAAATGCAAGAACTCGGGTTTTTATTATCAGCTGTTTAAGAGACTTTCTAGTATCAGGTTTTACTTTGTTTTTATTTTAAGTTGCAACAAATGTTTTTAAAATGTCACCATTTCATTACTAATATGATAAATGGTGAGAAGTATAATCAACAACTCTTTAGGGGGCATTGACAATCTTAGGAGTGTAAATTGATCATGAGGCCAAATGTTTTGAGAACTATTGCCAGGACAGACACATTCACAATTCAGCCAGTACCATTACAATTAATTGAGAAGACAGGCTAGAATCTCATGGAACCCATTCTCTCAGAAGATCTTTCTTTTTTTCAAATGCGGCCATTTTTAATGGCTAACTCTGTGAGAGCTACTAGGAGCCAGTCACAAATAGGCTCTTTTCAAACCATATATTTCCACCTGAAAGTAGCTGCCTACTGTGCATTTATTTAAGTAAGTAATATGTTACCAGAAAGTAATTATTTAGAGACAAAAATACTATGTTTAATAAAGAGAAAGCTTACATGGAAATTCTTTCTCTGACATTTCACCAAACTGTTCCGGCTGCTTCACATCCAAGTTGCCAATGGCAGCATAAGTTCAACAATAAGATAAAATTCATCAAAATGAAAATGACTCATTTCAGGTCAAGAAAATGCTTATAAGGACTGAAAATACTATTGTTGAATTGTGTTACTTATAAATGCTAATATAATTTCATATAATTTTATTTTGTATAAAAGTACCTATAATATAAAATATAATTATATCAATAATAATGTACGCTACTTGTTTGGAAAGAAGGTTTTATGTACATGATTATATATATTCATTATTTGTATTATTACATATATTTTATGTTTTATATACTTATATTTTAATAATTATTTTGAATATTTTTATTATTCTAACTTAAGTAAAACTATTAGGCAAACAAAATTTATCTTGCTTCTATATCATAGTAATATAACCAAGGTTGTATTTGAATGAGAATCATAAAACTTGTATTCACAATGGAAAATTTAATTAAGTAAAATAGAAAAATCTGTTAATAGTTTTTCCTCTGAGCAATAGTTAATTTTTATATCATCTTCATGAGTTAAGGTTAGGTTGCAAATTTAGGTTTTTGTTAAATTCTTGTGTTTAGGACCTAATTTGAGTTTGTTTATTACTTTATATATCTGTTCATTTAGATAATTATCTCACACCTGCTCATGGCAGATTGTTTTGACGGCTTATATTGGCTGAGATCAGATTGTCACCTGCCATCTGTCCCCTATAGGTGAGTGTAATACGCTGGTTGTTTGCAGACCACCATAAAATATTATGGTTCTGAGTTATACTTTTTCTTTCCTAAGACTATATTGAACAGAAAAAAAAAGGTAACTGATAAATATCATCATAATTTCTTTTATCAGGTATATTTTTACCTGAAATGATTTTAGTATTCTGATTTAATTAAAAGAATATATGTTAGAAAAGAAGATATTATTTAAAATTAAGTATTTGATGTTGCTTGCATTTTGGACATCAATGTATATTTTATTTTTCTTTCTACATAACAGATTTCTACCTTTATATATGAGTAAATTTTAAACATTTCAAATTAAATGTTTTTAAAGCACAAGGGCAATATTATTAATCATGTAATGAAATTAGAATAACTCATTAATGTATATTTTCTGACTGTATATAACATGTACAACTGTTTCCTAAGATTACTTGACTTTAGTTCTTAAATGCAATGAAAGTTGAAAAAATCTTGAAAAATCAACTATAGAAGACATGTACAATTTTACAAGAAACTGAGAAAAAGCTTCTTTAAAGTAGACCAACAATTATAACGTTTTAGTGAAACTATTATAATGAAAGAAATAATTGGCTTAACTTTTTCTTAGATCTATGATGATTATTTTACTTACATTTCCTGAATATTTATGTCATATGTCATGGATTTGATGCCTAGTAAAAGAAGTCAGCTATTTAAAGTAGTCAAGATTTGTTGTCCCAACCATACATCATTACTATGTGAAGAAGCACATAGAGTTAACTATGAGTTAACCACAAAAATTGTGAAATCTGGGCTGAAACTAAATCAGAACATATTGAAACATTTAACATCATATCTATGCATATATGTGATATGTGCATATAGATATAGATTTACTGGAGAGAAGAGGGTCAGATTTTTTTGTTATCCTTGTAAGTTTTGCCTAGTTATCTGTAATGATAGGAATTTTTCACAGGCTTCATTGAGGAAGTAGTCTAACACTGTTTTGGAGAACTCTATTGGACTGTGGGGAATTAAAAAAAAGAAATGGCAAGTTTTTAAAGACCTTCTGGTACAATGGAAAGAAAGAACCAACATAAATACACGGGTATAACACAAGTAACTCCCAGAAATAAATATCCACAATCAACTGCTAGACCAGAGGCTCTCTCAAGGGACTCTTTGTGCTATATAATCCCATGATTTGTTGAACCATAGCTTTCTAAGGGAATATACAAAAATCTTAGAGCTCCAAGAAGAACAAAGTTTGAATAACTTGGACTCTTTCAAACTTTTGTGGTCACAACCTTTGGTCATAAATATCATATACATATCACCACCCTTATCACAAAGACAACCAGAGTGCCAACACACTGTCATGTTGCCCAAGTATTTAGCAGAAGAATGAAAAGAACATGGAAGAATTGCTCTAATTTTTGTGATGGATGTGACCCGTTGTTCTGGCAACATGTCTAGACTATATCACACACAAGTGCCCTCAATGAGTCACCATGGATTCCAAAGATGCTCAGATTCCAGTCTGCTTGTATTTTGAAAACTAGGATTAATGAAGTTTTCCAACAAATCTGTGGGTGTATTTCTGATTTATCCAATGACAGGATTTTTCTTCTTCTAATTTAGGAAATTAATTCTCTTTCAAAAATACCATAGCCTCATTACTTATTTTATAACTATATGAGCTACACTAATTTATGGAAAACATATTAAATTTATGTAGTATAGGATACCAAATTAATTTCAGGATACACTTTAATTTTATTTTTCCTAAAAACAAATCTCATGATTTGATGATGATAAGATTAGATTAGATGATGATAAATTCTCCTTGAAATATATACCTGGCAATACAGCACTGTGATAGAGTGGTCACCTAACACATACATGGCCCTGGCTCAATCCTACTACTAAGAAAAAAGAAAAGAAAACATGGAAAAGTAGCACGTCAGGACAACGATGGGGACTGAGTACAGTAGATGTTCTACTGAATGAAAGATATCAATGTACACATGTTGGAAGTAACTCAGTTCATTTAAATGGCATATGTTTGAACAGAAGCAAATAGAATAAATAATGAGATTGAAACACAGAAAACCGTCAGATGCTGGTGACCCATAACAGTTATACTATCTACTGAAGAGACTGAGATCTGAGTATTGAGGGTCAAATCTACCCAGAACAGAAAATCCTATAGAATCTAATCTGCAATTAGCCAACAAAAACCTGAAAGTGGAGCTAAAGTTCCTGTGATAGAGTGCCAGTCTTGAGCAAAAGATCTATGGGATAGCACCTAGGGTACAAGTTCAAGATACAGTAACTAAAGACACGACCCCCACCCCCAAGATAGGAATAATATCTATTAGGCTAAATAGACAAGTTAGAATAAAGGATTCAAATGCAGAGACAGAAGATAATGTGTAAAAGAAGGCATAATCATGTCTCCCATATTTTATTTTCAACTTCCTTTCTTTCTTTTTCTTTCTTTCTCCCTCCCTCCCTCTCTCCCTCCCTCCCTTTATTTCTTCCTTCCCTTCCTTCCTTCCCTTCCTTCCTTCCTTCCTTCCTTCCTTCCTTCCTTCCTTCCTTCCTTCCTTCCTTCCTTCCTTCCTTCCTTCTTTCCTTCCATCCTTCCACCTTCCTTCATTTCTTTATCTGTCAGTTGTTGGGCTTGAACTCAAGTCCTGAGCTCTGTCCCTGAGCTCTTTTGCTCATGTCTAGCACTATCATTTTGAGCCAGACCCTTGTTCTAATTTTTTTCTTTTTTTAAATAATTTTTATTAATTACATTTTGTTGACAAGGTGTTGTGCAAAAGCAGTACAGTTACATAATAGGGCAGTGAGTACAGTTCTTGTGATATCTCACACCCTCATTTTTCTTTCCCTTCCCTAGATCAGGTAGGCATACCTAGACAATACCCAGTGTACCAAAATCATATACATTAGCCATGTGGTGTACGCCAAAGGAAATTCACCTAGAACTTTAAATATAATGTCAACAACAGAGTTTGCTTATCCTCGTCTTATATGATCATATATACATAGCTGTTGAGCTATTGTGATCCACTGATAGGTCTATTTTAGACCTCTTTATGTTTAGTAGTTGTTGGGTTTTAGATACATAATGTAAGGTCCCTGACCCAAACCTGTGGAAATACCATTTGACAAGAAGTTTTTTGTTTCACAGACCTGGTCTCTACTGTCTCCCCCCTAACAGTCATATATCAAGGAGATCATGCCCTTTGTTCTCTGTGTTCTAGGCTTGTCTTGCTCAACATTATTTGTTCAAATTCTGGCCATTTCCCTGCAAATACGAATATTTTATCATTTCTAATCGCTATGCAATATTCCATTGTGTATAGGTACCACATGTTTTGGATCCATTCATCTGTAGTGGGGCATCTGGGTTGTTTCCATATTTTGGCTATTGTGAATTGTGCAGCAATAAACACGGATGTGCAGATGTCTTTTGAATATCCTGAGACCTGTTGTTCAGGATAGATGCCTAGGAGTGGTATGGCTGGGTCATAGGTTATGTCTACACTGAGCTTTTTGAGGAACCCCCATACTGTTCTCCAAAGGGCTTGTACTAATTTGAACTCCCACCAACAGTGGAGAAAGGTTCCTCTTTCCCTGCATCACCTCCAGCATTTGTTGTTGCCTGAGTTCAGAGTATAGTTCATTCTAACTGGAGTGAGTTAGTATCTCAGGGTTGTTTTTATTTGCATTTCCTTTACTGCCAGGAATGTTGAACATATCCTCATATGTTTCTTTGTCATTTTTATTTCTTCTCCTGTGAAGTCTCTCTTTAGCTCCTTTGCCCATTTAATAATTGCCTGTTGCTGTGCTGGTGAAGATTCTTTCCCATATGGTTGGCTGTCTTTCTAGTTTGGTGGCTATGTCTTTAGCTGTGCAGAAACTTCTTATTTTGTAGTAGTCCCATTTGTCGAGTCTTTCCCCTATCTGTTGTGCCCCTGGGACTATATTCAGGAAGTTCCTTCTTGCTCCTATAAGTTCTAGTGTCTTCCCTACTCTGTTCTTCAGTAGTTTCAAGGATTGAGGTCTGATGTTGAGGTCCTTATTCCATTTTGAGTTGATCTTAGTGCATGGTGATAGGCTAGGGTCTACTTTGAGTTTTCTTTTCTTTTTTTTTTTTTTTTTTTCTTTCTTGGCCAGTCCTGGGGCTTGGACTCAGGGCCTGGGCACTGGTCCCTGGCTTATTTTTGTGCCACAGCACCACTTCTGGCCATTTTCTATATATGTGGTGGTGGGGAATTGAACCCAGGGCCTCATGTATACGAGACAAGCACTCTTGCCACTAGGCC
The DNA here is from genome assembly GCF_023159225.1 of Perognathus longimembris pacificus. Taxonomy (NCBI): domain Eukaryota; kingdom Metazoa; phylum Chordata; class Mammalia; order Rodentia; family Heteromyidae; genus Perognathus; species Perognathus longimembris. The sequence continues at coordinate 74,536,645 of NC_063164.1, read as the reverse complement.
ATATCCCCAGCCCCTACTTTGAGTTTTCTACATATGGCTGCCCAGTTTTCCCAGCACCAGTAGTTGAAGAGGCTATGTTATTTGCATTGTATGTCTTTAGATCCTTTGTCCAATATCAGCTGACTGTAAGAATGCAGCTTTATTTCTGGGTCTTCTATTCCATTGGTTTATAGGTCTGTTTTATACCAATACCAGGCTGTTTTTGTTATGATGGCTCTATAATAGAGCTTGATGTCTGGTATTGTGCTATCTCCTGCACTCCTTCTTTTGCCTAGACTTGCTTTGGCTATTCTAGGTCTTTTGCTGTTCCATATGAATTTATGGGTTGTTTTCTCTATTTCCGTAAACAATGTATCTGGGATCCTGATGGGGATTGCATTGAACTTGTACAACATTTTGGGTAATATGGCCATTTTCGCTATATTGATTCTGCCTACCCATTAGCATGGGAGGTCTTTCCATCTTCTTGTGTCCTCTCTGATTTCCCTTTTTAGATTTTTATAGTTCTCATTAAATAGGTCATTCGCGACTTTAGTTAGGTTAATCCCTACGTAATTTATTCTTTTTTAGCGATTGTAAATGGTATTATTTCCATAATTTCCTTTTTCTGCTTGTACATTGTTGGTGTACAGAAAAGTTGCTGATTATTGTGGATTGATATTGTATCCTGCTACTTTGCCAAATTGGTTTATTAGGTCTCGGAGTTTTGGTACTGATTTTTTGGGGTCCTTCAGATATAAGATCATGTCATCTGTGAATAGGAATAGTTTGGTTTCTTCTTTACCAATGTGGATCCCTTTGATGCCTTCCTCTTGCCTTATTTCTATGGCTAGGGATTCCAGCAGTATATTGAATATAAGTGGGGAGAGTGGGCATCCTTGTCTTTTTCCTGAGTTTGGGGAAAATGGTTTTAGTTTCTCTCCATTTAATATGATATTAGCAATAGGTCTGTTGTATATGGCTTTTATATTTTAAAAGAATGTTCCCTCTATTCCTGTTCTCTCCAAGGATTTTAACATGTATGGGTGTTGTATTTTATCAAAGGCTTTTTGGGCATCGACTGAGATGATAATGTGGTTCTTTTTCTTAGCTCTGTTGATGTGGTGCATTACTTTTATGGATTTGCAGATGTTGAACCATCCTTGCGTCTGTGGGATGAAGCCTACTTGATCATGATGTATAATTTTCTTGATCAGTTTCTAGATCCTGTTAGCTAATATTTTGTTGAGGTGCTTTGCATTGGTGTTCATTACTGATATTGGTCTGCAATTCTCTTTTTTTGTTGAGTCTTTGCCTGGTTTGAGAATGAGTATAATATTAGCTTCATAGAATGAGTTTGGGATTTGTCCTTCTGTTTCTATTTCGTGGAAGAGTTTAAGGAGTTTTGATATTAGCTCCTCATTGATGGTTTTATAGAATTCATTGGTGAATCCATCTGGGCCTGGACTTTTCTTTGTTGGGAGGCTCTTGATGACCTCCTGTATTTCACTGTAACTTAATGGTTTTTAGTTGATTTATTTCTTCTTGATTCAGTTTGGGCAGGTTATACTTCTCTAAGAATTGATCCATTTCTGTAAAATTTTTGTTCTTTAGTGAGTAGAGGTTCTGGAAATAATTCCTTATGATTGTTTGAATGTCCTGGGTATTTGTTGTAATTTTTCCGGTGGAGTCCCTGATCTCGTGGATATGAGTCTCTTCTCTTCTTCTTCTTCTTCTTTTTTTTTTTTTATAAGTCTTGCACTGGGTCTGTAAATTTTATTTATTTTTTCAAAGAACCAGCTTTTACTTTTATTTATTTGTTGAATGGTCTTTCTATTCTCAATCAGATTTAACTCTTCTTTAATCTTTGTGATCTCTCTCTTCCTAGTAGTTTTAGATTCAATTTTTCTTGTTTCTCCAGACATTGTAGCTGTATCATGAGGTTATTTACCTGTTCTGATTCCATTCTTTTAATGTGTGTGCTGAGGGCAATGATTTTGCCCTTCAGCACTGCCTTAACTGTATCCCAGCTTTTACTTTTATTTATTTGTTGAATGGTCTTTCTATTCTCAATCAGATTTAACTCTTCTTTAATCTTTGTGATCTCTCTCTTCCTAGTAGTTTTAGATTCAATTTTTCTTGTTTCTCCAGACATTGTAGCTGTATCATGAGGTTATTTACCTGTTCTGATTCCATTCTTTTAATGTGTGTGCTGAGGGCAATGATTTTGCCCTTCAGCACTGCCTTAACTGTATCCCAGAGGTTTCTTTGTGTTGTATTTTTATTGTCGTTGTGGCTTATGAATTCGTTAATTTTGTCCTTAATTTGCTCTGTGACCCAAGTGTTAGATAACAGTGAGGGGTTTAGCCTTGAAGTATTTGTGTAGTCTCTGTGGTATCCTTTGTTATTGAGGGTTACCTTGATTACACTGTGATCAGATAAAATACACGGGATAATGTCAATACACTTGTATTGCTGATCCTCTTTGTGTGGACTATGACATGATCTATTTTGGAGTATGTTCCATGGGCTGCTGAGAAGAATGTCTATTGGGTCTCTGTAGGGTGAAAAACTCTGTACAGATCCGTCAGAAACATGTGGGATATGGTGTTACTTAGGTCTTCGGCTTCCTTGCTAATCCTCTGTGTGTTGGATCTGTCTCTAGGAGAGAGTGGAGCATTAAAATCTCCCACTGTGATTGTATTTGGGTCTTTCTTGTTCTGTAGTTCTGAAAGAATTTGTTTGACATATTCAGGGCCTCTTTTGTTCAGTAAGTATAAATTTATCACCATGATATCTTGATTCTGGATTTTTCCTTTTATTAAAATGTAGTGCCCTTCCTTATCTTTTTGAACTGATTTTAATCATAAGTCTAGTTTGTCTGAAATCAGGATGGCTACCCCTGCTGTTTTGATAGGTGTGTTTGCTTGGAAGATCTTGCTCCATCTTTTCATTCAGAGCCTGTTTTTGTCCCTTGCTGTAAGATGGGTCTCTTGAAGACAACAGACAGCAATTTTTTGTTTACAGATCCACTCTGTCAATCTGCTCTTCTTTATTGGAGAATTTATACCATTTATATTCAAAGAGATCATGGCTAGGTGTGGTTTTTTCTGACATTTTGATGGCTAAATTGAGATAAAAGTCTCAAGGAGTTTCCTATATGGGCTGGTTTTGAACTGTGATCCAGATCACAGCCTCCTAATTTCCCTTGGATTAAAGTGGGGATAGAACTGTTAATCATGTCAAAAAAAATCTAGTAAGAGTAATAGTTTGGGATGTATTAAACATATGTTTAATTTTTAGTGATACATTCTAATGGTATGAAATAATTGCTTTATAAAAGTGATGTTGGTGACAAAGAGGACATTGATAAGAGGCACACATAGAATGAAGAATTTAGTAACACATGAAACTATCTGTGGAAATTAAATTTGACAACCTCATTCAATAACCTTTGGGGAACTCCAAGAATCCATGTTGATCATTCAGTGTAATTCCATCATTGTTTAGGGACACTAAAATTCAGGAAGACCAACAGTTTCCTCTAAAAGATTAAAAAGATATAGCGAGACATCAAGCTCCATAGCCTTGACCAAGTATTCTTTCTATTAACTATATCTAAACAGCATTAGTGAAAATCAGTTTGTAACTGTTGATCAGGACATATGGGAAAAATAAATAAATTTAGCTGAATTTTCCTTGTATGTTAATGGCATTTAAGATTTTGTGCTACATTCTAAGTTTCTCTTAATAAAAAGAAGAGTTAGATGGGTTTACATTTGGAGTTCCCAAATCTCATTTCAAGAGTGTTTCTGTTTTTATCACCACCATTACTTCTGCTCCTTTTATTCATGAAGAAACAAGAAATATATTCAGAATTGGATACTTGGTGCTAAAATAGGTGTTAATACAATGCCATTAATCCCAATGTTAAGTCTCTAAGACAGATAGTAGGTTCTGCATGTGGAGGCCAGACATTCATCTTGTAATAGCATGAAGACATGGCTTGACTTGTAGGCTCACTTACTCCTGACTGGTAAGGAGCACTCAAGTGTCTAAATAAAAAATTAGAAAATAAATACTACATATACATACTACTTACTTCCAATTTTGCCCTTGTTTAATTTAATATTTAAATTTGTCATAGGACAAGTAGGAAAAAGAAAATATGTGAATATGAAAATACAAGCTCTATACAGAATAAGTGTATAAAATTAGCTACAATTCTAGTAAACCTGAGAAATTATAAAGAAAAGGGAAAAATATTAATTTATTTGTTTTCTTTGTTTTGTTTTTTGGCAGTCCTGGGGCTTGAACTCAAGGCCTCAGCACTGTCCCTGGCTTCTTTTTGCTCAAGGCAAGCACTCTACCACTTGAGCCATGAAAAATATGAATTTAAACAGGGGGAGCGTGATGATGCAGGCTTGAACTCTGGGCACTTTCCTTTAGCTGTTTTGTTCAATGATAGCACTCAAATAATTATGCCATTTTGTTAATAATTAAGCATTTTGTTGGTTAATTGGAGATAAAAATCTCACAGACTTTCCTGTTTAGGCTGATTTTGAATTTTAAACCTTAAATATCAGCCTCCTGAGTAGTTAAGAATATAGGCAAGAGTCTCCAGTACCTGTAAAAATTTTAAAGAAGCTTAAATAAAAGATTATGATGGTAAAAAAAATAGACTGTAATTCTGACGATGATTCTTCTGTAGTAAACTTTATGGAGGGAGAAGCTTTGAGTCAAAAGTGGGAGACTCAACAGCATTTACACAATTGGAGATTAGAGTAAGGATACAAACACATAAGTGAATAAATGCATATAGTATGAAGGAAATGTAAGCAAGAAAAACAAGCAAAGAAATTTGACAGGTGCATCATCTTTATGAAATTCTTCTCTGTAGTTTTGGTCTCTCAGGAAATGGTAATTTTGTCCTCCCAGTTGCTCAGGTCAAAAAGGCGTCATCCTTGACATCTTTGTTTTTCATATAACTCACATTCAACCTGTCAGCAAATCTGTTTATTTTAACTTCAAAATATTTCCAGAACATTTTCATCTTCTCTCTACTACCCCCATAGTCTTCCTTTTTCCTCAAAGAAAAAAACTGTTATTTCCATATTCTGTAACTTTCTTCATGTTTGACAAACATCCACCTCTTTTTGAATGTAATTGAGCAATGCTTTCCTATCTATGTCAACCAGGCCTTTGGACATTTTTCTTCTCAGTGCATTTCTCTAGGTATTTACATTACTTATTCTCTGATCTAGTTTACAGTTCTTCTCAGCTATCATCAGAGTAATTACAGAGATTCAAACTCTGTTTCAATCTAAATTACACACTCTTTTCCCCCCTTTCACTGCTTTATATTAGGAACCAATCACCAACTGTTTCAAAAAGGCAAATTTTAGGCTCTACTGTAAAAACCCAGCAACCTTCCAAATTGAGACTCTTACATTCTATATATGAATTTAGGGCAGTTTGGTCTCAGCTGTATGCAATTTTCTCCTTAAAACTCAGGACAATGAGGAACATATGTATGGGACATTGTTCAGTTTGGAAGAGGAAAATGGAGGAAAAAAAGGACAATATACTGTCTCTTATTGGCAGATTATACACTGTATCTTGGAGGTACCATATGTCTCTTCTATATATGTCCCATAATGTTCAAAGCAAAAAATAAATGAAGCTAACCCTGATATCAATGAGGATATGAAGGATAATTCTTGTGCATCACAGGCATACATATTAAAATATATGCAAATGTTTGGGAATATGGCCTAGTGGCAAGAGAGCTTCCCTCATATACATGATATCCTGGGTTTGATTTCTCAGCACCACATAAATAGAAAATGCCAGAAATGGCACTGTGGCTCAAGTGGCAGAGCGCTAGCCTTTAGCAAAAAGAAGCCAGGGACAGTGCTCAGGTCCTGAGTCCAAGCCCCAGGACTGGCAAAATAAATAAATAAATAAATAAATGAAAAATAAAATATATGCAAATAAGAAAGGTGCCATAAAACATGATTTGTTTATAATTTGTCTTATATCTTATGTAAGGATCCTTAGAAATAATTTTTTTTCTTTTTTTAAATTTAATTGTTAAGGTGATGTACAGAGGAGTTACAGTTACATAGGTAGTGAGTACATTTCTTGTCAAACTTGTTACCTACTCCCTCATTTTTCTCCCACTTTCCCTCCCCCTATCCCCCCAAGTTATACATTTCCAACATAGTGTTCTCTGAGTATCACTGTTGCATTGGTTTGCCCTTTGCAATTTGTCTCATAGTTTTGATGTTCCCCTTTCCTTCTCTAATTCAGATAAATGTATATCCAATGCCAAGGGTACCAAAATCAAATACAGTGGATATCCCATAGCATAGACTAACTAAAGAGAAAAGAAATAACTTCACATAGTACATTAAAACAACTGCAACAAAGAAAAACATTTTATTTTCATATCATGGAGTTCATTTAGCATAGCATCATCTTATATGATCATATGTGCATAACTATTGAACTATTATGATCCTCTGCTAGGACTATCCTAGACATGTACTATTATGTGTGGAAAATTAAAGTTAGATCCTTATATATCACCTTGCACCAGAATCAATTCTTAATTGGATCAAGACCTTCAGGTAAAAGCAGATACCCTGAAAACATTGTAAGAAGGAGTAGGAGAAACACTAGGGCCCCTTGGCACAGGCTGGAACTTCTTAATAAAGACCCGGAAACAACAAATCAAAGAATGGTTGGACAAATGTGATTGCATTAAACTGCAGAGATTCTTCATGGTAAAGGACATAACTAGCAAGATAAATAGAAAGCCCACAGATTGGAGGAAAATCTTCTCTAGCCATACAAAAGACAAGGGCCTCATTTTGAGTTTAGAACTCAAAAGATTAAGGTCCCCCAAAACAAATCCTCAAATAAATAACTTCCCCATTAATAAGTGAGCTGAAGACTTAAAGAGAAATTTCTCTGAAGGGGAAATAAGAATGGCCAATAAACACATGAAGAAATGCTAAACATCTCTGGCCATAAAAATGCAAATGAAAAGAATGGCCATTATCAAGAAATATAATAACAATAGATGCTGGCAGGGCTGTGGCCAAAAGGAAATGCTACTCCATGGAAATTATCTGAGATAGAGATTTTGTACTATTTGGAAATACATCTGCACCTAAGAAGAAAGAACTAGGTAGAAGTGGATAGTGCCTTTTAATGCGTTACAATTAAAGACTCAGTCTACCAATGTGGGAAGCCTAAAGCCCCTTGGGAATCCATTGATTGGAGGGAGGCAGGATGTTTGAATGCTTGGAGAATGAGCGATGCCAGTGGAAAACCCTGGTTGTTTGATTGCTCGGGCCGAGTGTGCCAGCAATCTTGTCAAAACAGGAATGAGTGCCTGAGAGTAGTTAACTTGCAGCTTTCTAGGTCTTCCTGTTTACCCCTTAGAGTGTGCCTTTTGATCTACCCCGTTAACGTAGTCCTGGAACAATATGATTCTATAAAAGCAGAAGTTTATCCATAACTGCCCATTAAACTCATTTTTTATCCTATTGTGTTTTCAAAAGATTATGATATAATACTGCATTGGCATTTCTTTGTCTATCACCATGGTATCTGCTGAATGGAACAGACATACCATACCAAACTTCACAGCAATTCAAGTGGAAATTAGTGAGTCAGTATTCTTATATTTTTTCAATATTTGATAAATATTAATTGCAAGTCTTTCTTTTTTTTCTTTATTGTCAAAGTGCGATACGGAGGGGCTACAGATTCATATGAAAAGCAGTGAGTACATTTCTTGTTCTACTTGTAACCTCCTCCTTTATTTCCCCCCTCCCTCTTCCCCCTTCCCCTCTCCCCCCAAGAGTTGTGCAGTTGGTTTACACCAAATAGGTTCTAAGTGTTGCTTTTTGAATGGTTTGTCTTTCTGTTCTTTGTCTCTCGATTTGGGTCTTTCTTAGAGAAGTGAGCATTCTGCCCAATGGAGTTCCCTGTTGTAGTAAATAAGTATTAGTAAGTGGGGAGGGTTGGGGCAGTAAGCATATCTGCTTTAACTAGGATATCTTATCAGAGTGCCATAGTACCAGTTGTCTCTATAGGTATGAGATGTTTAAGAAGGTGTTAATTTGGTCTGTTCTGATTATTGCTACAGCCAATGAATCTACAGTAGATCCTGATATGGGATATATCCAGTGCTTACAGAGACTAGCTGAAGAGACTCCTCAGGGTAGGCCTTGGTGTAAATAAAGTGAACAACTCATGGGGAGGGGGGAAAGGGTAAGAAGGAGGGGGGAGGGGGGAATGAGGGATGAGGTAACAAACAGTACAAAAAATGTATCGATTGTCTAATGTATGAAACTGTAACCTCTCTGTAATTCAGTTTGATAATAAAATTTTTTTAAAAAGAAAGTGTTATAAGACTTAGGAATAAAAACCCTCATGATATATGATTAAAAAATATTCTGTAACTTATACATCAATTTGGTTTTGATTTTTCACCCTAGAAATATATTACATGACATTTTACCATTCAGTTTGTTTTCAGCAAATGATCTAAATAGTATCAATCTATGGTACCATATACATATTACAGATGACTTGATGACTTTGATGACTTGATATAGAATATATGGAACATCTTGTTACTTAAAAATTATCAAGTACTTTTATGTAGACATTAAATGTGACAGTAACATTAATGGGACTAGGGACACTGATACAAACAATTCTATTTTCTAGAGAATTCAAAGAAGAGATATATAGCAAGTGTACTCAATCATAATATAATGTCATTTTCACAAATATGAAGCACAGCTTCTTTACAACTACATGTTCTCCAAAGACAGTGAAATATATATGTATGTATGTATATGTATATATATATATTAAAGACAGTGTATATATATGTATATATGAAAATACAAAAAGTAATATACTTAATAGTACATATAATTTTTCTATTGGTCTGAAATGAAATGCTGTCCAAAGTATATGGTATATTGTTTGATGCAGCGTGCATTCTGGGCAAATGGTAAAATTATTTTATCAATCAATTTTAAACCATAATAATTTGAAAAATGAATAACTAATTATATCTGTAATTTTATATAACCCATATGGTTTACTAAATTCCCATGACTAGAATATTATAAAAATGTTTAACAGTATAATTAACAGTTTTAGTAATTAGTTCCTGTACTTTAAAATAAAAATTAGATGCTCAGTAGTTTGAGTTTTAAGTAAAGTCATCTCATCCTCAGTTCTTGGGTACTCTATGTCATGACATCTACTAAATTAAAAGATACCAAGATTATTAGTACTTGACTTCATATAAAAATCACATATTTCTGAAAATGCACACAATCTCTGTTGCAATAAATGCTCAAATATTGTTTATTGATGAATTAATAATTACATGTACATACAGATACTAACAAAACTGCAGGTAAGAAAACTTTCAATTATATACATGAAAAGATTTTTTATTTAAAATTCTAGTATATATACACACATGTATATGTGTGTATACATGTATACATATATGTATATATACATACACATACATATATAAAGTACATAATAGTATTAGCTTACTCCTACTTACATGAATCTACATGAATTCCATACTTTTTTCGACATTGATTTTTCAGGGTTAAAGGAATGATTTAAAGTTCTTTCTTGCCTATGGCTAGATTAGAACATTTTGCATTTCAAAAGCATCCACATACCTTTAAAGTATGGTTGAAGAATTTCTCAAGGCATAAAAAAATAAACCCTTCTTTTAAAAGTATTTTGCTCACCTTTCTTTAAACAATGGGGAGGGTCAAGAAACTTGGGGTTTATCGAATCAAGTAAAGCCTCAATATCACAGTAACCTATTCAGGGGTGATATTGATCGAGAGCCAAGACATAAGAATCTTGCTAAAATAAACAGTGACTTTCTTATTCTCAGTGGGTTCTTTGTGAACTTCCTGTAGGTAAGAACACAAATATAATTTTATTTTAGAGACATGTTGTTTATTCCTATTTAACTTGCCTCAGGAATTTTCTAACATCAGTTAAGTCTACTGTGCATTCATTTGTGTTGTTTTCTTAAAAATTGTTGGACATTTGGTAAGTTCAGAAAACCTAATGGTCAGAAACAAATAATTAGCCACAACTCTTCAATAAAAGGCTGTGAGACATATTTTATGTATATTCCATTTATTAAGAATTTTATAGGTATTTTTAACATTTAAAGTAGTTGCACAAAGAAGTATCTATTCAACAAAGTAGTTTATGAATACAAGAATTTAATGAACATGTATTAACTATGATTTTGTTTTATAAATCATAGTGTTCAATCATAGTGTGTATTCCTGGACAGATTACTTATCTGAATTAAATTTATTTGACATCTGCAATTATCTATAACTTGCAATGCTTTTAAATTTGCGTGTTATTTGTTACAATGATAGCAAGAAAGCAAGACTCATCACTCAAGCCTGTCCTTGCTACACAGGAGCATGAGATGTGAAGATCAAGGTACAAATACAGACCATAAAGGAAAGTTTATGAAATTCGTACATGCAGTTAAGGATGAAAAAGCCAGCAGTAGAGGTGTATCCCAAGAGGTAGATTACCAGCCTTGCCCAAAAGCCACCGAGAGCACAAGGCCCTGAGTTCAGTATTCTGTATTGGCATTCACACACACACACACACACACACACACACACACACACACACACACACAGCGTTAGCTAAATTTTGTAATGTGATTGAATTCAGTCACTTTGATTCTTGTGTCTACTACTTGCTCATCTTGTTCGCTTTGGATCTCTCTGTGTTTTCTTTTTCCTTTCAACCCTTCTCATAGTCTCAGTTTCACTGCATTTTTTTATATTTTCATTTTTCTGTTAAAAATTTTCCATGTAGCATATGGATATACTGGGTGATAAAGAAAGATATGAATCTAAAAAAAAAGATATGTTTGGGCATCTTTGGGCCCATGCATAACTTAAATCATTGTGTGGGGCAGTAGTATTGCAGGCACCACATGCATATGGAAATAAGAAAACGGGAAATAGCATAAAACTGTGGCTTTGTGCAATTAAAATGAAGGGAAACAAACTTTTTAGAATGCTGTCATTGGTGGAGATGTAGGTGCTAACCTCTCTCAGTTTCTTGACCTGAGAGGCAGCTCTAATGCTTGAGCAAACAAGGACATCAAAATTATCCCCAAAGTCTTCCTCTAGATGCATGGTTAATGTTCCCTTCTCCCCCTTCAATTATGCCATCTTCATTATGCTTTCTTCCTCACTATCACAGTTGTTAAAATGAAAAGCCTCTTTCTGAGTGCCACAGCTCCATTATGCAGGCCTATACCTGTGCTGGCAGCATGCTCTTCTTCTCACCTCATATTGCCTTTTGCTTGGGGAGGAGATCCCTGCCGTGCATCTCAAACTGAAAACTGAAAGAAAATTAAGTTGCTGTTTGGAGTTTGAGTGAATTATGGAAAACGGGCCCTTTTTTCTCTACCAGGCATGTTGGTAGAAGCTATTACCCACCTCTAGCCCATTTCCTACAGTGGTAGCTATCAGTATGGAAATTTCATCTAAACTTCTTATCAGTTTCCACCTAAAGCAAAGACATATGCTGACTTTTTCTTAGACTAAAGTTATGTGTTGGACATAATGGGCCACAAAGAGATTGATCAGGCTGTTTTAGCCACCCTTAAAAGTGACTGGAGTCATTAAACTATAAAGCCTGGAATAACTTAATAATAATTAGCTTAAAATTCTGAAAAATAAGTGGAAAAAATCAAATGTTTGGAAACAAAATGTGAGTAAAACTTGAATATGAACCTATCTTTAGCTAATTCCACATAGAACAAGCACACTATCTTATAGACTCATTTTTTTTCAAATTTTTATTATCAAACTGATGTACAGAGAGGTTACCGTTTCATACGTTAGGCATTGGATACGTTTCTTGTACTGTTTGTTACCTCGTCCCTCATTGCCCCCTCCCTCCTCCCATTTCCCTTTCCCCCCATGAGGTGTTCAGTTCACTTACACCAAACAGTTTTGCAGGTATTGCTTTTGTAGTTGTTTGTCTTTTTTTACCCTGTGTCTCTCGATTTTGGTATTCCCTTTCCGTTTCCTAGTTTTAATAACAGTATATATTGTTTCCAAAATACTCAGATAAGATTACAGAGATAGTGTAGATACAACGACAGGAAGGTGATACAAGGACATCATCAATAATAGAAGCTACAAATATGCATGGGACATTGAAAGTACCTACTTCTGTTATATAACAATCATTTCACTTAGCATCATCTTATGTGATCATAAGGGTATGGCTATTGGGTTCTTGTGATCCTCTGCTGTGACTTACCGAAACCTGTGCTAATAATTCCCAATAAGGGAGGCCATAGAGTCCATGTTTCTTTGGGTCTGGCTCACTTCACTTAGTATAATTTTTTCCAAGTCCGTCCATTTCCTTACAAATGGGGCAATGTCATTCTTTCTAAAAGAGGCATAAAATTCCATTCTGAATATGAATATTTTCCTGATCCATTCGTCTACTGAGGGGCATCTGGGTTGGTTACAGATTCTAGCTATGACAAATTGTGCTGTGATGAACATTGTTGTGCTGGTGGCTTTACTGTGATTTTGTTTGTGTTTTTTTGGATAGATACCCAAAAGTGGGGTTGCTGGGTCATAGGGGTGTTCTATATTTAGCCTTCTGAGGAATCTCCATACTGCTTGCCAGAGTTGCTGAACCAGTTTACAGTCCCACCAACAATGAAGTGGGGTTTCCTTTTGGCCACATCCCTGCCAACAATTGTTAATGTTAGTTTTCTTGATATAGGACATTCTTACTGGGGTGAGATGGAATCTCAATGTTGTTTTGATTTGCATTTCTTTTATGGCCAGTGATGTAGAACACTTTTTCATATGTCTCTTGGCCATTCTCATTTCCTCATCAGAGAAGTCCCTTTGCAAATTTTTAGCCAACATGATGAGGGGGCTATTGGTTCTTTGCGGTTTGTTTTGGAAGAAGGTAATTTATTTAGTTCTGCATATATTTTAGATATGAGGCCTTTGTCCGTTGAATGGCCGGTAAAGATCTTCTCCCAGTCTGTGGGCTTTCTGTTTATCTTGCAAGCTAGGTCCTTTGCCATGCAGAAGCTCTGAAGTTTGATGCAGTTCCATTTGTCCAACCTTTCTTTGATTTGTAGCCTTTCTGGGTCTTAGTTAAGGAAGTTCTGTCCTGCACCAAGTTGCCCAAGTGTTTCTCTTACTCCTTTTTTTAGTGTTTTCAGAGTGTCTGTTTTGATTTTGAGTTCTTTAATCCATTTGGAATTGATTTTGGTGCTGGGTGGTATATAAGGATCTAGTTTTAGTTTGTTGCCTGTGTTGAACCAGTTTTGCCAGCACCATTTGTTAAAGAGGCTATCTTTTTTCCAAACTATTGTTTTAGGTCCTTTATCAAAGATTAAGGAGGTGTAGTTCTGTGGGTTCATTTCTGGGTCTTCAATTCTGTTCCATTGGTCGTCAGGCCTGTTCCGGTGCCAATACCAAGCTGTTTTTATTACTATAGCTTTATAATACAGCTTGAAGTTGGGTATTCTAATTCCTCCAGTACTGTTCTTTCTGCTTAGGATTGTTTTTGCTATTCTGCGTCTTTTATTTATTTTTTTTATTTATTTATTTATTTTTTTTGCCAGTCCTGGGCCTTGGACTCAGGGCCTGAGCACTGTCCCTGGCTTCTTCTCGCTCAAGGCTAGCACTCTGCCGCTTGAGCCACAGCACCGCTTCTGGCGGTTTTCTGTATATGTGGTGCTGGGGAATCGAACCTAGGGCCTCGTGTATCCGAGGCAGGCACTCTTGCCACTAGGCCATATCCCCAGCCCTCTGCGTCTTTTATTGTTCCATATGAATTTCTGGATTGCTTCCTCTATTTCATTAAAAAATGGTGTTGGGATATTAATGGGTATTGCATTGAATTTGTAGATAGCCTTTGTCAATATTGCCATTTTGATTATATTAATCCTTCCAATCCAGGAGAATGGGCGGTTTTTACATTTTCTTTTTTTTTTTTTAAGTTTTTATTATAAAACTGATGTACAGAGAGGTTACAGTTTCATACGTTAGGCATTGGATACATTTCTTGTACTGTTTGTTACCTTGTCCCTCATAACCCCCTCCCCCTTCTCCTTTCCCCCCCTGAGGTGTTCAGTTCACTTACACCAAACAGTTTTGCAAGTATTGCTTTTGTTGTTGTTTCTCTTATTTTACCCTTTGTCTCTCGATTTTGGTATTCCCTTTGAATTTCCTAATTCTAATACCAGTACACACTGTTTCCCATACACTCAGATAAGATTACAGAGATAGTGTAGATACAATCACAAGAAGGTGATACACGAACATCAATAGTAGAAACTACAGATGCACATGGGATGTTGAAAGTAGTTACAACTGTGATATAACAATCATTTCCATAAAATGGAGTTCATTTCACTTAGCATCATCTTATGTGATCATAAGGGTATAGCTATTGGGCTCTTGTGATCCACTGCTGTGACTTGCCTAAACCTGTGCTAATTATTCCCAATAAGGGAGACCATAGAGTCCATGTTTCTTTGGGTCTGGCTCACTTCACTTAGCATAATTTTTTCCAAATCCTTCCATATCCTTACAAATGGGGCAATGTCATTCTTTCTGATAGAGGCATAAAATTCCATTGTATATTTGTACCACATTTTCCTGATCCATTCGTCTACGGAAGGGCATCTGGGTTGGTTCCAGATTCTAGCTATGACAAATTGCGCTGCAATGAACATTGTTGTGCTGGAGGCTTTACTGTGATTTTGTTTGTGGTTTTTTGGATAAATACCCAAAAGTGGGGTTGCTGGGTCATAGGGGAGTTCTACATTTAGAGTTCTGAGGAATCTCCATACTGCTTGCCAGAGTGGCTGAACCAGTTTACATTCCCACCAACAATGAAGTAGGGTTCCCTTTTGGCCACATCCCCTCCAACAACTGTTATTGTTAGTTTTCTTGATATAAGACATTCTTACTGGGGTGAGATGGAATCTCAATGTTGTTTTGATTTGCATTTCCTTTATGGCCAGTGATGTAGAGCACTTTTTCATATGTCTCTTGGCCATTCTCATTTCCTCATCAGAGAAGTCTCTTTGTAGGTCTTTAGCCCACTTGATGAGTGGGCTATTAGTTCTTTGCGGTTTTGTTTTGGAGGAAGGTAATTTTTTTAGTTCTGCATATATTTTAGATATGAGGCCTTTGTCCGTTGAATGGCCGGTAAAGATCTTCTCCCAGTCTGTGGGCTTTCTGTTTATCTTGCAAGCTATGTCCTTTGCCGTGCAGAAGCTCTGCAGTTTGATGCAGTCCCATTTGTCCAAACTTTCTTTGATTTGTAGCCTTTCTGGGTCTTTGTTCAGGAAGTTTCATCCTGTGCCAAGGAGCCCAAGTGTTTCTCCTACTTCTTCCTTTAGTGTTTTCAGGATGTCTGTTTTTATTTCGAGGTCTTTAATCCATTTGGAATTGATTTTGGTGCAGGGTGATATATAAGGATCTAGTTTTAGTTTGTTGCATGTGTTGCGCCAGTTTTTCCAGCACAATTTGTTAAAGAGGATATCTTTCTTCCAAACTATTGTTTTACGTCCTTTGTCAAAGATTAAGTAGGCATAGTTCTGTGGGTTCATTCCCGGGACTTCAATTCTGTTCCATTGGTCTTCAGGCCTGTTCCGGTGCCAATACCAAACTGTTTTTATTACTATAGCTTTATAATACAGCTTGAAGTTGGGTATTGTAATTCATCTAGCACTGTTCTTTCTTCTTAGGATTGGTTTTGCTATTCTAGGTCTTTTATTATTCCATATGAATTTCTGGATTGCTTCCTCTATTTCATCAAAAAATGGTGTTGGGATATTAATGGGTATTGCATTGAATCTGTAGATAGCCTTTGGCAATATTGCCATTTTGATTATATTAATCCTCCCAATCCAGGATCATGGGAGGTTTTTCCATTTCCTTAGTTCTGACTTAATTTCGTTTTTCAACGTTTTAAAGTTCTCCTGAAAGAGGTCTTTCACTTCTTTGGTTAAGGTTATTCCTAGGTATTTTATGTTTTTGGAGGCTATTGCAAAGGGGGTTGCTTTCCTGATATCAGCCTCGGTCTTAGGGTCATTATCATACAGAAAGGCCGTTGATTTTTGAGGGTTTATTTTATATCCTGCAACTTTGCCAAAGTTTTGGATCAGCTCTAGTAGTTTGGGGGTAGAGTCTATGGGATTCTTTAGGTATAGGATCATGTCATCTGCGAAGAGAGAGAGTTTAACTTCATCTTTACCTATTTGGATCCCCTTTATATTTTATTCTTGCCTGATTGCTCTGGCTAGGAATTCTAGTACTATGTTGAATTGCAGGGGAGAGCGTGGACATCCTTGCCTTGTTCCTGATTTTAAAGGGAATGGCTTTAGTTTTTCACCATTTAGAGTTATGCTTGCTGTTGGTTTGTCATAAACTGCCTTGATTATAGTCAGGAATGTTCCCTGGAATCTCAGTTTTTCCAGGTCTTTTAACATAAATGGGTGCTTGATTTTATCGAATGCTTTTTCCCCATCCAGAGATAAAACCATGTGGTTCTTTACCTTGCTCCAGTTGATATGGTGGATTACATTAATTGACCTGTGTATGTTAAACCAACTTTTCATCCCTGGGATTAATCCAGATTGATCACGGTGTTTGATTTTTTTCATAACCTGTTGAAGTCGATTGGCCAGAATTTTGTTGACAATTTTTGCGTCTATGTTCATCAGGGAAATTGGTCTATAGTCCTCTTTCCGTGATGAGTCCCTGCCTGGTTTTGGGATTAAGGTTATACTGGCTTTATGGAATGTGTCTGGTAGTGAACGTTCTCTTTCAATTTCATTGAAGAGTTTGAGAAATATTGGTGGGATTTCTGTTTTGAAGGCCTTGTAGAATTCTGCAGTGAATCTGTCTGGACCTGGGTTTTTATATGATGTGAGATCATTTATTGCCGTTTCTATTTCAATACTGGATATGGGTCTGTTTAGGAGGTTTAAATCTTCATGGTTGAGTTTGGGGATATGAATTTTTTCTAGAAAATCATCCATTTCTTCCAAGTTCTCTAATTTGTTGGCATAAAGGTTTGCAAAGTAGTGCCTTATTATTTTCTGAATTTCGGTTATTTCTGTGGTGATGTTACCTGTTTCATCTCTTATCTTGTTTATGTGAGTGTGCTGCCTTCATTTTTTGTTCAGGTTTGCCAGGGGTCTGTCTATATTGTTGATTTTTTCAAAGAACCAACTCTTTGTTTTGTTGATTCTTTCAATACTTTTTTTCTTCTCTAATCGATTTAATTCTGATTTGATTTTAATTATTTGCTTCCATCTATGGACTTGGGGTTTGGCTTGTTGTTCTCTTTCAATGAAATTAAGGTGCTTCCTTAACTTATTGAGTTGCTGTTTCTCCAATTTGTTGGTGTATACACTCAGAGATATAAATTTTCCTCTGAGTACTGCCTTTGCTGTGTCCCAAAGGAGCTGGTACTTTGTGTCCTCATCTTGGTTGAATTTCATAAACATTTGAATTTCTATTCTAATATCTTCAATGACCCAGTGATGGTTCAGCAGTTTGTTGTATAGTCTCCATGAATTGTAGGATTTTCTGTGGTGGCTGTTTGAGTTGAGCTCTAATTTTTTTCCATTGTGGTCTGAGAGAATGCAGGGAATGTTTTTGATACTTCTGAATTTGTACAGATTTTCTTTGTGTCCTAAGATGGGTTCTATTTTGGAGAATGTTCCATGTGCTATGGATAAGAATGTGTACTCTGTTGTTGCTGGGTGGAATATTCTGTACATGTCGGTTAAGTCTAGTTGGTCTATGCAGTTATTTAGTTCTGTGATTTCTTTGTTCAGTTTTGGCTTGTTGATCTGTCCAGAGGTGATAGTGGAGTGTTAAAGTTCCCAACTATCAATATGTTTGCGTTTATGAGTGTTTTTAGAGTCAGTAGTGTTTCTTAGATGAAGTTGTGTGCTCCTGCATTTGGTGTGTAGATATTTAGAATGGTTATATCTTCCTGTAGGAGAGATCCATTTACTAGTATGTAGTAACCTTCATTGTCTCTTCTTTCCTTTTTGAAATTGAAGTCAATTTTGTCTGATACTAGGATTGCAACTCCAGCCTGCTTATGGGGGCTATTTGCTTGATAGATTTGATTCCAGCCTTTCACTTTTAGAAGATGTTTACTTTTGCTGGATAGATGTGTCTCTTGGAGGCAGCACAAAGATGGATCTTGATTTTGATCCAACTTATGAGCCTATGTCGTTTGATTGGAGAATTAAGTCCATTAATCTTGACAGTTAGGATTGGGAGATGGTCGTTTGTTCCTTTCATTATCACTATCTTGTTAAAAGCTTGTCTTCCCATTTCTTGATCTGATGTTTACTATTTAGGATTCATTTCTCTGTCTGTATTGGCATCTTGATCATTTTCCCTGTATAGTACATCTTTGAGGATTTTCTGTAATGCTGGTTTGGTGGAGATATAGTGATTCAGTTTTTTCTTACTCTGGAAGACGTTTATTTGACCTTCGGCTATGAATGAGAGTTTGGCTGGGTACATTATTCTTGGTTGGTAGTTACTTTTGTTTAGGGTTTGGTATACCTCATTCCAGGCTTTCCTTGTTTTCATGGTCTCTGCTGAGAAGTCTGGGGGAATTCTGATTGCTTTTCCTTTATATGTGATTGTTTTCTTCTCCCTAACAGCTTTAAGGATTCTTCACTTGGACTCTGCTGATCCTGTTTTGATCACAATGTGTCGGTGAAATGTCCTGTTCTGGTCTGGTCAGTTTCGGGTTCTAAATGCTTCTTGTATCTCTATAGGCTTATCCTTCTGGATATTTGGAAGTTCTCAGCTAATATTCTGTTAAATAGGTTGCCTATCCCATTAACTTCTTTCTCCAAGTTTTCCTCAATACATATTATCCTTAAATTGGGCTTCCTGATTGTGTGTTGAATCTCCTGTAGTGATCTGTTTTGTTGATTGGACTGGATTTGTATTGATTTTTTTATCTTTCTCCATAGATTCTAGGGAATCTTCCTCTCCTGAGATTCGATCCTCTGCTTCAGTTAGTAGGGGCTGTAGGCTAGCTACTTGATTTTGAATCTCTTTTCCTTCTGACTGGTCTTTCCTCATGATTTCCATGTCATCTCTTAGGTCTTGCATGGACTTCTTTACTTCATTAATTTAGTTTTGAGCGTTGTCTCTCAAAACTTTTACCTGGGTAGCTATCTTTCCATTTAAATCTTGAGTTTCATTTATCTTTCTATTTGTTGATGCCATCAAATCATCTACTACTTCATGGAAGGATTGCTGTATTGATTCAAACTTTTCATTTAACATGTTTATCAGTAGACTTTGTAGAGCATTTTGACAGTTGTCTTCTATGTCTTTGATTGACTGCTCTGTTTCCTGCTTGTTTTGGGTGGGAGAAAAGGCTCCATTGTTTGCCATCTTTCCTGTGTTTCTTCTGCCCATTTGGATGGGGAGTGCCAATCTACAAGCACCTGTGAGCACCATTTAAGACCCAAAGCAGACCTTACCAAGCGCTGTTGTGCAAATCTTAGAAGTTCACAATTATATACAGATACCTTGTATACCTGTCAATAAAATTAGATTTGGTGTTCCTAAAGAATACAATTTCAATATAACAATCAATTTGGGCCCTGTATTCAGTAGTTACTTATTTACTATTAGAACCCTGTGAGCAATTCTTGTTCTTATATTAAGTTCTTTTAGGACTGGCTTTCTCTATGAACCCTTTGATTCACTCGGATTAAGCAGGGATACCCTCTATCCAATAACCAGGAGTCAATGGAACTTGGAGTTCCTGGCAGTAAGTCAGGAGGGAAAGTTAGAGGTAGTAAAGAGAATAGAGTAAAATGTATTTGGGGGGTGATGATTTTGGTTTAGTTTCAGTGACGCGGAAATGTGGAGAAGAGTAGAATCAGTAGAAAGAACAAGGTTAAAATGATAGACAATGGAGAGTTAGCAGGAAAGAGTGGAGGTGTTATTCATAGGAAAGTAATTTTTAGTGAAAGAGAACTCAAAGAGAGAAATAAAGAAAAAATACTGGAAGACAGATGCACAAAACATAGAAAAATTATTTTAAAAAATAAAATAAAATAAAAAAACAACAGAAAAACGAACAACCAAAAAAAAAAAATCTTGATAAAACAAACAGGTAAAAATGGAAAAAAAAAAAAAAGCCATTTCAGAAGTTAAAAAATTTATTTATTTATTTATTTATTTTTTTTGCCAGTCCTGGGTCTTCGACTCAGGGTCTGAGCACTGTCCCTGGCTTCCTTTTGCTCAAGGTTAGCACTCTGCCACTTGAGCCACAGCGCCACTTCTGGCTGTTTTACTGTATATGTGGTGCTGGGGAATCGAACCCAGGGCCTCATGTATACGAGGCAAGCTCTCTTGCCACTAGGCCATATCCCCAGCCCCTGAAAAATTTTTTTTAAAAAAAGTTTTAAAAATGTTTGAGAAGAAAAAAAAAACGGAGTCCTCCTTGTTTGGGTGGTCTTTTCCCAGTCTCTGGTTTCCTTGCAATGGTCTGCAGTCTATTTTTCTGATTAGGTGGTTTGACTTGCTTTCAGTTTGCAGGGGGTGGATCTGCTCTGACCCTTCTCTCCTGTTTGTGCAATCCAGGGTCTCAGTGGTTCGCACAGCTTGCCTTGGGCATCCTCTGTAGATGGGGATGTGAGTAGTCTCAGGAACTGTGGCTCCTGTGTCTGCTGTGGAGCCACAGCCTTTAACACCTGGCTTTGAATAGGCTGTGTACTGTGCAGGGCAGGGCGCCTCTGGCCTGGTTTACCTGGCTGAGAGTTGCTTGCCTGGGGAGGTTCCTCCCTACTGGGCGGGGCAGCCGCCTGCCCCAGCTGCCTATGGAATTCCGCTCGTTTCAGGCTGGGAATTGGGCTTCCTCTGTGACAGGACCATCTCAGGAACTGTTTGTTCCCCCATCCAGTGTTTCCGTGCCGCCGGTAGCTGCTCGCCGCTTTTGCTTTAAATTTAGAAATTCCAGCGGGCAGGGCGGAGCACCTCTGGCTAAGCCTTGGCCCAGGACAAGCCTCCCGCCTGGGCAGGGGGCATTCTCCTGGGTTGAGCTGGCTCTCACTAGTCGGTCCCTCTTGCCCTTTTCAAAGATGGCTCCTTTGTCCTCACTTTCCCCAGGCTCGCTTTAGTTGCAGTCTGGTCTGACCCTATGCCAGTGTCAAAGATGGCGCTTTGCTCTGGCGGTGGGGGAAGGGCTACCTTCCAGAAGCTGCTCTGTGGACACGAGTAAGAATATCTTTTGTGGGGTACTCACACTTTCTCTGAGATTTCAGCCCGTCCGTGCTCAGCCGCCGTCTGGAGTATTTCTCCCTGGTCTATGCTGTGTGCTTTAGCCGCGCGGAGTGTAGGTTGCTATGCCGGGTGCTCTTCTGGTGCCAGCACTGTCGCAACAGCGGGATGCCGCCTGGAGCTCAAATCTGTGTTTTTAGATGAGCAAAGTCGATTTTTCTTTCTGGCCAGAATCCCTGTACTGTTAGAACTTACTCTGGCTGTCTTTCTAGGAGTAAAAGTTTCTATGGGATGAGAAAACTATGATGTTGGAGGGAGATCAGCTAGGGCTCTGCTGCTCCTCTGCCGTCTTCCTGGAAGTCTAGCCTCATATTTTTATTCACAAAGTTTTATTTTTATTTTTTTAGCTTCCGGAATTTCCATATGTCTATGTGAGAATATGAAACAGTTAGGGTTGAAAATTTATGACAAACACTAAGTACCTAAGTACTTAATTGGTGTTGAAGGCACCAACTACCCAGACAGTATGAATCAACAAACTATGTTATGATTGAGCTATATAAAGTAATGTTTTAGTTGTATTATTTGCCATATCAAGTAGAAAATTGTTTATCTACAACTTATGTGTTGATAAT
This sequence comes from Perognathus longimembris pacificus, assembly GCF_023159225.1. Taxonomy (NCBI): domain Eukaryota; kingdom Metazoa; phylum Chordata; class Mammalia; order Rodentia; family Heteromyidae; genus Perognathus; species Perognathus longimembris. Next base: position 74,514,639 of record NC_063164.1, on the reverse strand, counting down.
ATTTTATTAATAAAATTTCTTCATGGATATTTCTAAAATTTTTGTAGTGAGAGTGTTTGCCTCTAAAATGAACCTATTACCAGAAAAGGACAATACTCAAAGCCCTTCTTCATCAGGAATGCCTAGTCATTGGAAGCTCTGCAATATTGAGATATGAGATCAAGACAATGCAAATTTGATATTCCCAAGACATTCTGAATCTGACAAAGTAAAATATCATAATTATTTTTCATGAAATTACTAAGGGTTCTCTCATGAAGCAGAAATCTAAGATACTGAGATTGAAACTGGGAAAAATTTTTTTAAAGTAATCTAATCACCAAATGTGTTTCCTGAACATATATATATATATATATATATATATATATACATAATATACATATATGTGTATGTATCTAATCACCAAATGTGTTTCCTGAACTTTTATATATATATATGTATACACATAATATACATATATGTGTATATATGTACATAAATACACATATATGTATAAAACTTAAAAACATAAACCATATCTTTAATTTAGACTACAATATAAGTAACTTTACATAAATGTAAAATAAGTAATTAAAATTAAAAAATTAAAATAAAAAGTAATACATATGGTCAATATAAAAGATGCATTTAAAAAGGAAGAGTAATTTATATTATATTTATAATATATTACAAATTTAAGTCTCTCTTTGAGCTAGAATTCAACCATACACATTTTGAGTGGATCATATTATGAATTCATGATTGTTATAAGTTATATTAAAATGAGTTGGTTTCTTGTTTGTTTTAGTGCTAAATAGCTGATCACAGTATAGACTGAAATTTAACTCTGTGCTACAGCATCCTTAAAACAAACAACATTTCTATGATTTCATAACTAGGATATTTTTGTATTTTGCTTTAAAACTAGTGATTTTAAAATATCAAATATTTTAAGTAATACAAGTATATAATTAACTTTATAAAGTGGCTCTGAGTAAAGTCAATGTTGAGAGAATTTCTAATAAGATTTTGCTTGTGTGTCTGGTTTTGACAATACCTAGATTCTAACTCATGATTTTGTATTTTCTAAGATATCACTTTATGAATTGAACCATGTTCCTAGGTCTTTTAATATTTTTAAACTGAGGTTAGTATATACCTGAGTAGTTCACATATCATAGCTAAACAATTTAAATGATTTATATAACTCATATAGCAATAATTTATTGGATAAATGCAGATACCCATTGCCACAATCTCAGTCAAGGTAACAGACATGTATGTAGAGTCAAAGGAACCCTATTATACTGTATATGGAAATGTAAGATAGTACAACTAATATAGAAAGTGGGTTAGAGAGTCCTTTAAAAAAAAACAAAAAACTTAAAACTTAAAAAACATAGAATTACCCTATGACCCAGCAATATCACTGTTGGGAATCTACCCAGAGCATTACAAGTCAGAATATGGTAAAGACACTTGCACATCTGTGTTCATTGATGCATTATTCACAATAGCCAACTTATAGAAACAGCCCAGATGCCAAGAACAACAGATGAGTGAAACAAGAAAATGTGGCACATGAAGACAATGGGATTTTATTCATCTACTAGAAGCAATAATACTATGTCATTTTCATGGAAATGGATGGACCTCAAAAAAATGTGCCAAGAGAGATAAATCACACATTTTCACTCCTTTTTGGAAGCTAGATCTAAAGGAGAACTAAATATGATAACATATAAAGGGCTCTGTGCATTTATAAAGAAGCATACCGACTAAGGAGAGGAATGCAAAAGCATAACTTCACTGAACACCTAACTTACACTTTATCAAAACAAATACAAGGAAATGAAAACGTTTTGTTTAGGGGGACAGGCAAAGACAGTACAGGAATGGAGGGAGAAAGGGTAAGTGAACATAGTCACTGAATTCAATGTACATTGTGTAAAAAATAAACTGTAATTTGTGGGTAGGGATAGAAGAGGAAAATTAAAAAAAAAATAAAGATCAGACATTCCCCACATTTCTGAGCTCCCACTTATCCCTTCTGGTGAATTTTAAGCCTCCTAAGTAACTATGACTGTGACTTTGATTGCTCTCTCATAAATTAAATTGTCTTAATAATTAAATAATTATTAAATAATTAAAATGAGATAGATAGATAGATAGATAGAGATATAAATGCCTGTCCTCTATTCCCCCCCTTTTAAACACTACTTTCAGTTTAGAGTTACTGTGAATGGAATGGATAGAAAACATTTTTGTAAAAGTAAAATTCTATTTAAAGCCATGATTTTTCCAGGTGCCAGTGTCTCATACATGTAATCTTACATACTCAGGATACTTAGATTTGAGGATCCTGTTTGAGGCCAAGGAAGGCAGAAAAGGCAAGGCACTTTTACCTTATCTCCAATCAACCAACAAAAAGCTGGAAGGGATCTGTGACTGAAGTTGTAGAGTACTGGCCTTGATAAATACAGGTAAGTTATGGTTCTAAGGACCTGAGTGCAAGCTCCAATACAGACACAATTTTTGTTGTTGTTGTGTTTTTTTTTTTTTTTTTTTTTTTTTTTTTGCCAGTCATGGGGCTTGAGCTCAGGACCTGAGCACTGTCTCTGGATTCCTTGTACTCTACCACTTGAGCCACAGCACCACTTCTGGCTTTTTCTATATATGTGGTGCAGAGTAATCTAACCCAGGGCTTCAGGTATATAAGACAAGCACTTTTCCACTAAGGCCATATTCCCAGCCCCAAGGCACAATTTTTTTAAAACCATATGCTTTCATGTCTTTTGTTAAATACCTTGAAGTCGAACTCATAAAACAGATACATGTTTTATTTTAGGAAAATAATACATACCAATTTCCTAATTGCTTATACCATCTCATGTTTGTATAAATGTTAATTTTCTATATATCCTAGCCAGTCTTTGATGTTGGGGTATTTTATATTTTAGTCCATGCCATTGCTCTAGGACAGCTCTCTACCACTGAGCCAAACCTCTACTTCCAGTTTTTGAAGGTTAATGGAAATAAGAGGCTCATGAACTTCCCTGCCTGGGCTGGCTTTGAATTGTGATCCTCAGATCTCAGCCTATTGAATAGTTAGGAATATAGACATTAGCCATTAGATCCAAAATTATAAAGTATTTGTTTTCATTGGAAGGGTGTTGCTCATCCTGTAATCTGAGTTACTCAAGGGCTGGCCTCCTGAAGATCATGACTCTACAAGGCTAGCCCATGTCTAAATATTCACTAGTTCTTATTTCCAATAAAACAAGCAAAAAGTCAAGCTGGAAGCCTGACTTAAGTGATAGAGTGAACTTCTAGCAAGAAAAAGGCCCTGACTTGAATCCTCCATACTGCCAAATACAAAGGGCTGGGAATATGGCATAGTGGCAAGAATGCTTGCCTCATATACACGAAGCCCTGGGTTTGATTCCTCAGCACCACATATATAGAAAGACCAGATGTGGCACTGTGACTCAAGTGGCAGAGTGCTAGCCTTGAGCAAAAAGAAGCCAGGGACAGTGCTCGAACCCTGATTTCAAGCTCAAAACCTCTTTATTCTCATCATCAGTATTATTTTGTATGTGTATTTGCTTGTACCAGTGCTTGAAATCAGGGCCGAGTGTGCTGGGCATTTTGGCTCATAGTTGATACTCTATCATTTGAGCCACATCTCAAATCCATGTTTTTTTTGGCTAATTGGATATGAGTCTTGTGGCTTGGCTTTCAACAGGTGTCCTCAGATCTTAGCCTCCTGAATAGCTAGAATTATAGGTGTTAGACACTGGTGTTTTACTGTGAATTTGTTATTGTTTAAATTAATAATTCATTTGATTCCTAAGAGTATTATGGTTCTGAATTGAATAAATTACTAAGAATAAAATAACTGTTACTACATAGCCAGGAAAACCTATTAGGCCAATGGAAATACTATGCTCTCACGTGAAAATATCAACAAGTTCAGATACTACATTTACTCACACATTGATACTAATATGAATCTAAAGACTTAAAAGCAATATATATAAGATGTAGTCAATATATATCTGGTTTCTAAATCTTAACTTTGTTAAGTCTTTCACTTTATACTAATGATTGCCACATGTGATACTAAAATGAATGAAATAAAAATCAAGAAGAGACCATCCAGGGAAGAGATAATGAATTGTAATAATTTTAATGTAACAGCATTTCCAAGTAGTCACTTTTGTGTTACACTTCAAATCATGTTTTATTGTTAATACTTGCAAAGCAGTTCAAATGTTTTCTTAGGTCCTTGCTCATTTGAGACTGCCTAAGACAAATTTCTGTCATAATGATTTTAAAAGAAAATGTTCATTCAGAAGATGGCATTAATATGTCCATACTGGTAAAAAAAAAACTCATTTAAATTTTGTTGTTGTTGTTGTGATGAATGCTTGGAAAGATGGTTCATTTGTTTACTTGGGTACACTCACAGTCCCCAGGACTCTACTTATTCAATTATGTCTAGGTTGAAGTCTGACACTGGAGATTTTGAAGATTGAATGTTATTTCCTCACTGCTATCAGAGGAAACGAGTCTAATTTGGGAAGGCTTTGACATTGCAGGGAGAAATAAAGAGATTTCAGTGAAATTATAAAACTGTGTAAAAATAATAAAACAATAACCACAAGACACGGAAACCTATCTGCATTCTTTAAAGGGTTATGAGTAATTTCCTTGGAATAAACAAAGTTATTCTGAAAGGGTTCTAAAGTAATTTAGAGAGAAAGCCAGGAGAGCATAGGAAAACACACATGGAAAGCAGGATCCCTTTTTTAAAAAGTTTGTCAATCTAATGAGCACTTAATTAAAGTCAACAGTGTCTCTAAGTCTCCAAGTAATTTTCAAAAAGAGCTTTTGGGAAAGGGATTTTTTTTTCCTTCATGCTGTCCTCTTTTTCTGTCATTCTCTGTTTGATAACTGTGGAAAGCCTTTACAATACTATCTTGGTGTTTTATTCTTATTAACTCTTGTTTTTCATTGTGAATAGCAGCAGGAGTTAAATCATATCTATCTATCTATCTATCTATCTATCTATCTATCTATCGTCTTGTATTATTTAAATATAAAAGCTGTAGCCTAGGAAACAATAAAGTTTAGGAAGATGATTTGTTATTCTCTGAATTTGAGGTAATTTCTGATATATATAGAAGATGGATATATATCAGAATTTTCTCTCCCCTTTTCTTATCTATATGCATATATTTTTCTTATCCATATATATTTTTTCTTATCCATGTGTTTACCTTCCTTCCTTCCTTCTTCCCTCCCTCCCTCCCTTCTTTCCTTCCTTCCTTCCTTCCTTCCGTGCTTCCTTCCTTTCCTTTTCCTCTTTGTTTTTTATTTTCTTTCATCTATCCATCTGTCTATTATTTGTCTGTCTGTCTATCTCTTTGTCTCTCTATAAATTTTAACTTGGTCATTACACAGTTTTGATTCTTTGGATTTTTGTTTGTTTTTAGAAATAACCAAAAGGAATAAAGGGAGAAAGTGAACATATGAGGCAATCACAAATTACAGGAACGAATGGACTATTTAATAGCTTATTTAGAAAAGTTGAATTACTAGTTAACTAATGACCATCTTAGAAATTTTGAGCTGGGAATATGGCTTAGTGGCAAGAGTACTTGCCTCGTATACATGAAGCCCTGGGTTCAATTCCTCAGCACCACATATATAGAAAAGGCCAGACGTGGCGCTGTGGCTCAAGTTGGCAGAGTGTTAGCTTTGAGCAAAAAGAAGCCAGGGACAGTGCTCAGGCCCTGAGTTCAAGCCCCAGGACTGGCAAAATAAATAAATAAACAAACAAACAAACAAATAAATAAATAAAATAATATTTTATACTTCCAAGACAATATGTAGAAAATTTATTGCACCTGGGGGGAGGAGTGTTAGGGAGAGGAAAGGTGGGAGAAAAATAAGGGAAAGGGTAAGAAGTTTGCCAAGAAATGTACTCACAACCTTATGTATATAACTGTCACCCCTCTGTACACCAACTTGACAATAAAATTAAATTGAAATAAATAATAATCTTATAATGTAGAAACCATCATTTTGTTCTTCATTTGTGAATTCAGCTTCTGTTCTGAGCATAATGCGAGACTTTATGTATAAGCTCATAAACCACTTCTCTTTCTTTTGGCCATCTAACTCGTCTTCAATTTAGGAATATTGACCAGTTGAAAGGACAGTTACAGTGTTTTCTATGGAAAGGAAAATGTTCACTTTCTTTGGTCCAGGTGCACACTGGCATCCCTTATGCAGTGTGGAAATAAAATTCAGGATATGTGAGACTTAAGACTTTCCTCATAGAAAACTCTATCTGGAGATCGGGGAAGAGAATCAATGGGACCCAAGGGATGTAGAGTACATTTCCAGTTGTGCTCAGTTGTTATTAAAACAGAAAAAAATCAGCTTCACGAAGATATTTTTGTTCTCAAAGGAGAGAAAATCCCTATTGCCATCAAGAAAAAAGAGATAAAGTTTTGTGATGTGTACTGATGTTTTTTAAATACATTAGATACAAGGGAAAACTCAGATGTGTAATTTCTTTAGGAAGGCAAAGCCAAATGAAATAGCAAGTAGTGAGTAATAGAAAGGAGTAGTATGGTAAAGGGGAAAGTGATGGATAAATGGAGAGAAGGGGAGAATGCAGTAAGAAATCCAAGGTATATCCTACAAAATGAAGGAGAGTGAGGGAAGGGGTGGGTAAGGAAAGGAGAGGTGAGACTGTTGAAAGGGGTGACATTGATCAATATGTATTGTATTCATAAACTGCTTTCTTAAATGGCAACTTCTTTGTACAATTAAAGATAATAACAAAAATAAATATATAAATAAATAATTTATAAATAAAGAAAATTTCAGAATAAATATGTTATCACTTTGAACAAGACCATGTTGAAGAATTTCTTTTCATATATATTTGAAAATATCTGCCATGTTACATCACAAATGGTTTTCAGGAGGGTGTCTCTCTGATAACACCTTGTAATCTTATTTCATTCACTGATAAGTAATAAAAGGGATTTATCAAAAAATCAAAATAAAATTTAAAATAATAGTAGAAAGCTAAGCCTGTAGCTCTTGCCTGTAGCCCTAGCTATTCAAGAGGCTGGGATCTGAAAATCACTATTCAAAGCCAGTCTGGGCCCAAAAGTCCATGAGCCTTTTACATCCAATTAAATGTCAAAAGCCAGAAGTGGAACTGTGGCTCAAGTGGTAGAGTACACAAAAGATCGGCAACAGTGCACAGGCCCTGATTTCAAGTCCCAGTACACACACACACACACACACACACACACGCACACACACACACACACACACACACACACCAATAGTGGAAATCTAAATTCTGCTGCTAAGGGAAACATATTAAAGATAAACAATGCAACATCTGCATATATATACATATATATGTTCTATAGAAATCAGATACTTAGATGGGAACACATTTAGATGGAGCTAATGGGTTTAAACGATGAGGAAACAAATTCAGACAAATAAAATTAGCAATCTTCAAACTTATATAGCCCATAAGTGAATTTAAATGTATGCATTTTTCTTCATATGTTTATGGTAATATGTAATTTTTGTTATATATTTCATTAAGTTTTTGATAACAGAATTAAAATACTATATACTTTTATAAGATGGAATACATTGATGTTTAAACATAATATGAATAAAACACATATATCCATAAAAATAAATTTAACCTCTTTATTAAGTAAAATAAAACACTAGAGCTGATAGAAGTCACAGAAAATCATTATATATTTAACTGTATTCAGTGTCATCAGGAAATAATATTGGTTTGGAAAATATGCTAGCTATATTGAAAATAACTTGTGTCCCTAACTTCCATCACTTAGAGAGTTTGAGTTTGGAACATTATATCAAGGACACACAGTCTACTTCTAATACCAATATTGATTTCACTAGATATATTACCAAATCAGTGACAGGCAGGAAGGCTTGGTTTTGTAATCTATAAAGGAATGTTCCTGATTCCCAGGATTTTGATTTTTTCCCTTTGACCAGCACTAGAAAATAATTTCCTCCTCTTTCTCCTCATCTATCTCCTCCTCCTCCTTGTTTTTCCTCTTCATCTTCTCTTCCTCTTCACCTCCTTCTTCTTCTTTAGTTCCACAGAGTAATTTCAATTCAACATGTCAGTTTGTGAATACAATGCATTTTGATCAATGTCAAGAAATAGTCCTGTAGTTGAGAGTAATGCACTATCTAATGTTTGGGATATACAAGATCTATATTTCTTCTCTTGACTAACATTTTTATTTTGAACTTGGAGTAATTTCAAAAATTTGATTTTTTGAAGAATCTTTACATAAAATTTAAATGTCTGCAAACTGATTTGTAAAGACTTTTTGTGTACCAATCAAAAATTGTATACAATAAAGTGCACTGCCTCCTCTTCTTAAACAGTAAGGCTAAGAAAGAGGTTCCTTACTTTTCTTATAATAAAAATAACCTGAGGTGCCCATTAAAAAGAGTATATGAGAGGGGAAGGACATGAGGGGAGATGAAGAGTGAGCATTTGGAGACTATTGCTACTTGCTTTAGATGCTTCAGAACCTGAAGAGGGCATATCTTTACATACTTCTAGTGCAAAATATACAAGCATTTTATTGTATAGTAAAGATGAGACTATAATTCCCAATATTTGGTTGTCAATAAGAGATTTACAGTTTTTCAACTGAAAGATAGATTGAAATCATGGGCCTTGTGTATTCATTACTGAAGTCTATGTCACATATGACACATCCTTGGAAATCTGTACCAGAGAAAGAGGATACCTCCCAAGAGGGGCTAATAATTAATATCAGCCAGATCTGCACTGGATACAGGCGTGGCCAAGACCTCAGCCAATCCCTCCACCTGCATGTGCAGGTTTATATATGAGTGCACACACAAGCAGGCATACAGAATAATCACACACATGGACACACAGCCACACACAAGCATCACATGATCACAGCTTTATTTTTCAGCCAAAATGTCATAGAAGTTTGAGACTATGAATATAGGTTCAACTCATTTATTTAATGTTCTTGTGGATCCTTACACATGTCAAGGGTTCTTCTTCACTCAAATCCACAGAGGTCTTCTTGAGAAACTAAGCTACCAGTTTAGACCTATTATCCTTCCCTCGACTATCCACCCTGATACTCAGAAATGGTCCTACAAATCGGTATTCTCTGGACAAGTATGGTCATCCTGTTCTTCCTTCCAAAACTTTCCTTTATATTCTCCAATGAAAAATAAACTAGCTGTGAACTCAAATTCTTCAGGAAATCTCTTCTGTATCGTTTGTTTATAATCTGGTTCTTCCCTTGACATCCTTCTGTACCACTCAAGATTAGAAATGTTCTATTTCTCTTCATTCCGTCCCATGTACTTTCATAAGGTAAAACAACAATGACCTACTAAGAATAAACAGAAAGAAGGCTGAACATACACATGTGTGTGTGTACATGCGTGCACTCACATTCCCAGGCCCCCTCCGAAAGATGGTAAAATATACCATGGCCATGAGGATCTAGACACAATGCCCTACAGTGTCTGACCTCTTTCTGCTTTATTTTCTCTTTTACCAAAGAGACCCACTAAGTTGGGTCACAAAGGAAGCACATTTCTATGTTTCTCCTGTCAATGAGAGCAATCACATTTTTTTCCCTTTGTGTCATAACAACTCTTGTAACTTCAAAAGTAAAAGACAAGAATGACAGTATGCTGCTTTTTTACTCAGACCTCAAGATACCATGAATTTTCTTTTCAGATGTTTTGGGCTAGATGTTTTTAAAATTCAGTAATAGAAAGATATTATTAGAATATTGTAAAGAAGCTTCTAAGAGATCCTTCACAAATTCCATATGAAGAGAAGTAGAGTCACTAGCTTAACTCTGACTTCACTTCATGTAGCATCTAACACTGCTAGCTTTTAAGTTCACTAACTGACACATGTATACTCTAGCACTGGTAGCATATTAATCAGTGAAACATTGATGAGCTTTCTCAAGTCTCAAGTTTGTAAATAAAATAAATGATTGCTTTAAGGAACTAATTATTGGGGTAGCCTGTGACATATTAATATGTAAAATAATTATATATTACTGTATAAATTATATATCTACCTATGTATTTATCTATGCATTTATTACTATTGTCATCTTGGAGTCTCATTAGTCTTTTGGTATCCCATGCATAGATCGACTCACCAATCTGTCTAAATTCTTGTGATTGTCAATTAGTGGATTAGTTCTACTACTACTGTTTACAATCAGATGGTCCTATATCCTGTGGAGAAATACAATATTTTCTTAGCTAAAAAGAAGTGCTTTCCCCAAATATATTCATGATATTCCTCCCTGACACTGATTAATCCAATAAATGTTTCAGCAGATTAATTCAATTCCAAGTTTATACAGAAAATAGAAGGTATCATATGCAAACTCTTCCAACATAATGCCACTTATTCTGTAACATTTATTTTCCTCTGTACCTGAACTTTTGTTTTAATGTATTCCTTCACGTACTTATTAATGACAGTTACATATTTATCATGTCAAGGCACACTATTTTATTTCATATTATCATTGAATAATAATTGTTGTCACTATGCAAACTTGCTGAGTATGTCATTGGACACATGGTCTCTCCTGCTTCTCTTCTCATTTACTTCACAATCACCCAAGGCTAGCTTCTTCCCCTCTCCATTAATAAAACTCATTAAAGGAGAAAAAAATTACATATTTCTTTATCACAATATTTGTTGTATAGACGTAACTTGTTATTCAACTTGGTTTCTCAGCAACCTTTGGGTTTCTTGTCCATATTCTTCTCTAAAATAGCCTGTTTTTCTATATTATTATTACTCATTAGCCAAGATTCCTTCCTCAATATTCTTCTATCTCGGATTGTCCTTTTTAAGTGATATATTTCCCCATTTCATAAATTCACTCTTTCATGAAATCTCATGATTTTTAAATTTGCATATCTACTTCAGATAATTTACATGTGTTTTAGGAATAAATCTCTCTCCTTCTCTCTCTCTCTCTCTCTCTCTCTCTCTCTCTCTCTCTCTCTCTCTCTCTCTCTCTATATATATATATATATATATATATATGTGTGTGTGTGTCTTTGCTATCACAGATATGTCCAAGTAAGTAATGCTCTTGTAAGTGGTTAAAAATATTATCACATTTTCTAAAGTCAGAAACTCAGAACTTATTTTGACTCTTTTCCACAGCCTATATATCTGAAAATTGACTAGCCTTGTTAGTGGTACATTTATATCATGTTTAATATATTTACATAGTTTTCATCTCAATTTTAGAAAAGCATTTACCTATTAATTATATAAGAATTATAAGCTGTTTCCTATATTGTTACATTCTATGTCTAGAATTATAACATGATGCTGTAATTCTCTTCATTAGGAAAACTTGTATCAGGAACACTTCTTTTTAAGTCCTGTGTGTTATTCCAGCTCTTTTTTTCTCTATGCCTGCTAGATTTTCTCTGCCCTCTAGCTGTATTTGACCCATTCATGATCAATGACCCATTCATGATCAATGAACCTTTACAGAAACTTTTGATCCTACATGTGTGCTAACAATCTTGTTCCTTTTATTCACCTAACTGCCTATGTAGCAACTCTGATCATATTTCTGGCTTCAGATTAAATTTTCTCTAGAAACTTTGGGAGAAAGTAAAGTTTAATTTGAGAAAGGAAATTTTCTTAAACTATAATATGCTGTTTGCATATAAATCATATATTATTTCCAACACACTGCTGATCTTTTCAAAACAGCACTTCTAACAACTTGTAGAAATTTCTTCCTTTCTAATCAATAGATTGTATTATTCCATAAACACTGAGAAAACCAACAATGCATTGTTATTTTTAGAATTTCATTCTCAGCTCAGAGACGCATAGCTGGCTCATATATAAAAATAATTTTGAATGAATAAATAAATTGCTTTCTCACTTTTGTTTCCCCAGCAGAAAAATTAAGACTCTTATGGAAAAAAAAAAACAAAACAAAGAACACTACAGTATATAAATGTGTAAATTTTGAATGATCTTTTAATACCAGGTCATCAAAAATTTCATTTGATTTAATTTTTAATGCAATGTTTTGCACTCACAAATTTTAGACTAAAGGCCCTGTTATATTTTGATGAGAGGCATCAGAGTCTCATTTACTATCTTGTATCTTCTACATAAACCCTATGCCCAAACAGATAGAATAGTTTCCTCTGAGATTATGAGCAATACGAGATGCCCTTATTGTACCAATAAATACAGTATTAAAAGCGTAGCAATGAGACAAGAGGAATAAAGTTTACAAATAAGAAAGAGAATAATCAAATCATTTAAATTTGCAGATGTTATGATTCTTTACATAGAAAAAAAACCTAAAGAGTTCACCAAAAGACTAATATACATGATCAATAAAATTCAATAAAGTTGTTGGATACAAGACCAAGACACATAAATCAATAGTATTTTAGTATACTGATAATCAAATTGTTGAGAAAAGATCATGAATGCTATTCCATTTATAATTTTCAGGTATAAATACCTAAAAGCAAATTCGACCCAGAAGTTGAAAGATTACAATAAGAATTATAAAACACTAATGCATTGATTGAATAGAAACAAAAAATTGAAAGACATCATATGTTAATGAGTCAGAGGTACATATAGTGTCAAAACATTCATATAATTCAAAGTGATTTACAAATTCAGTGAAATTCCATCAAAATACCAATGATCACACAGAATTAGAAAAAATGTCTCAAAAACATACATTAGAAAAGGGATACCTTCAATGAATGGTGCAGACTATAGAAACACAATATTTCCCTCACTCTATATAAAAATAAACTCAAAATGTGTCAAAGGCATTAAAAATGCAACCAATGGAATATCATTGAGCTATAATGAAGAAATGATTATTTTGTTGTTCAGAACAAGAATGATAAGTGAAATAACAGATAGATACACAAATACTTCATGTTCTTTTTTGATGTGGAATTGGAAACACCTCAACATGAATGTAGAGTAATGATTCTTATGGGTTGGAAGGGTGGAAATGCTACATGTGTATTTAGCTTCGTTAATATGCACAATGAATATTTGTAAATAAAAATTAAGATACACTGCTTATAAACTATTTAAACCATTGAAACATGAGCCAGGAAAAGAAAACAAAGAATATTCTTGTATTATTTTGAAATATTTATTAAAGGTGCTGTTTTCTTTGGTACTCAAGTAATTAATGTAAATTATAAATTATTTCTTTTTGGTGAACCTGCCATCTAGCTGCCCGGCTCATCGGTTCTTTGGAACAAAGATATCTGAGGTCATAGTTGCTGCAGTAGCTACTTTTTGGCATTTGAAATAATGGAAAAGGGAATACTTGTTCAGTTCTATTGATTTTCTTAAAAATTGAACCTCAACACAATTTATCCACCACAATTTGAACCCCTGGTGGACCAGGAAAGTGTTTTGTTTATCTTTCTAAAGCGAGCGTATGTGTTAATAGTTAGTAAAAATGAAAGAATGTGATATATTTTGCACATGTGAGCAGATTATAAACTACTTGCTTCATTGTGGAAAATGAAAGTACAAAACAAGTTTTGGTTATGGATGCAGAGCTAGTTTCTGTATATTTGTTCTTTAAGAAGATTCTAAGAAGAAGACTGACATCAGGTGTTTCTGACAATATCTTATAGGTTTGAAAACAAAATGTAATTGGTACTGTAGGTAGTGGTTACAATGAATGCAGTATATGTTCAATACACTAGCTGTGGAGTGTTTGTGTTTGGCAAATATTAGCTCATATATCTATTGAGGAAAATATTTATATATATATTCTAAAAGATAGATAGCTATAGATACAGCTACTGATGTAGATATAGATGATGGAATATCAAACTCTTCTCTTTACATCAAATTTACCATGTCTTCCAACCTAACCTCATTGGGGCTAATCTGGGGAGAATCATTGAGGAAGATAATTGCAAAGAAACTTCAACTCTGTACCTGTTTTCTAGAGAATTCCTGTTTGTAAGCTAAAATCATAAAAAAGTAAAATATACTCTATCATAAAAAATAGTTGTTTGATAAAAAGAAAGCCAGGCATGAAATTCTCTAACCAGCAAATAGTCAGAAGTGGAGGTGAGGTTCAAGTGGTAAAGCACCAGCATTGAGTAAAAAGCCTAACTAATGCAAGGCCCTGGAGTTATAAGTCCCAGTATATATTCTCTCTCTCTCTCTCTCTCTCTCTCTCTCTCTCTCTCTCTCTCTCTCTCTCTCTCTCTCTCTCTCTCTCTCTCCCTCCCTTCTTCCCCATATCTTTTTCTCTTTCTCGTTCTCTCTTTCTTTCTTTCCTTCTTTTGTTTTCTTCCTTTTTCTTAATGTTTTAATACAGACCTTCCTTAATGATTCATCCTGGACTTGAACTCATGATCCTTCCTCAGCTTCTTGAGTGCTAAGAATACAAGCATTTACAAAACACCTAGCAAGCGAAATAGAACTTTGACGGGCAGTCTATGAATTGGTAGCTCAAAGTTGATGATGAACATTAAAAAGGTGCTTAAAGATACATTTATTAAGCCCATACTCCTGTAGTGCTGTCTTATTATCTGGTCTTTCTGCTTTGGTAGCCACAAGAGTATAACAGCTGTGTTTCAAAGCCATATGTCCTTTATGTTGAAAATGGATTTTTGTAATCATTCTATGTATGCATAATATTTCTTTTTATCTTTGCTCATTAAGACACTAGGCTGTCACTACTTAATTTCTCTATTCTTGGGACTATCTAGAGATAAAACTAGACCCAATAGAATTAAATTAAATTAAATAACAAAGTGTCAGATAACTTCAGTTGCAGTCTCTCTAGAATAGAGAAGTCTTTGTTAAAGGAAACTAGGTCCTTTTGAAACTTCCTTTTACTCAGTTATAACTAAAATCTGAACTAAGTGAACTCTAATCTCATTTTTCAAATCTTCATGAAGACAACTGATTATGTTAATGATTAACATTTCTTCAAGAATTTTTCTTACAGTTAACTCAAGTATAAGTTTAAAAGTTAAAATTTACTTGCAAAGTGTTTTTATAATATTAAATAATCAAAGAAATCTTACATCACAAGATTTCCTTCTGTTAAATTTTAGGATGTGTGTGATATTTTGAAAATTCATCAGTGCTAATTTGTTCATTTTTTACTTGACTTTTCCTAGTCAATGTCAGTATCGTATTAAATCAGATAGAAGATGCCATTGTTAATTGCTACAGATTTGCCATTTGTCTTCTATGATTGAGGTATGGAAGTATAATTCAGAATCTTCGTAAGAACTAATCACTAGTGCATATAAAAAGTAAATGTATGGATTAATAACAGATGATTTGCAGAAGTTATTTCCAAAAACATACCTTCTACATTATTGGAAATTTAAGGATTCTCAATACAACAGGGGGGGAAAAGGCAAACATAGTTTGCCTTCCATGGTTTCCAGCTCATTTTGAGTGAATTTTATTCCTCCTTTATGTGTTTTTCTATTCATTTTCAAACTTTAACATTCTTCAGAATTCCCTGGAGATCAAGTTAGAAAAACAGATTACTGGAATCTCCATAGTTCCTAATTCTGTATTGGCATTTGGAGGTAGACAATGAGCTCATATATCTAACACATCCTCAGTGAAGCTAATGCTGATATAACTGGGTCAGGGGGCCTCGTTTGAAAACAGAACCTTGTCACTATTTTCAGGTTTCTTCTTCACAGTCTTTTGATTTTCTCATTCCACGTTTAAACGCTATTAAGTGGCTAGCCAACAATTAAAAGAACGCAATCTATGCATGTAATCATATTTCCAAACCTATGTGTTGTATAATTCGTATCATTTTGAGAGTTTAAGAACAGGCAAAATACATGCAGACACAGTGGTATGTCCTTATAATTCCCTGCTACTCAGGAGGCTGAGGCAGGAGGATTGTGAATTCAAAGCAAGCTTGAAACCTTGTGTGAAAAATTCAAAAGGTAAAATTTGCTCATGATGACCAAAGTCCATGTGGGAAGAATAAGTGAAAAAGAACATGAAGAAATGGCTTTTGTTGTCATTGCTTGTTTGTTTAGTTTTGATTTTTCATTTTATTTTATTTTATTGTGAGGATGATATGCCAAGGGGTTACAATTACACAAGTAAGATAATGAGTATATTTCTTGTCAAACATTGTTACTCCTCATTCATTTTCTCCTACTTTCTCCCCACTCCCACCCCCACTGACTTCCCTCCCTGCCAAGTTGTAAAATTTATTTCTGACATAGTGTCTTGTGAATACTGCTGTTGCTTTGGTTCACTATTTGTCCTTTGTCTCACCATTTTGTGATTCCTTTTCCCTTTCCCAAATAATGTAAATGTATATTCAAGACATAGGATACCCCCTAAAATAAAAAAAACAAACAAACAGTGATAACAGGGGATAAATTAAAGGGAGACAAAAATAAAGATGTAACTTCACATAGTACATTAAAAAACACAGGAAAAACCCTCTTGTTTCCAAATCCTGGAGTTAATTTTAATTAATATCATTTTATATGGACATGTGTGCTTAGCCATTAGGCTACTGTGATCCTCTGCTACAACTATGCTAGGAGTAAATTAATTATTACAAATGAGAGAAACCATGGAGTCTTTGTTTTTTGGGGTATGGATTACGTCACTTAATATAACTTTTTCCAAGCCTTTCCATTTTCTTATAAATGGTGTAATATCATTCTTTCTGATGGAAGCAAAGAATTCTGTTGTGTATATATACAACATTTTCTTAATCTATTCATCTACTAAGGGGTATCTGAGCTCAATGAAGCATTATTAACCATAGCTAAGATATATAACCAACCCAGAGGAATGTTTTGTGATTACATAAATATTTGTTTCCTAAAGTTTTCAAAAAGGATAGGTGATTTGACTCTATGGCACATACTTGCATAAATGAAGTTCATTATATGCCAAAGGATCTGTGATCATTTTATTTTACCCCTTATTCATTTATCTTTATCTTAATAAATATAAAATATGATAAAAATAAAGATTATTTGGAAAATAAAAATTGTTAGTGAATTGGGGCTAACATTAAATTAATATAGTTAAGATGGTTATCCTTACAGTCATTTAAGTTTTAACGTATAAACCACACAGAAAATAGAGTAATCTATTGTGGGAATTGAGAAGATTACCAAGACCACTCTTTAAACAAATATTTGTTTTTATTAAGTAGTTGTACCAAGGGGTTTTAATTTCAGAAGACAGGTTAAGAGTAATGTGAATCTTCATCAATATCATTTCTGCCACTGCCCTTTCCTTTTTTCTATCCTATTCTTACCATCAAATTATATTGTTCAATGTTTGCATAGTGGAAACTGAATATATTGACTTCATTTTTTCACCCATCCTTCCCCCTTCCCTGTGCCTCTTTCCATTTCACTGTCCTTACAGGAACAGGTTTCAACTTTCTGAAATTCATTTTATTAAATCGTTCTTTAGTTGTCCAAAGGAGTTACACTATTGAGTTGCTTCCAAGTATATCATCCTTTAGTCTATTTGATTGTACATATATGCATATAACCCTCTTTATGTTACCATGTATATTTGTATTTTATGTTACTTTTACAGAGAGAAAAACATGCATCCATTGCTTCTCTCAGCCTTACTTTATTTTACCTTTACTTTAGCTTACTTTACCTATTTTTTCTAGGTTTATCATTTCTTTGAAAATGATGTAATATTATTCTTTCAAGTAGACATTGAACGTCCATTGTATATATGTACCACAGTTTCTTCTCTTCCTCTTTATTTTCAAGGTGAAACGTACATAGGGGTTACAGTTTCATATGTAAGGCAAATAACATTTCTTATCCAACTTGTTACCTCCTCTATCATTTTTCCCTGTCTTCTCCCTCCCTATATCCCTCCCTCCCCCCTCCCCCATGAGTTGAACAGTTAGTTTACACCATTTGGTGTTTTTTTGTTGTTGTTGTTGTTAAATTTTTATTGTCAAACTGAGGTACAGAGAGGTTACACTTTCATATGTTAGGCATTGGATACATTTCTTGTACTGTTTGAAGCTTCCTACCCCATTCCCCCCTCCCCCCTCCCCCTTTAGCTTCCCACCCATGAGTTGTTCAGTTCATTTATACCAAACAGTTTTGCAAGTATTGCTTTGTAGTCGTTTGTCTTTTTTTTTTACCCTGTGTCTCTCGATTTTGGTATTCCTTTTCTATTTCCTAGTTCTAATAACAGTATACACGGTTTCCAATGTACTCAGATAAGATACACAGATAGTGCAGGTACAACCATAAGAAGGGGATACAAGGAGATCATCAATAATATGAGCTACAGTTTCATATTGCATGTTGAAAGTAATTGCAGCAGTGATATGACAGTCGTTTCCATAACATGAAGTTCATTTCACTTAGCATCATCTTATGTGTTCATAAGGGCTATTGGGCTGTTGTGATCCTCTGCTGTGACTAGTTTAAACCTGTGCTAATTATTCCCTATGAGGGAGACCATACAGTCCATGTTTCTTTGGGTCTGGCTCACTTCACTTAGTATAACTTTTTCCAAGTCCTTCCATTTCCTTACGAATGGGGCAATGTCATTCTTTCTGATAGAGACATAAAATTCCATTGTGTATATGTACCACATTTTCCTGATCCATTCGTCTACTGAGGGGCATCTGGGTTGTTTTCAAATTCTAGCTATGACAAATTGTGCTGTGATGAACATTGTTGTGCTGGTGGCTTTAGTGTGTTCTTGTTTGTGGTCTTTTGGGTAGATGCTCCAAAGTGGGGCTGCTGGGTCATAGGAGAGCTCTATGTTTAACCTTCTGAGGAATCTCCATACTGCTTGCCAGAGTGGCTGAACCAGTTTACATTCCCATCAACAATGAAGTAGAGTTCCCTTTTGGCCACATCCCCTCCAACATTTGTTATTGTTAGTTTTCTTGATATAGGACATTCTTACTGGGGTGCGATGGAATCTCAATGTTGTTTTGATTTGCATTTCTTTTATGGCCAGTGATGTAGAACACTTTTTCATATGTCTCTTGGCCATTCTCTTTTCCTCATCAGAGAAGTCTCTTTTTAAGTATTTAGGCTACTTGTTGAGGGGGTTATTCGTTCTTTGTGGTTTTGTTTTGGAGGAATGTAATTTTTTTATTTCTGCATATATTTTAGATATGGGGCCTTTGTTTGTTGTATGCCCGGTAAAGATCCTTTTCCAATCTGTAGGCTTTCTGTTTATCTTGCGAGCTATGTCCTTTGCCGTGCAGAAGCTCTGCAGTTTGATGCAGTCCCATTTGTCCATCCTTTCTTTGATTTGTCACATTTCTGGGTCTTTGTTAAGGAAGTTTCGTCCTGTGCCAACGATCCCAAGTGTTTCTCCTTCTCCTTCCTTTAGAGTTTTCAGGGTATCTGTTTTACTTTCGAGGTCTTTGATCCATTTGGAATTGATTTTGGTGCAGGGTGATATATAAGGTTCTAGTTTTAGTTTGTTGCATGTGTTGAACCAGTTTTGGCAGCACCATGTGTTAAAGAGGCTATCTTTCTTCCAGACTATTGTTTTGCTCCTTCATCAAAGATTAAGTAGGCATACTTCTGTGGATTTATTTCTGGGTCTTCAGTTCTGTTCCACTGGTCTTCAGGCCTGTTCTGGTGCCAATACCAAGCTGTTTTTATTACTATAGCTTTATAATACAGCTTGAAGATGGGTATTGTAATTCCTCCAGCACTGTTCTTCTGCTTAGGATTGTTTTTGCTATTCTGAGTCTTTTGTCGTTCCATATGAATTTCTGGATTGCTTCCTCTATTTCATTAAAAAATGGTTTTGGGATATTAATGGGTATTGCATTGAATTTGTAAATAGCCTTTGGCAATATTGCCATTTTGATTATATTAATCCTCCCAATCCAGGAGCATGGGAGGTTTTGTATGTATCGCTATTGCAATGGTTTGTCTTTCCATTCTATGTCTCTGGATTTTGGCATTCCCTTTCCCTTTCCTAATTCCAATACACATATTTACAGTATCTGGGGTACCACCATCAGTTAGTAACAGCAGGGGTAAAACAATAGGAAGGGAACAGAAAAAAAGGCACAATTTCACATGGCATCTTGAAAATAACCTCAACAATGATATACCATTTATCTACACAACTTGGAGTTCATTTTGCTTAGAGTCATCTTACGTATTCACACGGGTATAGCTATTGAGCTACTGTGTTCTCCTGCTTTGAGTATCCTGAAGATGTACTCATCATTCCTTATGTGGGAAACCATAGAGATCATATTTCTCTGGGTGTGACTCATTTTACTTAGTATGTTTTTTTCCAAGTCCTTCGATTTCCTTATGACGGGGGCAGTATCATTCTTTCTGATAGAGGTATACAATTCCATTCTGTATATGTAACAGATTTTTCTTGATCCACTCATCTACTGAGCAGCTTCTAGGTTGGTTCCATATTTTCACAATAACAAATTGTGCTGTGATAAATATAGTTGTGCTCCTCAAATCCACCTGTATCTCATTTTCTTGATCCATGAATCTGTTGTAGGGCATGTGAGATATTTGCTTATCTTGACTATTGTGAGCAGTGCAGAGATAAAAATGGCCATACACATCTTCATCATATCCTGATTTGTAATACTTTGAGTAGAAACAAAAAAAAATGGTAACATTGGCCCATAGGGTAGTTCCATGTTTGGTCTTTTGAGGAATCTCCAAATCACCTTTCAGAACTGCTGCTATAGTTTACATTTTCACCAAGTGTGGTTCCTTTTCTCTCCACATCCTGGCCTGCATTTGTTATTATGTGTATTCTGAATGACAGTGAATCTTACTTGGGTAAGATTGAATCGCAATGTTATTTTGAATTGCATTTCTTTTATGACAGGGATATTGAGGATTTCCTCATATATATGCCATTGTTGTTGGTTTTTTTCTGAGAAATCTCTAGTTCATCCCTTTTCCTTTTTAACATTGTTATTGATTTGGGGGGGGTTAGTTTTTTTTGAGCTCCTTATACATTCTGCATATTAAACCTGTTGGATATGTGGTTGATAAAGATTTTCTCCCATTCTCAAGGCTGTCCTTTAGCTTAGTAATTATATCCTTGGCTGTGCAAAAAGTCTGGAACTATACTTAGGAACTTCCTGTCTATGCCAACATATTCTAATGTTTCTCTTACTTCTTCCTGTAGTAGTTCTAATGTTTCAGACCTGACATTGATCCCTTTTGAGTTGATACTTGTCTAAGGTAACAGAATGGAGTCCAATTTCCTTTATCTACATATGGATATCCAGTTTTTCAAATGTTAAGAAGCCAATAAATATTTACAAAATGAAAAATATTAATGAGTGACTTTCATCCTTAATAGATCATAGTGTTAACCAAATTTCTGGCCAATTTCATATTGATCTCAATTTTATTGAATCATTAAAATCCAAGATTAAAAATTTAATGTCACTCAAAAATTCATATATTTAAAATGGGAATAATTACTTTGATGTATTAAACATACAATGAGATTCTAGGCTATAATAATGCAAGATACTTCATAAAAATCCAAACATTACTTAAAGGTGAGGCATAAATTGTATTTTATTGCCTTTATATAAGATATTCATACATGAATAATGACAGAATTATGAATTTATGATTAGTATAAGCAGTCGTATATTGTATAATTAAAAAGCAAAACATTTTCTTTTAAATCTTGGAAGCTATGAGTTTATTTCCTTAAGAGTCAACAAATAAATTTAGTGAAGTATTAAAGTTTTTGTTACATAATAAGGAAAATAGGTTTAAAATTAGCTGAATTATTCTAGACATCACAAGTTTTTATTTGGGAACTGAAAATATAATATATACATTTGTTCTTTAGTCAATAAGTAAAGGTCCTGGTAGTGAAATTAACTTAATTATTTGCCAGTGGTGGATAAGTATTAGATTGTAAACATTAAATTCCATGTCATATCTTTCCCAGCATGATATTATTATTTGAGACTATTATTTTATGAATGGGAGCTTTTAAGATCCAGTGATAAATATAATGATAACTAGTAGAATGTAAATTACACTCTCATTTTTATGCAAGTGAAAACAATTGGATCATTTAACAATAGCAATGATATTTGCGCTATCAATTAAACCTTAAAAAATGGTACGGTGCAGAAAGAGAAAATGTATTTGGGGAATCCATTTAGTAAAATTGAGTCTTATGAAAGATGTTGCTGTCATCAATATAGGCCATTTGGTTCACCTGTTAATTCCCAAGAATGTGTATGTAGCAAAAGGTTTGTGCCCAAGGCATTTCTTCCTAATGCTAGAGCAAAAAAAATTGGAATGGATTGGCTACATATAAATGTTTTGTCATCTTCCCAGTACCAGAGCACTCAAATTGCTGAACATTTCTTTCATTTTTTTTTTGTCTGAGAAACATGTGTTCCTTATTATGAAAGGTTTAGGGATAGCATACTGTGTAATAACTCAGATGATTGAAAACAAATTTAAATATAAGCAATGCACTGACTTATATTTTGTATGCTGTAAATACTCTTAAAAAACAGTATGGGGCCTTATTAAGTTTGAACCTTAGATCTTTCAACTTCCCTGAGAAAAGAGAACAAATGGTATATGCATGAGAAAACAAGTAGCAACTAACCTTTGTGATTTCCCACTTCAGTTGAAACCCAGATATTTTTGTCAGTTGTTAATTACAACCATATTCCTCTAAAGAATTTTCTTTTTTTCTTTTTTTTTTTTTGAGGAAAAAAATAACAGAAAGAGAAGCATTTCAAGGAGAAAGGCTACACCATGTGATAGGAACTCTCAATTTTCCAGTGGAGAGGCGCTTACCAGTATGATGGCAATTGGCAAGGCCGTGTACTTGCTGGAAAAGAGGGAAATCACATTTAGCTAGAGTAGATGGAACTGAAAACCAGATTGGGACAATTCCAGAAGTAGAGTGAGATTCAGATTCAAGCAGAAAACACAAAGAGCTCTGGCTTGAAATAAGGGTATGTTTCGGGGAAAATGTGATAAAATTATGGTTAGGTGTAGGTGCACTTATTCAGTCAGGAATAGTGTTGCATTCAATGTTTTCTCTCTCTCTCTCTCTCTCTCTCTCTCTCTCTCTCTCTCTCTTTCTGTGTGTGTGTCTCTCTCTCCTAGATACATACTTATGGATGTTGATATATCGATCCTTAGCACCTCTGCCCTTGGGAATTGTTTTCCTATTCATTATGACAAGAATCCTCTGGCATAGAGGTAAGAAAGATTAGACTCATTTTCAAACAAAGAGAAATTAGGCAGATGGAAGTAAATTGATTGATTTAAAGTGGTAAGTTATTAATGGTATTTGCATTTGGATCATAAGTCCTAACTACTTATACTGAATTAATTCTAGAATTTCTGCAATAAATGTCATCATGTGTCCTTTGTTCCAGTCTTCTATCATCTGGTATTCTTTCCCTTGTGGGTTGATATATTGGCCTGGCATCATATCCATTCATCTAGGCTTTATTCTGAGAACTGATCTCAGCATATGTCTAGAGTCTCTCAAAGATATTAAACAAGTTTTTTTTTTGAGCATGAACTTGTATTCCTCTGAAATGGTTGTTTTCTTATTTTTCTATTCAGCTACTTGTTGACTGGAAATTCTGTAGCCACCATTCATTGCATTTAAGTAATCAAACAACTACAACTGTCACTTCTATTTCCTGTCATCCCTCATTTTCCTTAGCTGGTTGTCTTTTATCAGTGTGGCTCAATGCGCTTCTGTGAATTGGGAAAAGACTGTAGATAAGTACAGATGCTGGAAAAAGATGTAGGAGGGAAGCAGTAAATGCTTGCAACCTGGCTGCTAGTTTTCAGGGTTTGTCATTCACCTGTGTGTTCAGAAAACTTTTCTTTTCTTTTTTCTTTTTTTTTTGTAGGATCAAATGGAAATCTTAGCCTTATTGCTGCAGGATTTTCTTAATCCTCCCACAGTAGTTAAAGGCTATGTTTGTTGTAGCTTATTCAGGAGTGATGAAGGCAAGCTGAACTGCTTCTATCAGCAACTACTGGAGTAAGCTTTGTGATAGGAAGAATTAAATTTGGTTGTCCTTCACAAGGACCTTTTCCCCAGCTGTTTCTACATAAATGTGTGCCTCTATAGCTCACAAAACTATCAGGAAACAGGTGTTTTTCTATTAATATCAAGGATGTATCAAAGAAGGAGAAGGTACAGCTGTATGTGAAAATCAGGTGGTCCACAGTTGAATACCTTCTACACAATAACTAATCACTCAAAGCTCATATCTATTTATAATGAAGTCTATAATTACAAGCCAGGTGCTTGTGGTTAGGAGATTGTAGAATTTGTAAACAGGTTTCTTGATTCACCATTACAGATCCACGTGGGCAGCTGATGGTGCGCCATGTGTCTGCCTATAAATGGCACATGTGTGCAATGCCCTAGTTGTGTGTGTGTGTGGGGGGGTGTCTTCTAAGCCTGCTTATATAAAAGTTGTATACTACAAATCTCCCTATCCATTTGCAAATATAATGTGCAGAAATTTTTATATAGTATTCAGTGGGATTTGAGTCAAGAAGTTTTGTGAAGTTCTTCCTGTTGTCTTATGTAGAACTAACATGAACTGGAGTGTGACACCTCATTAGTTGGTCCTGTGTTTATAGATTCATTATATATTCTTATGAATTCATTTTAGGATCCATAGGGATGGTTTGAATATTGGTGTAATATGAATTGCAGTGAAAAGGGAAGACATTAGTAATCTGTCCATATTGGTTTTCTCTTACACATGCTGATTGTTAATGTCTGTGAGGTATATAAAAAAGTATAAGGTAAGAACCCTGTACTCAAGGAGTGAATGAGATAGGATGAAAACATGTAACATTGTCTATCTTAGGTGTTTTATCTCTGACACAGACAGAGATAAAAGCATACCTAAAGCATACTTGAAGCTTATCATGAAAATGAATTGGGTTATACTGGGAGCAAAATGAATCTGAGACTGTAAAGATAAAGTTAATAATAAAGAACAGGGAAAGGCATTTTAATGGTCCTGATTGGTTTTAGTTTTCTATTGGTGCATAACACATTGCCACAAACTTTGCAGGTGAAAAAAAAATATATATATGGTGGGCACTGGTGGCTCATCACTGAAATTCTGGCTACTCAAGAAGCTGAGATCTGAGGATTGCTCTTTGAAGCCATCCCAGAAAGACTGTGAGACTGTGTTCTCAAGAAAACTACTCAGAAAAAGCTGAATGTATCTCTGTTGCTCAAGCAGTAGAATGCTAGATTTGAGCAAAAAGAAGTTCTAGGATGGCAGCCAGGCCCTGATTTAAAACACCAAGACTGGCATGTGCATGCACGCGTGCACACACAACCCCCCCATATGTGTGTGTGTATGCACACATATACATATATTATACATATATACATATATGTATACATATATAATTTCACCATTCACTAGATCAAGTGTGTCCTGTACTCAAATTTGGAGCTGGGCTTCATGACTCTGAAGGCTGCAATCCTTGAAGCTCAGAATAATTCTCAACATTCATATTTGCTGTCAAAATTCAGTTAATTCCAATGAGGTGATTGAGGTCTATGTTTTCTTGAACATGGTTTTCTGGAGCCCGCTTTTTAACTCCCATAACTCTGGGTTTTGCTATGTTATACCTTTCATAGCTTTCTTAAAGTGCATCAGATTCCATCTTTCACACAAGAGCAAGTACCTGCTTTAAATCTTCCTCTTCAGTAAGGATCTGTTTCTTTTTCCCAAGGTTTTCCTGATTGAATCAGGTCCGGACACCACTGTGGATCATTTAATTGAATCAAATTCATTATCTTAAGCATGTTAGCTAGTATCAAGAGAGAAATTCAGTTGCATTCATAAACGTATAGATTATTAGTCAGAGTGTACTCAAGATTTTGGACACCATCTTAATGTCTCTTCACCCTGGGAGAAACGATGTGTCACATTCTACTGTTTTGTCTGTGGTTTTCTGGGGCTCACTTCCAAATACTAGAGACCTCTCTTGTTCCTGCCATGCATTACACTCTATGAGTCTCTCAAAACTATGTGGCAAATTCCCTCTTCCACATAGTATGTTTGGAACATGGATAAAGTTCAATCTAACTGTAAAAAAAAACACAACTATATGAAATCATTTTACAGCTGAAACTTTATAAAAATGCAGTATGAAAAAAACATTCCTCCAGTCTCCAAGCCACTCTTACACATTACCTTTTCTTAGTGTAACACTGAAAGTAAGAGTGAGAGGGAATCACCACTCAGTGGCTTTGAGACAGGTTATCAGTACAAAGATTCTAAAACCATGAATAATTTCCAATAGCAGAAAACAGGGGATTTATACCTCTTTTTTATTTAGTTCTGTAACATAATTGTTTGCTTTAATGCTAAAATGTGAAAAGTAAAGGAAATTAAGGGAGAAGGGGAAGGGGGAGAAATGGTAGGAGAAACTGTAGAAAAAGACAAAAAACAAGGAATAATGACAGGAAGAAGAAGAAGGAAAGCAGAAGGAAAAGAGGAGAAAGGAAGAATTTCAAGAAGTAAATAGGAAGAGGATGGGAAGAAGAGAAAGATACAATAGGAGAGAGGGAGAAAAGAGACAAAGAAGAAAAGGAACAGAGGAGGAAAAGAGAAGGAGAAAGAGAAAGAAGAGGAGAAAGTAGAAGAAAGGAAAAGTTGAAGAAGTGGTGAAAGAATAGAAGAGGAACAAAGTCAAGGAAAAAGTGACTACACAAGGCAATAAATATATTTCTTTCTTGATTCTTAAAAAATAATAATTGCTTTCTTTTGACCTTATCCTCTAGACACAAAAACATTAGGTAATCTTCTGTTGGAAATTTTAATGTACAGGAGCTAAAACAGAAATCTCAAACATATTTTTATATAAACATGAAGAAATTCACAGTTCTCAGCTGAAATCCAGCATCATGAAAGTCACGGAGATAACATGTTGGGAGGTTGGAGGCCTGAAGGGACTAAGGCATGATCAATCACTTTATGAGATGGATAGGTCAGACAATAGGCACAATGATGAGCACCAAAACCTGTAAGCCAAAATAATAAATGATGTACCATTATATGAATTAAAATTTAAGTATTTGTGTATTCTGATTTTATTTTCATGTATTTATTGGCAGTTACTGGATCATTTTAAAGGATGATACATGCCTGGGGTTTGATCTTAGGACCTTGGGGTAGTTAGGTAGGCATTCTACCACTTGAGCCATGTCACCAACCCTATTTGCTCTGAGTTCTTTTAGGGGTAGAGTTTCCTATTTTTTTAACCTGGGCCAGCATCAAGACTGTAATCTTCCCCATTTACCCTCTGTGCAGCTGGCAATGTGTTAAGTTGGAGTCTGGCTAACTGTATTGCCCGAGTTGGTCTTGAGCCAGATTCCTATTCTCTGCATCCTGAGCAACTGGTATCCCAGGAATCAGATCTGTAGTATTTTCATTAGAGTTTTGATAACTTCACTCTTATTTCTTCCTTCTTCCTTTGTAACTCTATTTAATTGTATACTTGTACATGTCTTTCTGAGTGAAACTTCTCGACTTCATTTCTTCTCGCTTATTTTCTCTTGTCTTCTTGCTCTTGAGATTTCCTCAAATTTATCTTCAAAACATTCTATGAAAAATTTGTATATTTACAATTATGCATTTGCTTTTTAAAGTTATATTGTCATATAATAATTACTTTTTAAAGGATTCAATTTGACCCTTTCATACACATATTCAGTTGTGTAGATCATATCCCACTATACTTCTCCCTCACCTCCCACCAGATAGATTTTTAAGGTCTTTTAAATATCCTAATAACTCTTTCTCCTCTTTCTTTGACTGTTTTTTCTTAATTAAAAAAAAGACAGATGGACAAATGACTGTGTGTGTGTGTTCATGTGCAATGCTTATAAATTAGTAGATTATTTTTATGGATTTTGAGCCAAGATTTTCTCTAAGGATTTTGTATTCTAAATAAAGCCAAGTAGTTAATTTCCCTTAGCATCATCTTATGTGATCATATGTACATTGCTATTGAGCTATTGTGCTCCTCTGCTGGTATAATTGTTTCCAATGAGTGAAACCATAGAGTTTATGTTTCTTTGGGTCTGGCTCACTTCACATAGTATTTTATTTTCCAGGTCTTTCCTATCCTTACAAATGGGGCCAAGTCATTTTTTCTAATAAAGCATATGTACCACATTTTCTCGATCTATTCATCTTTTGTCTTTCTTCCCCATAGTTTTACCCCTTCTCTGATGAGGAAATGAGAATGGCCAGGAGACATGCAAAAGTGCTCTACATCACTGGCCATAAAAGAAATGCAAATCAAAACAACATTGAGATTCCACCTCACCCCAGTAGGAATGTCCTATATCAAGAAAACTAACAATAATAAATGTTGGAGGGGATGTGGCCAAAAGGGAACCCTACTTCATTGATGGTGGGAATATAAACTGGTTCAGCCACTCTGACAAGCAGTATGGAGATTCCTCAGAAGGTTAAACATAGAGCTCTCCTATGACCCAGCAGCCCCACTTTGGAGCATCTACCCAAAAGACCACAAACAAGAACACACTAAAGCCACCAGCACAACAATGTTCATCACAGCACAATTTGTCATAGCTGAAATATGGAACCAACCCAGATGCCCCTCAGTAGACGAATGGATCAGGAAAATGTGGTACATACACACAATGGAATTTTATGTCTCTATCAGAAAGAATGACATTGCCCCATTCATAAGGAAATGGAAGGACTTGTAAAAAATTATACTAAGCTAAGTGAGCCAGACCCAAAGAAACATGGACTCTATGTTTTCCCTCATAGGGAATAATTACCACAGGTTTAGTCTAGTCACAGCTGAGGATCACAGGAGCCTAATAGCTATGCCCCTATGAATGCATAAGATAATGCTAAGTGAAATGAACTCCATGTTATGGAAACGACTGTTACATCACTGTTGTAATTACTTTCAACAGGCCATGTGAAATGGTAGCTTCTATTGTTGATGATCCTCTTGTATCCCCTTCCTATGGTTGTACCTTCACTATCACTGTATCTTATCTGAGTACATTGGAAACTGTATATACTGGTATTAGAACTATGAGGGTGAAAGGGAATACCAAAATTGAGAGACACAGGATAAAAAGCCAAATGACTACAAAAGCAATACTTGCAAAACTGTTTGGTGTAAACCAACTGAATAAGTCATGGGGGGAGAGGAAAAGGGGGAGTGTGAAAGGGGAAATGAGGGAGGAGGTAACAAACTACAAGAAATTTATCCAATGCCTAACATATGAAACTGTAACCTCTCTGTACATCACTTTGACAATAAATAAGAAAAACAAAAATAAAAGACCAGAAGCAGAGGTGTGGCTCAATTGTTAGAGCACTAGCCTAAAGCAAAGAAGCTCAAGGACAGCACCCAAGCCCAGAGTTCAAACACACACACACACACACACACACACACACACACACACACACACACAGCCAAATTATGGAAAGTAACTGAATCTCATCTCCTACTAATACCTTCAGTTTAGCACTGGTATTTTGTCCTAGTAGTGAAGATGAAAGGCCTACTTTTTTGTGTGTTTTAGTTTAAGAAATAAACATCTATGTTTGGGGCATTAGAAGAGCAGTAAATACTTATGGATAATTTGGGTTAATATCAACAATCAGTCTTTCCATGTGACATTTGTTTTTGATGACTAAAAATTCACCCAGACCTTTGTGGAAACCAAGTGAAAGATGTAGGGTTGCCCCCCCCCCTTTTTTTTTGAGTCTCTAGAAATAACAGACTTAGACAAGGTAGTGGGCATGGGTAAGAGCAAACTGAAGCTGAATAACAGGAGCCAAAAGCACCTCGACCTAGAGCTTCTTGACCTTTGAAAAAGAAAGTAATGAGGAATACCACTCAGTTTGCATGTTTCAGTTTAGAAGAAGTTCCAAGAGGAGATATCTAAGCTTAATTAAGGAGTTTAACATTTAAGTACCAGTCATACCCAGAACCTAGAAGGCATTGCTTTCATTGTTTTGTTTACTGGAATTGTAATCACTAATCTCAATTCTGCTTTTGCACCTCCTGACTGCTGGCTTTGCCTAACTTGCCCACATGAGTGTGGCACATGTGATTTTTGCCTTTAAAACCTTAGTCTTTCTGAAGCTGGGGGCTGTAGTTTGCTCCCCAAATGGTGGAGTACAGACAATGTGTGGTTTATATAATCCCAGCTGGATTAACTGAGGGTCTTGGAATCTCCTTTTTATTTGGATAAAACAATTTTTGTAGTGGGTTAGAGTCCCACCAGCTGTCATGGGTTAGTGTCCCACCACGGCTTAGTATTCCACTTTAGGGACTAGGATACAACAACTTTGGTATCACATTTCATCTTAGTTATGACTTTTTTTTCATGCCCACTGTAACATAGATTCCCCCAAACTCTTTCATTCATTTTTCCTTTTCCTATTTTCTAATACTTGTTCTCATAGGATGAGAGTGTGTAACTGCTGATTACACTGCCATATCAAGAGTATGAAATGGATTCATGGAGAAGGATGAGCTGGGCAGAGGATATATCACCAGATGCACTAAACTCTGGTTAAACGTAAAATGGCCATGGCATATTTCCAGAGAAAAATGACTTCAATGCTTTCTAAGGACAAAACCAGACACAGCCAGAACATATAATTTTATTACAAAGTTCTTTTTCTTTTCAGGTGTGCCAATCCCCCCCAAAGTATCTTAGATTCTAATAACCTTGTTTCTTTTGTGAATTGGGACAATAGTTTTTAGGTTAAAATCTATTGATGTGGCAGAGAATTGTATCACCATAGAACTATTTAAAAATATCCTTCAGTGTACTCAAATGAATATATGGACATATAAATGTAAAAATATTGTTCAATAAGGAAGTGTAATTATAAAGAAGAGGCTAGTATTTTCAAATACCTATTTTTATCCATGATCTTATTTTTTTGCTATTATGAACATGACATACAGCTAAACAAAATGCTAATTTTATGGAAAGTCAAAACTTTCTGTTCTAAAACTTGAAGAAATGAATCATGCCAGCTAATGCCAACTGTCTATCTGTGCTTCCTTTGCTTAGTAACATCAGGGGGAAGAGGAAATAGATCAGGAATGTGACAGGCTTTTGATGTGTCAGGCCTGCCGCCATGTGTCAGGGAGGGCATACTTCCAGAGGCTTAGCATTTGAAAGGTTTCACTTTAGAGCTGTAGGGGAGGAGAGAGATCTCTGTTTGTTTGTAGTCTTTACCTCAAATTACATAATTACATTGGAAAGGGGACTGACTTCTGAGGTAAAGCAACACAGCAAACAAGGTAAAATTGTAACAGGTCAGTCCAGCTATTATCTCTCTAACCACCATTGTTTGTCACACGTGCAGGAACTAGCAGTTTGTATTAACAGATAAAGACAACTCAGGCATAAGCAGGGCTATCATTTTACCTTTAGTGTACTGTGACACAATGATTATCTCATTGAAATTGGAAGGTAAATGGGCTTTTGTAGAAACAAAGGATCTTCAATGGCAGGTAATAGAGCAGACCCATTTAGCCTCAAGTACCTGTAATCCTAGGAGATGTACTTGGAGATAAAAGCTGGAGAGAGTCCCTCAGGTATAACTAATAGGTCCCCAGCCAGGTTGACTTTGGGTCTGGTGTAGCCTGTCAGCTGTGTAGAATGCACCCTATTGATCCCAGAGAGCCTGCACTTTCTGCCACAGACAGGATTCAAATTTCATAAAAGAGGGAAGCCTTTGGGCTCCACCTGCTTCAGGTTTCAAGAGTTTTCTTTCTTACCAGTTTGGTGGTAGAACATTTTTTTATTTAAGCTCGTAAGACATCATTTTAAAACTTGTTTATGATCAAACTCATTCTGAATGCTTTGGAAAAATATATCCTTGACTCATTTCATGCATTGGAAAAATTAAGAAGAGTTTATTGAAAGATTAGGGGACCTTGCACATACAGTTTTACTTTGTAAAAGGAAATTTTATTGCTTTAAATGAAATAAAAATATTGTTTCAAAGAAAAAAGGTAGGTTTTTCTCTATTAACTAATTATAATAACAGAAATATTCCAGTGTACAGAAGAAATACAGGATATTTTTTGCTAGTGATCATTAGACATAGTGATAGCCAAGTACTCATAATCCTAGGAGATACATTTGATCAAATTAAGTAAATCTTTTATTTAAATAAAATGTTATGCAGTCTGCTCCAACTTCTCTTCACACCCAACATGGGTTTCTTTTCATGAAGTCAGGATATGTATGTGTTTCCCCTGTTTCCTTCCTTCCTTCCTTCCTTCCTTCCTTCCTTCCTTCCTTCCTTCCTTCCTTCCTTCCTTCCTTCCTTCCTTCCTTCCTTCCTTCCCTTTACCCACCCCAGAGCAGATAAACTTACCATACAAAACAAAAAGTCCAGAAATCAACAATAGCCACAAAAGGAGAAAGACAAAACAAAAAAATCACAAAAAATCACAAAAAAGCTCTACTGCCATTTCTTGGAGCTCATTTGGACAAACCCCATTTTATGTGATCATATACATTCTTAACATGCCTATGAGGAACAATACGAATTATATGACTGGAAACTTGTTTGTTTTCTAAGTTGAAAACACATCTAACTGATTTCAGAAGAATATGAATCTAGGCTAATTTTATAATATGTTGCTGCGTGAGAGCTCATAATCACTTCTGATTCAATTTAAACATCTAAAATTGATAGAAAATTCTTCATAGGCTTTATAGATTTTTATTATGATCATAAGTACCTTTCATACAACAAATATTCATGGAAAACTTACTATATACAAGGCACTGTTCAAAGTGCTAGAGAAGTAGAAATAAACCAGAAAAACAAAGCCAAACATACTAAACTTACATCTTGTATGAATCCAAGTAAAACACATGATATACAATAAGCCAATACAACAAGTAAACTTCTTAGCAATATTGAAAATTACTAAAGTGGTAGGGAAAGTAACGGAGTAGCAGAAAAAGTAATAAAAGTACACACGTCTTTATTAGAAAAATTTAAAGGACAGAAGGGCTAAGCCTGATTTAGGTAGTGATACTTACGAACAGAGGAATTTACAAGGGAAAAAACACAGCGGTGTGAATACCAGTACTTTGTAAGTACTGAATACTTATCTGGACATATAAAATAGTAATTAATAAGTTAATATTCACTTCATAAGTTATTTCTTACTCTTGAGTTAGTCAAATAATTCTAGATGATGTGTAAGCAAAGTAATATTATGATCAGCATCAAACATAGAGAAGCTAATAAAATGAATATAAAATACTAGCAAGTTAAAAAAATAAAATTTCAAAATACATTGCATATTACAAGAAATAGTGAGCCAACATGTCATATCATTTTGCTAAGAAGGTTTTTAGTACATGTCACGGCATGGATTTCTCATTTGATAGTACAATCACTCGTAAGTTAGTATAATCACTAGTGATGAGCTACTGCTTCTCCTGTTCACTGGACTAGGAGAGCTTGATGATAGATATGTCTTCCAGATCCCCATTTAATAAAATTCCTTTGGTCAATTAAGACCACCCATGGTGGAAAAACTTACAGCACAGACATTTAAAATCACTACCAATCTGGTTTCTCACTGTTACTAATAGTGAAACATTCACCTACATATCTTTGAAAATAATCTAAAGACAATTTGTGAAACGTGTAGTTTTGTCTCATGGAGTTATTGCTTTTATTTATTTGTTTTGGTTTTGCTATGTTTTTAAAGTAAACGTCATTACAAATCCTACTAGATCAATTACTAGGATTATTATAACACAATGGTGATTCCCCCTTTGAAGAAATTTGATATACTTAGTAACCAATTTTATTTCTAACAAGCATAACTAGAAGAAAAAAAACAATATCTGATGATAAAAACAGGACAAACCACTTCTTTAACATTTACTTTAAATAGAGGCTTGGTATATTTAATCCAATATTTTGTTTTATGTGGAAAACCATCGGAATACGAAATGGAGCCAATAGTGCTATTACAAATTTGACAGAAATCTTCTTTACAAAAAGCAAAGAACACATTTTAAGATAGTGTAGTCTGTAGACATCACCAGATAATATGTGAAGAATACATGTAAACAAAATAATTTGATGGAGCACTAATCTCTAATCTGAAAGGGGTGACACTACCAAGATATGCTATGCTCATTAATTGATATCTTGAATTGACTCTCCATACAGCTACATAAAAATAACAAAATCACAAAAAAGAGAAAGGATAGGAGAAAAAATTTGAATCAATTCATATGATTTTTCTAGTCAGAAAGTATATATTTTCCTATTTATTGTTTAGGATTTAGAAGATATTCTGAACAAGAGAATCTAGAAAATATTTATGATTTTTTTTTCAATTTCTTTGGCTTGATGCCATGAGATCTCATCTTCTCCTAGTGAGTGTTTGCCATTAAACTAACCATGTTTCCACGCTGAGAAGTTGGAAGACAGGTTTTTATTTTTCCCTTTATTTTTTTTAACCATACTATACCTGCAGGGGAAAATGTGGCAACAAGTTTATTTGAAAAGGATTCAAGATACAAACTAGACAGCTGCTTTTTTTCTCACTCATTTCACTCTATTACTGGTTAACTTACTGGAAAAATGTAAATTTTCCAGGGATTTTAGGTTGAAGGTATCTCAGCCAGAGTAGATGTGTGCTTGGCTCGAAGTCTAATTTAACTCCCATGTTATATTGATTGGCCAGGACCACCGGGGACACTTACAGTCTTCCCTTGCCAAAGGTAGACAATGGTATAAGAGTAAAGTGTAATAAATGCTACTGTCCAGTCCCATGTCGATATCAGCTGCCTTTTGGTGGGGGGGGGGCATTTTGAGTGCATCAGTATTTCACGTTTATTGTAGTGTGATGAAACACCTTTCAAAATGGCCAGAGGGACACTCAGTGGTAAGCATTTAGGCCGTACAAATTGGAGTGAGCAGGAGGACAGTTAGCAGGGAATATTTCTGAGGTCAAAGTAGTCAGGATACAAGCTGAATCAGCCAAATGCAGAGTGAAGAGCTACTGTACCTGCCTCAAAGTAAATATAGATTCTCTTCTTGATGACAAATTGATCTACTGGACAAGGATCTTTCAGACAAAGAGACAAGTGGAAAAAAATTAAGCAATTCATACTGGCCCATTTATTTTAACCGTTTACCTCCTAAATATTTTGCTCATCTTCTGTAAGTTCTTACTTCATCGTATTTCAAGGTGAAACAAACAACTGAATAAATAAATGCCTATTTAAAGCTTACAATTTCAACCTCAGCATATAGGAAGAAACACATTGTTAATATCTTTATTTAACTCATGATTCTATTTTGGCCAGTAGTGGGGCTTGAAATCAAGGCCTTGCATTCTCACTTAGCTTTTTTTCCTTCTGGCTAGACTGCTACCACTTGAGACAAACTTCCAATTCTTTTTGTTAATTAATTGGAGATAAAAGTTTCTACCAGTTTCTTTGCCCAGGATTGGCTTTGAACTTTGGTTATTAGAACCCTTCAGAAACTATGGTTATAGGCACAAACAACTTGCCCCTGCTTATATTTCATCATTTAAAGTAATCTTTTCTAAATACATAACATCTGAAAAAATATAAGGATAAAAAAGCAGTCTAATACACAAGATTAATTTGAATTCGTTCATAAAATATTTCTAAATTTCTACTATATACATACCTGTTCTAATATTTCCTTAAATATTTCTATCTTCAAAACATAATTTTCAATCTGTTTATTTCAATACTTTAAAACATAACATAATTTAAAGAGGTAGTATTGGGCCTAAATGATAAGCTTGATGTATCTTCACTGTTTGCAAGCATTTCTTGAAAAATTATTCTAAGCAAGATTCCTTACTGATTATGTGATATTAGTCTTAAACTCTTAGTTTCCTCCTATAAGGAACTCATTGTTGATTTGAGTGAAACAAGAATTTGAATCATCAAAATTAAGTATGGTAGATGACAAGGAGGAATTTCAGGGAGGAGGTAAGTGACCAAGTTGTCCAAATGGTAGGTATTAAATCATCACAAAAGATTTCCTGGAATAGATGAGGAAACAAGAAACTACATTTAAGAAGGACAAAGGGAGGTACAGACAGGGAGGAGGAATAAAAACATTCAGAGAAAGCATCCAAACAAATTATGAAAAGGACAGGGCACTTCTCAGGGACATTGGAAACATTTTATATAGCTACAAATACATAAAAATGAAGTCAGAAAAAAATAAAATTAGAAGTTGTCAGGGCAGAACTTATGTAAAAGTAATAATGAAATGAATTAGATCATTCCTTTTCCTAAGGAGGATTCAGATCTACTATCAAGTTGAGGTAATTAAAATGATTGAAAGATGAAATAAACTTAAACTATGAAATTTACAGATAGTTTCAGATGAAAATATTAGAAACAAAACATTTCACTGTACTTCAAGAGTTTCTTAAAGAAACCATGGTTTGTGTATGCAATCACATCTGTGAATCTGTTAGGGGATACCGTTACTAGCAAATATTTCCAAGTGTGCTCCATTGTATTGGAACTGCAATTTTCTAACACTAATTTACAGTACAATTTACAGTTGTACTTCAAGCTTAGTCTAGCTACATGGAAGTAAATACTGTATATATTTCAGGAATTTTGTACAAAATTATACATTTGATAACAGAGTGAGTGCTAATTCAGTAAATGTGGCATAGCTTCATTTTATTCAGCATAGGGGCCCAGAAATTTTGCTTGGCAGGCACATGGATGAGGGGAATTTGTATGGATAAATCATCAGGGTTAAAGGGAAGAAAGTCCATTTTAGAGATGAACTGAGATGTGATATTGGCTTTAGTCACAAACAAAAGTTATTTCTAGAGACAAGATCAAATAACAAGAAAGAAGAGCAGGTGAATATACACTGCCAGCGACTGACTTAGGGAGCTTGAACCCAGAGCAGGTATCAATGGAACAGAGTCTCCTAACAGAAGTGGTTGTTAACCAGAAGGCATTGACCCAGTGAGTCTCTGTCAGTTCAGCAATCTCACCTCTGAGCACAGCAGCTTTTACTTTTGATCCAGAGATGCTCACTGCTTCCCACTCTATTTTCTTTACTGCAGGCAACCTCTAAAGATAAAAAAAAAAAAAAGGAAGGGCATTCAAGGCATTGCAGTTCACAAGTCTCCAACATACTTGGGGCATTACTCTAACACTGATGTAAACTATTTTCAATTCATTCCCTTTGAAAGAACAGATAATAGAGTTAGAAGACAACTTTTTTTTCCTTTTATCAACATAAAGCTTAGTTAACAATTGTACCAATATTGATTTCACTGTCCTGTTCTGTACACTACAGGAGACTGTTTTCAACTGTATATCACACAAACATAAACTGAGAAGTCTTTGATTTAAAAAAAATATATATATATGATTGTTTCAAAGCATAGGCTATTGCCAGCATGTGTTTATACAAGATCTATAACATCACTTTGTATTAAAAATATCAGCTGTTCCCAGCCTTGCCTTTTCCCTCATCTGCTAGTCTTGGTGGTAATCTCCCTTGGTCTTATAAATTCTGTGATTCTTTTGCAAAGCCTATGTCAAAAAGAAAATCATGGCAGTAAATATTTCTCATGAGGTGTCTTTCCTTAGGATCCCAGGGCAGTTATTGTAATGGAAGTTATGTACCTGTTTTAAGCAGAGAACAGAGCCCTTGGTGAA
This sequence comes from Perognathus longimembris pacificus, assembly GCF_023159225.1. Taxonomy (NCBI): domain Eukaryota; kingdom Metazoa; phylum Chordata; class Mammalia; order Rodentia; family Heteromyidae; genus Perognathus; species Perognathus longimembris. The sequence goes on along the minus strand of NC_063164.1, from coordinate 74,476,712 downwards.
AAGTTTTCAACAGAATTTTCTGAAACAACTTTGCGCAAACCTTGTGTCATTTATTTCCCTCCTTTTTCCTCCCAGTTTGATGTCAATCATCAATCGAGCAGGAGACAACTCATTTCATTTCTTTGACACACTATGATGGACTTGTGTTGCAACCCTGACTTATTTTGAGAACTTCAATTTCTCAAGCTGAAAGCTTGAATGTCCCATGGTTGGAAGAGCTATTGATCCGATTGTAGATGGACGGCTCAAGAGGAACTGCAACATTCCTTACAGCACTTTCTTTTTCCCTTGCCTTGCCAGCTGGCACATAATGTAGTTTTTGTTGAAGTTTGTTGTCATCTATAAACTTTGATTCTGCAATTAAGTGCATATTTTCTTTTTCTATACCATTTGAACTATAGTATTTGTCTTTATGTAGCACTTCTCCATGGAATACTACATATATCAGATAAAATGTCTATTAACTAAGGAGTTTATGTTTCTTAATCTCCTTTAGAGCTTGCTATTGAAAATAACCTAGGTTCTGAAATTAATTGATATTTCTAATGTGCTTTTCTACTGAAATTAGGAGAAAATGCATACCATTTATTTTAAATACAAAGGAGGGTATATATCTCTAAAATCCCAGAATTTAAGCTATGGTTTAAAGCAGTAATTTAAAAATCTGAAAAAATCAAATATGAGCATTAGTTACATAAGTTTAAAACTTGATATAGAAAAATTCCTAGTTAAAAACAAACAATTCCTGTCTTTTTTTTTATTAGTATGGTGGCTATACTTTGAACCTTGAGAGCTTACTGGTTTTGTACTAAAATTGCTTTTTCCAATTTGAATCATATTGGTATAGAGAGAGAATTCTATAACCCCTCAGTCTTTAATAGAACACCAAAGAGAGTGAAGCCATCTTACTTAGCAGATTTCATGGAAATGCTTCTTATTTACATTTTAATATTCATCATTTATTGTAGTGAATAATAAGTGCTCAGCTCTGTGCCAAGGCCCTTCATAGGTATTTATAAAGTTTATATCATCAGCATGTACATTATATCTGTGAAGACTTTTTATAGACAGACAGATAGATAGATAAGTATGAATATTGATAAATGTATAAAGGTATAGATACAGACATAACTCCCTCAAATGTCTCATGTCAAATATAGGGGCCATGCATTAGTGATTTTGAAAATGTAGCATCCAATAGTAAATACTATTTATTTTGTAAAATAATTTTAATGAAGGGAAAAATATATACATGTAGCTATATTTAATAGAACCTCAAATATAGGATGATATCCAGAGCTTATAAGGAATGCAAGTCATTAGTCTTACTGAGATTGAATGGGTAAGGATATCAACAGTAATAGTCACTGGAGCATGGTGAGGGCTGAAGCTAGGAGGAAAAACATCCAGAAAGATCTACAGAAAATGTGGAAATGTTTCTCCATGAACCCTCTTATTCCCACCTTCCAAACTTCTTCTTAGGGTCAGGATTAGATGAACTCTTCTAGAGACTAGCTAGCTAGGGAGCCTGGGTGACACAGTCTTCAGAGGTCAATAGTCCATATTCCAAAGCAACTCAGAGAAGGGCAGAGAATGCAGGAGGGCAGGTGGTAGAGGAGAAAACAAGTCATGTGCTAACTGGTTGATTATTTTTATGTGGGTCTGGTCCAGTGTTAGAATGTTAGCTCAGTCTTTGCTTGCCAATGTCCATTCCTGGTATGGAATACACTGAACATAGGAAAGGCAATGCTGTCATAAAACTAAAGCTACATTACAAACAAAATGTTTTTGCAAACATTCATCTCAATTTGCCGAGTATGTTTAGTTATCACCCTAGAAATGAACTAAGTAAATATCCCATGATTATATTTTCTTTAAATTCCATTGATATTCTTCTAGACGTTTTAGATTAAATTAAAAAAGTTATTTAAAAGATACAAATGTTTTAAAAATATAACATTATACCTACACTATCTCTGTATCTTATCTGAGTATATTGGAAACCGTATATACTGGTATTAGAACTTGGAAATTGAAAGGGAATACCCAAATCAAGAGACACAGGTTAAAAATAATACAAACAACTACAAAAGCAATACTTGCAAAACTGTTTGGTGTAAATGAACTGAACAACTCATGGGGGAAAGGAAAAAGGGGAGGAGGAGGGGGGAATGAGGGACAAGGTAACAAACAGTACAAGAAATGTATCCAATGCCTAACCTATGGAACTGTAACCTATCTGTACATCAGTTTGATAATAAAAATTTAAGAAAAAAATAACATTATAAGTAATCATTTGCTTAGCATTATCTATGTGTTTATACCGGCATAGCTATTGAGCTATTGTGAACTTCTGCCATGTCTATCCTAGAGATGTACTAATTATTCCCTATGAGGGAAACCATAGAGTCCATGTTTCTTTGGGTCTGGCTCACTTCACTTAGTATGATTTTTTTTCCAAGTCCTTCCATTTCCTTAGGAAAGGGAGAGTATCATTCTTATGGTAGAGGCATAAAATTCCACTGTATATGTGTACCAGATTTTCTTGATCCACTCATCTACGGAGGGGCATCTAGGTTGGTTCCATATTTTTGCAATGACAAATTGTGTTGTGATGAACATATTTGTGCTGGTGGCCTTAGTGTGATCTTGCTTGTAATCTTTTGGGTAGATGCCCAAAAGTGCTGGGTCGTAGGGGAGCTCTATATTTAGCCTTCTGAGGAGCCTACACAATGCTTTCCAGCATGGTTGAACAAATTTATATTCCCACCAACAATGTAGGAGGGTTCCCTTTGACCACATCCCCTCCAGCATTCATTATTATTAGTTTTCCTGATAATGGTCATTTTTACTGGGGTGAGGTAGAATCTGAGTGTTGTTTTGACTTGCACTTCTTTCATCGCCAGTGATTTAGAGCACTTCTTCATGTGTCTCTTGGCCATTCTCATTTCCTCTTTAGAGAGGTCTCTTTTTCGGTTATGGAAATAAGTGGTATATCATTGTTGTAGTTAATTTCAACATGCCATGTTTAACAGTACCTTTTTTTTCCTCTTGTATTCCCTTATTGTGGTTTACGCCTGCTATTACTGTAACTAATCTTAGTACCTTAGATACTGTATATAACCATATTGGAAGGGAAAGGGAATACCAACATCGAGAGACAAAGGATTAAAAAGACAAACCATTGCAATAGCAATACTTAAAAAACCAATTGGTGTAAATAAACTGTACAACTCATGTGGGGAGACGGGGGAAGGGGCGGAGGGGGTGAAAGAGATGGTAACAAGTTGGATAAGAAATTTACTTGCCGTACATATGAAACTGTAACCCCTTTGTACTTCACTTTGCCAATAAAGAAGAAAAAAAAGGTAATCATTAGATTAAATTAGTCCAATAAAATATATTCATGTCACTTAAAAAATTATGTTAGTAACTTATTACTTTCCTTCCATGAATTATCCTTTAAAATCCTGGTATGCTTTTGTGTAGTTAGTGATATCTCTGAAATTTGGGACAAACAAAATCAAAGTAGTAAAAGAAAAATAACAAACCCAGAATGAGTTAACCCTTCATATTCATACTCCAGGCTTCCATTCTATCCCTGTCATTAGTATTCACCTACTCTGTGTCAGATGTTCTGAGTAATTCCTACATAGAACCAATGTCATGTGTATATTGATTCTGTGCTTTTCTCCTCTCATTCTTGTGGCTTTAATACCAATACTGCATAATCAGACCTGCTTTCTAACTAGTTTACCTATAAAAAGTCTCCCTGTATTTATTGCTATATTCTTCATGCTGCAGGGTTATCTTTATAATAAAACAAATATTAGTATGCTATTTGTTTATTCTAATAGTTCACTCTGACTCTCTAACTCCCACAGGATGAAAAATCTAAGCTTCTTATCTTGGCAAACAACTAATTTAGTCAGTTTAAATCCACTCTTCCAGCATTATGTGTTCCAATATTATGCTACATATACTCGATATCCATCTAAATAAAGCCATGGCTTGATATTTTCTGCCTTTTTCCATAAGGTACCTAAAATGTTTTTTTTCATTTATTCCTATCTAAAAACATCCATCCATCCATCCATCCATCCATCCATCCATCCATCCATCCATGTTCTAACCTGTTTGTCCTTTTATTCATCGATGTAATATCTTATTAATTTATTTACTCATCCCTCTTAATTATTAGTTAACCTCTATTTGAGTATTTGAGGTACACACATTTTCTAGGACCTGAAAAGTAATTGACAGGCAGAACCAAATACCCCTTCCCACCAAGTTGAAGGAGATAAATGCTAAACAGTGAAAACTGTACAGACATATTTTTCTATAAATAAAATAAATTTATTTTGTTGTAAAAGAAAATAAATTTATTTCCATGAGAATACATAAAGCAATTTGCTTTGCCTGGGGTTGGTATTGAGGAAGGGTCTATCAGTGATTTATCATTGGGAATATTTTTTTAAAGCTTAGAGACCAAGATGATGAAGAGGAAATAGAAAGGAACAAAACAATTTTACCTGGCAAAGAGAATTCATGCAGAAATATTTTATATTTGGTAAAGAGCATGTTGTGTTTGAGTCAAATGGATAATAGACTATAGAGATAGGGATTAAAAGCAACAGAACATAGAAAACCAAGAGATAAGAATGAGATTATAATAAGACTGGTACTACAAGGGATAGGTAATAGAACACAGAGGTTACTGTTGGCCCTGATGAGGATATTCTGTCTTTCTTGGATGCCCATATGTCTAAAAAGGGCAGGAAAGTAAGGTGACCAGGTTTATACTTGGTCATTTTGGCTATAGTTTATACTTCTTCCACACTGACAAAAAAAAAAAAAAATGGAAGAAGGACAACAGGTAAGAAACTGTTTTCTTTCTTCCTTCCTCTCTTTCCTTTTTCTCTTTCTTTCTTTCTTTCTTTCTTTCTTTCTTTCTTTCTTTCTTTCTTTCTTCCTTTCTTTCTTTCTTTTTGTAAATAAAGCATGTGAAGCTGGAACTTGACTTTGAAAAGAGTAGCAGATGTTGAGAAAAAAATGAGTTCTCTGCTGCCCATTTCCAGGAAAACAGGTAGATAAGAGGAAAAGGACAGGGCCAGGACAACTTCAGTGCTGAAATATGTAGCTTGTAGATCAGTTCACAGATGTGTTTATTACTGGGTCTCAATTTCAAGAAGTCATGAATAAATTTTACCTTGACTTTCACAGGGAAAATGTAAACATTCCTTCACAATGTTCCACAAAGATTTACCCAAATCCCAGAATTTATGTTTTACTTACGTTTTTGGTGGTACTGAGGCTTCTACTCAGCGTCAACACCCCACCCCCATCTCTTTTCTTGCTCATAATGAGTGCTAAATTACTTAGGATATGCTTCCAGTTTCCAGAACCCAAACCTTATTAATTTTTCCCAACTTATATTTCAGTCCTTGTTTTTCTTGTAAACTAATGTATACTCAGACAATAATGGAATGAGTGAACAAATGGATTATCTTTCACAGATCATACATAATGAGGGAATTCTTTCAACACAAGTGTATAGGAATTCAAAATATTGGCTGTAGATGAAGACTAAAAGATTGGGTCAAACCTGCTTTTGGTGGTTAAACTTGTAAACATTTTTTTTTTTTTTTTTGGTCCAGTCCTGGGCCTTGGATTCAGGGCCTGAGCACTGTCCCTGGCTTCCTTTTTGCTCAAGGCTAGCACTGTGCCACTTGAGCCACAGCGCCACTTCTGGCCATTTTCTGTATATGTGGTGCTGGGGAATCGAACCTAGGGCCTCATGTATAAGAGGCAGGCACTCTTGCCACTAGGCCATATCCCCAGCCGTAAACTTATAAACATTTTTGAATTGAGAAGTGTCTAGGAGAAGATTAGCTAAACAAAACTCTTAGTGTGTCATTGTGGTATTTTCTGACGTATAACAAATGGTTCATCCTGAATGTTAATGACACCATCTTGAAGGTCAGAGACAAGGGAGAATAGCAGGAAAGAAATAAGAAAGGCAATTAGTGAAGTCTCCCTGGCTGCCATGAACAGGCTTGCTTCCTCACACTCTTGTCATAATCTGTGACTTCACCACAGGCCTGGAAAAATGGAGCCAGCAACTATCAGCTGAAATTCAGAAACACTTCTTTCTAGAGTTGTTTTTGTTATGTACTTGTCATAGTATTCAGGAAAAGAAATAACTATTGTGTTCTTTCAATATAAAGTGATGCCCTAGGATATTAAGTGATTTTCTGACTTTTAAATATTTACATTGCAATGTTAGACAACGCTTTTACTTCTTTGTTGTTTCTTTCTTTCTTTCCTTTTTTTTTTTTTTTTTCTTTTTGCCAGTCTTGGGGCTTGGACTCAGGGCCTGAGCACTGTCCCTGGCTTCTTTTTGCTCAAGGCTAGCATTCTACCTCTTGAGCCACAGCATTACTTCCGGCTTCTTCTATTTATGTGGTGCTGAGGAATTGAACCAGGGCTTTGTTGCATGGTAGGCAAGCACTCTACCGCTATGCCAGATTCCTAGCCCTCTTTTCCTCTCTGGAAATAATCACTTTGCCACTTCGGTTCATTTTTTTTTTTCCCAGTGTTTCTATCTAGTAGTAAAAATATTCTGTCTTCGATTTTACTTTGGTCATTATTTTCCTCTAAGTTAGTAACATTAATACATTCATTTACTTTGAAGATGTTTTGATCCTTACAGATCAGACCAACAAAGAGTTACATAAAGGTGCAGAAGAATAAAATGCATATGCTTTAAATGCAAAATAAAGAATGAATTTAATTAATGAGTGTTACCAGGTATTTAGTCAATTATGCTTTAATATAATAGGACAATTACAATTAGATTGTGATGTATGTTTGAAGTGGTTTCATAAATTAAGTTTTGGAGATATATTATGAGTATGATCTGACAACTTTATCAAATTGAATTTTTCTCTGCTCGTTGTTTCACATTATTTGCTCCAAATATATTCAGTAGGTCTGAATAAGGCACATAGTAGCAGAGAAGTACAAAAGTCACATATTTTACTTCTAAAACACTTGCATTTTTTTCCATATCTGTGTTCTCAGGTGTAAAAGATTAATCTTTTATTTTATTTTTTTATTGTCAAACTGATGGACAGAGAGGTTACAGTTTCATATGTTAGGCATTGGATACATTTCTTGTACAGTTTGAAACCTACTCCCTCATTCCCCCCTCCCACCTCCCCCTTTCTCTCTCCCCGCATGAGTTGTTCAGTTGGTTTACACCAAACAGTTTTGCAAGTTTTGCTTTTGTAGTCATTTGTCTTTTTATGCTGTGTCTCTCGATTTTGGTATTCCCATTCACTTTCATAGTTCTAATACCAGTATACACAGTTTCCAATGTACTCAGATAAGATATAGTGATAGTGCAGGTACAACCACAGGAAGAGGATACAAGAGGATCATCAACAATAGAAGATACAGTTTCACATGGCATGCTGAAAATAATTACAACAGTGATATAACAGTCATTCCCATAACATGGAATTCATTTCACTTAGCATTATCGTATGTGTTCATAAGGGCATAGCTATTGGGTTCTTGTGATCCTTTTCTGTGACTAGCCTAAACCTGTGGTAATTATTCCCTATGAGGGAGACCATAGAGTCCATGTTTCTTTGGGTCTGGCTCACTTCACTTAGTATAATTTTTTTCAAGTCCTTTCATTTCCTTACGAATGGGGCAATGTCATTCTTTCTGATAGAGGCATAAAATTCCATTGTGTATATGTACCACATTTTCCTGATCCATTTACCTACTGAGGGGCATCTGGATTGGTTCCATATTTCAGCTATGACAAATTGTGCTACAGTAAATATTGTTGTGCTGGTGGCTTTAGTGTGTTCTTGGTTGTGGCCACCAACAATGAAGTAGGGTTCCCCTTTTGGCCACATCCCCTCAAACATTTATTATTGTTAGTTTCTTGATATAGGATATTCTTACTGGGGTGAGATGGAATGTCAATGTTGTTTTGATTTGTATTTCTTTTATGGCCAGTGATGTACAGCACTTTTTCATATGTCTGTTGCCATTCTCATTTCCTCATCAGAGAAATCTCTTTTCAAGTCTTTAGCCCACTTGTTGAAGGGGAGTAGGAGAAATACTTGGGCTCCTTGGCACAAGATTAATCTTTTAGTAGTGTCTGAAAGTATTTGTAAATATCTGCATTATCTATCTTTCTACCTACCTATCTACCTATCTATCTATCTATCTATCTATCTATCTATCATGTATCTATCATTTTACTCAGTTGAAGTCAAAGAAAGAACTTCTTTCTATTTTACTTACAATGGTAGGAATAATGCATTGTTTTCTCTGAGATTTAATATATTCAGGTGTAAGAGTGAGTACAGAAAGCAAGCTTTCTCTAAAAGGATAGATAGCTGTTGGATAAAGAAGTGAAATCACTGGAGCAGTTTCTTGTAGCATTCTTAAAAGTATTTTAAAGATAAAGCTAATGATTGTGTGATTGTGAGTATGATCGGTAACAGGTATAAAATGTATATATCTGGTAAATATAGCATTTGTTTAAATTCAAACCTCTTTGGACAATATAATTTTCAACCAGGTTTACATCTGGTTAATTAAGCCATTAGAAAAAGAATTTTTTTTCTAAGTTACTCATTTAGTAAGACTTGGTCATTAATGTGAAAACATCTCTCTTCTCCTACATTTCATACCTCTGATAGGCATTTCTCTATTTTGTATTCTAAATTAACCATTAGAAATTATCCTGTTTTGTTGGTTTCCATTTTAGTTTCTTAATTAAATAAAACTATTATTTAAAAGACACTAATTTTGGAAAAAGGGAAACAACATGTCTCCAATGCTGATTCTGGAGCATATATTATGAAAAACTAGTCCATGTCTTTTCTTTCCTGTATCTAATAAAAAAGTCCTGAATTTCAGGAAAAAAAAATATTCTGGTTACTACATTCTACTAGGATTACCATTCTAATTTTACTTTTAGTTTATTGAGGTACTTAATAACCGAAGAGCAAAACATCTTTTTTATGTAAGGTACTTCAAATTGAATCTCTATACACTTTAACCCAAAGGAAAAATTCAGTGTAGACAATCAAGTTTTAATCCAGTCGCAAATAGGTGAACAATGCTCTTATTGAAAACAGTTCTCATTTATTCATTTTTAAGTTAACACAGAGTGTAGTTAAGTGTCCTCACCGTACCTGACAATTTACTGTATACTGAAAAAAAAAACCCAATAAAAGTGAAAGGAATATTCCTATAAAGTAGTTTTATCATGTGAAGTATTCAAACATTCTTTCAACTCTTCCCTCTTCTCCCACAATCCTTTCTTTCTACTCCTCATTTTAATAGACAGAAGGGAAAACTTTCTGAGAATTATCATTTTATAAAGTGGAAAGATTTGCTCAGATCTTACAACAGGGACTAGTTTGATTAAGTGCTAGAATTATGTCCTGTCATTTAGACCAATTTTATTTTGAAGATCATCTGACTTAGACAAGTTTGATTTAGGGAGTAAGAAGTCAACTGATTGTAGCACAGCTAATTTCCGTTCCCTTCCCCTCCCTTCCCTTCCCTTCCCCTCCTTTCCCCTCCCTTCCCCTCCCCTCCCCTCCCTTTCCTTCCCTTCCCTTGCCTTCCGTCCTCACTTCCTCCCTTCCTCCATTCTTCCCTCCCTCTGTCCTTCCTTCCTCCCTCCCTCCCTCCCCCCTCCCTCCCTTCCTTCCTTCCTAGAGATTGGCAGTTTGCACTCTGTTTAGATGCATAAAAGTTAGACGTCTTAGGGTTTTTGTCTTTACATGAGCTTTTCTCTCCCAGTACCTGACCTGTGACTTAGAAGTGTTCATGGTTTCCCCAAGTGCCAACGTTCATTTGATTAATATTTCTAGGGAGCCCCTGAGTTTCTAGCAAGCTGTATTTGACTAGGAAAAGATTACAGGACTGAGTCTCATTCATTTATGTCTGACTTTGATTTTATGAAGGTCTCCTAATGTGACAAACAACCACTTGGGTACATATCAGTGGAAATTATTTAACTTGTATAGTTTTGCTGAGATGAAATAAGAAAAGCAAACAATGGGTGCATTTATCAGTTACTTGTAACACATTTTTGAGTGGATGGGAATATTGAAAATGTTTAATCAATTCAACACATGGATTTAGATTTGAACTCTTTTTTAAAGTACGTACTTAAATCTATATAGAATAAAATTTTGATTTTGTAAAAATTTGTGCCATGCAATTAACTTAACAAACTTATACCTTTAGATAAAACATTTCTGACAATACACAGAACTAGCCTTTAAATCAACATAAATTTGCTATAGGGTCAAAATTTTGAATGAGTCTGTTGTTTTGAAGAACAAAATTTTAAAATTTATTTCATTCTACTAGTTATACAATAGATCAACAGGATAATGTGCTTCCGTTTTTAAAAGCATAAAGATTGGAATAGATGTTTCAAAGGGCAGGTGTTTCTTTTCAAAAGTAAAGTTTGATAAAGAAGAGAAGTTAAAGGTGATGAGAAAGCAATAATGTATTTGGACATGACAAAGCACAGCTAAAATTTGCAAATCTGGAATCACCTTTGAGTCATATGTCTAAGCTCTTATACTTGATAAGATAGTTCAATCTATACAAATTGCACTCTTCAGAGTTTTGTATAGTGGACAAGAACTAAGCTCTTGAGAAAAAAGAGTTAAACTCTTGTGTTTTCTATTTTTCTTTAAACTCTTCTTTTCAAAGACTATTCATAATATGCAAAATATTCATCATACACATACAAAGAATTTGACTTTCATTTTAATAAAAATATCCACTTTGATTTCAAAATTGTATTGTTAGAATTTATCTTTCTGACTATGACTATGACTACTTTACTACTTTTCAAGTGCTCTATGATACTTTTCAATGCCTTATAATTCATGTATGAAATGACATTCAATTGTTGAAAATAATTCATAGTCAACTATAATTGTTGACTAATTTACATGTAGTTCACTCAATGTGCAAGATGAAGATACTTGTTTTTATGCTACATTTTTCTGGGAATATAAACATGTTATAGATTTATTCTAAGACACTAGAATCTTCTCACACTGTTTAATATACAGAGGACAAAATGAGCTAAAATAAAGTGCTTAGGGATTGGTATCTTACCTCCTTCCCTAGGATAACACATTGTTGCAAATCACTTTTTGTGTGGGTAGTATTTTAATTTACAAATGGTCTTGCATTTATCACTTCATTTGCATTTTAATTTGTATGAATTTTTTAAGTGGGAAGCAAATCAACAACTTTGAGTTCCATTGATATGATTGACAATATAGCAATATCCTGTTGTTATTTAGTGCCATCTGTTTTCGGATTGTTAAGAATCAAATTAGATGAATCTTCATATGATTCTTTAGATGTACATAAGGGGCAAGTTTTCTTCAGTTTTATTTAGAGAATTGAGGGGTTTTACTTTCCTGTTCAACATTAAAAAGAGAAGGAATGAGAAAGGGATGGAGAGTGTCACAAAACCCAGTTTACTACACCAGGAGGACAAAATGTTGTGAATGAAGCAGAACATTTGCCTCTGAGAAGGAAGAATAAATATTAATTAGTATGTCTACTCAGACACTGAGAGCATATATGTACTTCCTTTTGGCATGAATGACATTTAAAATAAGTTTTATATTGACTCTACCAGTGTTATCCTGGTTGTGATAGTGAAGAGGCCTTCAGTATAGTCTTTCATTGGGGGAACTTTGTATAGTAAAATACATAATCTCTTTGTATTAATTTATATGGAATATGAATCAATAGTTGTCTCTAAATAAAGTGATTAATTAAAAGATCAACAGCTGCTAATATATCATATGAGACATTGATTTGAATTTCTTTCTATTTTGTACTAGTTCATATATACATATATAGCACATTGATACTTTTACCATCATTATGAAGAGTTTCATATTTTGCTTACTTTGCATAAATTAATTAATATCCTCTATTCCCTATTATATAGCCTTAATTATTATTGACAAGTGCATAGTAAATTTAATAAGCCATACTTTTTAAAAATCAGATGATTTTTCATATAGATTAGAACTCTATATTCGAAGGATAGTAAAAGATATGTTAGAAAAGTAAATTAAAGACCTAAATCTCCTAATAGCAGTGAGAAAGAATATTGAATTTAAATGTGTGAGAGCTAATATCTTACAACCTGTTAGTGAACATACTATAAGCAATATATTTACTTTTGTATCTAAAATAAATTAGAAGAATTTTCCTGTGATATGTAAACAGAAATTTATGCCACTATTAGCATATTTTATATATGAATTTGTCATAGGAGACACATTTAACACATTTATTTCTAACACTGTTAAATAATTTGTTATAGTTCTTGGATGATGGCTTACCATTAGCCTACATGGTGCATTTGGAATGTTTTTCAAGTTCGTTTCTCCAACTGATACAAGCCAAGAGACACAAGAAGTAGATAAAATGTGCTTAGACAGGATTCTGGAATAGAAATGATACTAGGTAAAGAGTAGGAAAATCTCAATAAACTATGTTTTTTTATTTGTAAATATATTTAATAATCTAATTTATTTTGTATCTTAAATTATTTATTAATATATAAGCTTTGTATTGGTAAAATAGTTGTGATAAAATATATCATACTTACCTCAGATGGTAATAATGAAAGGAATAGTATTTAACATGACCAGGAAATCTGTATTAACTTTGCCATTTTCCCATAAATCTAAAACTGTTTTGAATTTATTAAAGAAAAGTCATGTAAGAATTCTTTAAATTGATGAATACAGTTCAAGAGTAATTAAAAGCTGCACTTAGAAAAACAAATCGATTATATTAAACATTTCACACTGTTACATAGTCTTTAAAACCAATCACAAATAAAAATTACAAATGGTCAATGTAACAGAATTGAATTACTCATTTTCCTTTTTTTTTTGTCCTTTATGGCCACTGCTCAAATAGAGGAACATATTGCAGCCCTGGTGTTGGGACCAGCAAACAAATCTGAAGGAAACTTGAAAATAATGCTAATCCTTGACAAGCTTATGGTCTTAATTAAATTCATGAAGCCGGCCCTCTTTTTGAATCATGAACCAACTGAACCCAATATTCCTCAGAATTACTTTCCATGTAAAATACTATGTTTATTAAAGGAACACTAATTAAAATAATGAAATAAAAGTGAATTTATAGATTAAACAATACTTAATAGGAGCCACGCTAATTATTTAAAACTTACACAAGCATACTCCTTTATTAAATTAATTTATTTATTGTCAAAGTGATGTACAGTGGGTTAGAGTTTCATACGCAAAGGAGTGAGTACATTTCTTATCCAAATACATACACATAATTCTAAATGATGATGTATTTTATCTTTAATATTATTCAGTATTGCCAATGTAACAATGTATGATGATAATAAAAAACTGACCAACTTGAAGTTGTTTTTCAGTTTTTATGTTCTTTTGAGATTTCCTTTCTTTGGTTTCACCAATGGTCACTGGCTGCTTCCACTCCATGCGATTGAGTTAGAAAAAATTTTCTTCCCTTGTTTAAATGAAAGGCTTGGATAATAACCAGAAAAATAAACAGATGAAGGAAGTAAAAATCACAACACTGTAAGTCTGAATTTTATGTGCTTCCAGTAAACTCTAAATTTCTGGTAAGTACTGTACTTCATCCTTTGTAATTGGCGATTTACAATGTAACTATTTGTTTTTCTTTAATTGGCCATGTGAACTACTCAACCTGCAGTGTCCTGCATCTACCTGGGGCTAATCAGCCACTTTCTGGAGAGAATGTTTACTGTGTCATGGAAGTCACCCAGTAGCTGTCTCTTGCTTGTTTTATCCAATCAACATGATCCTATTAATATGATGGATCAGTGTGATATTCAAGAGGATGACCAGAAATTCCAAGAAACAGGCTCTTCAAACTATATTATGACAGAGGAAAGTATCCCTGAAGTAAAATTTCAAATGAAAAATTTTATCCACTCTGTATGAATGTCAAATTTTTCCAATCCTTCTTCTTAGATTGAGGTTGACAAGAATGCATTTACCAGATTAAAGGCTTCATGGCAGGTGCTAGATGCTTTACAAATCATTTCTAGTCATGACTCCTGCACCCAACTCAGTAGATCTGAAGGTCTATCCTATTTAGTTTAGCCTGAGATTATCTGCAATTCATTTCTAATCCCTATACAAGTGAGAAGACAGAACTAAGTGGAAATGTGACTGGACCACCACCTCTGCATCTTGCGGTCTTTCATGATGATACTTATCTCTGTTACCCAACTCCTCTGAGCTACAGATGCAATATTTATCTTCCCCAGGAGTGGGAGGTTTCAGAAGTTTCCACTTAGCCTTTCCCATAGAAAAGTTTTAGTATGAGATATTTTTTAATTGTCAATTACATCAAATTCACTTTTACTGGGGGAAAAAAGTACACTGAAGCCTACTGTGAGTTGAAATTTAGACAAGACTCCTATTATACTTAGTAAGCTAAACCTCCTCCTAATAGCGTGAGTCATCAGGATATCATTTTGTTTCTTTGGATATCTGTATCAACTTTTACACTATGCCTCAGTACTTCCTATTATTGATACCTAAGTAAATAGCTTTCAGGCCCTTGAGAAAAGAACTGAGAGGAAATATCTTAGTATGAATCTGCCATTAGCTATCCTAAGGCTACTTCAGTCAGTGTATGTATTTTGAGTGTGGACAGTAGCTTCAATCTTGAAATCAAATGATATAGTGACTTTTTTTGGGTGTTGAGGTACAGTTTAACCCTATACTAACTATATACTATCAACCATTTTCTCTTACTGCCTGGTTAACTGTTAGGGTAGTT